>NC_135803.1:10833635-11148685 GCF_964213995.1 Mustelus asterias
AGTTTCATATCATCTGAAAAGTTTGAAATTATCTCCTGCACACCAACACCTAGATCATTAATAAATATCAGGAAAAGCGAGAGACCCAACATTTCCCTTGGGGAATTTCATTACAAGCCTTCCTCCAGCCCGAAAAATATCCATTGACACTTACTCTCTGCTTCTTATTATTCAGACCATTTTGTACCTCAGTTGCGATTGTCCCTTTTATTCCATGCGCTTTAACTTTTCTCACAAGTCTGTCATGTGGCACTGTATCAAATGCCTTCTGAAAGTCCATGTACACCACATCAACAGCATTACCCTCATCAACCCTACCTGTTACCTCCTCAAAAACTTCAGCAAGTGAGTTAAACATGATTTCCCCTTTAGAAATCCATGCTGGCTCTTCCTAACTAACCCACATTTTTCCAGGTGACTAATACTTCTGTCCCAAATAATTGTTTCCAGAAACTTGCCCACCACTGATGTTAAACTGACTGGTCTGTAATTACTGGGCTTATCCTGACCACTTTTTTTGAACAAGGGTGTAATGTTTGCAATTCTCCAGTCCTTGGGCACCTCCCGGAAGTCTGGGGAAGGTTATGGCCAGTGCCCCTGCAATTTCCATTCTCACTTCCTTCAATATCCTTAGATGCATCTCATCCAGTCTCGGTGCCTTGTCAAGTTTCAGTACCAACCGTCTATTCAACACTTCCTCCAGTTTTAAGTTTAGGTTCATTTATTAGTGTCACAAGTATGTGTCAGTGGGTGACTGTGTCTGTCTGTGTTTCTGTATGTTATGTGTGCATTTGTGTGCTTGAGTTTGTTTTCATGTGTGTGTGTGTGCACACATTGGTGTGTGCATTTATACGCGTGTTTGTGTGTGTTTGCGTGTTTGTTTTTGTTTCTGTGTGTGTTTTTGTATGTGAATGTGTGTGTCATGTGTGTTTATGTGCATTTAACATTTAAAGGTTTATATCTTAGTGTCACAAATAGGCTTACATTAACAGTGCAATGAAGTTACTGTGAAAATCCCTGAGCCGCCACACTCCGGCGCCTGTTCGGGTACACTAAGGGAGGATTTAGCATGGCCAATGCATCTAACCAACGTGTCTTTTGGACAGTGGGAGCAAACCAGAGCAACTGAGGAAACCCACAAAGACATGGGTAGAACGTGCAGACTCCACGCAGACAGTGACCCAAGCCGGGTATCAAAACCAGGTCCCTAGCACTGTGAGACAGCAGTGCTAACCATTGTGCGACCATGCCTCCTTATAAACTGTCCTAACATTACCTTATTATATAAAGTGAGGCTCCCTGATTGGGCAGGCAATGATGACGTCAATCAGGGAGCTCATACTCCACGAATCCAGCCTCTTGGGCTTTGTTGAAGTAATTACACCATACTGCCTGTGGATAAAGGATACAATTCCTCATGCTCATTTCAGACAGAGTTTGACAAAGATTACAAAAGGTAAATCTTTTTCTTCTGTCTCCTGTCTGAGGTGGATTGTGCTTAAAGTATAATGAAGTTACAGACTTTTTTTTTACCATTCAGGTCACATCAGAGAAATCTGTGTCTTGGATGAGGAACGTGTGTCGGTTACGGTTGATCTGAATTAACAGTGGGGTGGGGGTGGGGGGGGGGGGGAGAATGGGAGTGTTTCCTCTCTTACAATTACAGCTGAAGTGGATTCTAATCAGGAGTTGAATTATACGAATCCCTGAGTGTAATGTAGCAGTTTCTTTTCTGCTGGATGGGCTGGACCAGACTGAGAAAGAAACTCTCCCAAAAAAACACCTGAAAAATTAATGCTACAAAGCAATTGATGAAACGGCCCAGGAGAACAAGAATCCAATTGTACAGTGAATGAGAAAGCACTTAGCAATAAGCGTTGAATGTTCCTGCTCTGCTTGTGTGTAATTTAAGTTCCTGTGAGTAACTCATGGCAAAGGACAAAGGCAGATAGTTACCATGATAGCTCTGCACGGTACACAGTCAGACAAGCGGTGAGTAAAAGAAGAATCACATCATCGAGTTCTTCTCTCTGGTTAAACTGAGCACCAAAGACGTTGCAAATAATTTACATTCGGCCCAGTGGGTGGCAGCTGCTGTCCCAGCTCCACCTTTGCCTCCTCACATCACTCTTCATCTAACTCGATTCAAAATATCCTTCTCGCCCAACGTATGTCAATCGTATCGATTGAGGTAAAAGACAAACACGGGAAGAGAGCTCGTTAGATGATTCTTTGAGCATTATTGCTCAAATCATTGGGAGGCGATGGCTGAGCGATATTCGGGTGGACATGGTGGCACAGTGGTCAGCAATGCTCCCTCACAGCTCCAGGGACCTGGATTCGATTCCCGGCTTGGGTCACTATCTGTGAGGAATCTGCATGTTCTCCCCATGTCCATATGAGTTTCCTTTGGGTGCTCCAGTCTTTGGTGCTCAGTTTAACCAGAGAGAAGAACTCGATGATGTGATTCTTCTTTTACTCACCGCTTGTCTGACTGTGTACCGTGCAGAGCTATCATGGGCGGCACGGTAGCACAGTGGTTAGCACTGCTGCTTCACAGCTCCAGGGTCCCGGGTTCGATTCCCGGCTTGGGTCACTGTCTGTGTGGAGTTTGCACATTCTCCTCGTGTCTGCGTGGGTTTCCTCCGGGTGCTCCGGTTTCCTCCCACAGTCCAAAGATGTGCGGGTTAGGTTGATTGGCCAGGTTAAAAATTGCCCCTTAGAGTCCTGGGATGTGTAGGTTAGAGGGATTAGCGGGTAAAATATGTGGGGGTAGGGCCTGGGTGGGATTGTGGTCGGTGCAGACTCGATGGGCCGAATGGCCTCCTTCTGCACTGTAGGGTTTCTATGATTTCTATGGTAACTATCTGCCTTTGTCCTTTGAGTTACTCACAGGAACTTAAGTTACACACAGTCCAAAGATGTGCAGGTTAGGTGCATTGGTCATGTTAAATTGCCCCTTAGTGTCCCGGGATATGTAGGTTAGAAGGATTAGTGGGGTAAAATATGTGGGGTTACGGGAATAGGGCCTAGATGGGATTGTTATCAGTGCAGACTCGATAGGCTGAATGGCCTCCTTCTGCACTGTAGGGATCCTATGAATCTATTAATCCAGAAACTCAGCTACTGTTCTGGAGACCTGGGTTCGAATCCTGCCACGGCAGATGGTGGAATTTGAATTCAATAAAAAATATCAGGAATCAAGAATCTACTGATGACCATGAAACCATTGTCGATTGTTAGAAAAACCCATCTGGTTCACTGATGCGCTTTAGGAAAGGAAATCTACCGTCCTTACCTGGTCTGGCCTACATGCGACTCCAGAGCCGCAGCAATGCGGTTGACTCTCAACTGCCTTCAGGCACCTAGGGATGGGTGATAAATGCTGGTGAACCAGCAACGCCCATGTCCCACAAATGAACAAAAAAAATGTATAAACAGTTGGTCACCCGATGAAGAGGAGGTGGAGGAGGACAAGGAGGATGAGGATAATGATGATGACAACAGGGACAGACAGGGGACTCCTAGTCAGCCACTCCTGGCTTGGTCAAGTTGATCATTCATAGGTCCAGGTTGCGGGTGGTCAAGGGTTAGGGTTAGGGTCAGATCTGACTGTCTGCCCTTTTTCTGTGGCTACATTTGGAGAGGGAGCATGCAGTATCCACAGGCACCATCGAGGCCTTCCGTGCTCATTGGGCACCGCTGGGCCTGGAGTCGGTTACTGACCCTGTTAATCACATTTTGGTTTGATGTTTCCTTCCAGATTCGGATTACTTTGATACAATATCTCTTCATGGGACTGTTTTTTAGTTTATCCCACTGTTTGTGAATTTAGTTTATCTGGTTACCTAAAAGAAGCAAAGGTCCAATGTTTTCCAGATTTATAAAGATCTGGAAAATCTTTATAAATTGGTCATCTGAGATGAAGCAGGGTGGGGGTATGGAGGAGGGTGAGAGTGGGGAGGAGGGTGAGGGGTGGGGAGGAGAGTGTGGGGGAGGGTGAGGGGTGGGGAGGAGGGGGAGGGGTGGGGAGGAGAGTGTGGGAGAGGGTGAGGGGTGGCGAGGAGGATGAGGGTGGGGGGGAAGGTGAGGGGTGGGGAGGAGGGTGAGGGTGGGGGGGAAGGTGAGGGGTGGGGAGGAGGGTGAGGGGTGGGGAGGAGGGCGAGGCTTGGGGAGGAGAATGAGGGAGTGGAGGAGGGTGAGGGATGTGGAGGAGTGTTCAGGAGTGGGGAGGAGGTTGAGGGGAGTGGAGGAGGGTGGGGGGTGGGGGGGAGGATGAGGGGTGGAGGGAGGATGAGAGGTGGGAAGAAGGGTGAGGGGAGTGGAGGTGGGTGTTGGGTGGGGAGGTGGGTGAGGGGTCAGGAGGAGGGGAGGGGTGGGGAGAAGGGTGAGGGGTGGGAGGAGGGTTGAGGGAAGTGGAGGAGAGTGAGGGTGGGAGGGAGGGTGAGGGTGGGGGGAGGGTGAGGGGAGTGGAGGTGGGTGTTGGGTGGGGAGGAGGGTGAGGGGTGGGAGGGAGGATGAGGGTGTGGGGGAGGGTGAGTGGTTTGGGGGAGGGTGAGGGGTGTGGAGGTGGGTATTGGGTCAGGAGATAGGCACAACAGATCAGATCAGAGGACGTCCTCATGGCTGCTCCTGAGCCTAGCCAAAATGGCTGTCAACAAGTCCAGGCAGGTGGTGATCGGGGGTGTTATCAGCTGCTCCTCTCCCATGGCCATGTTTGCAGCTCGGTGTCACTGGAGAGGGAGCACGTGGTGTCCACTGGTAAGCTGCAGGCCTTCTGTGACCAGTGGACTTGATGTGGAGATGCCGGCGTTGGACTGGGGTGAACACAGTAAGAAGTTTAACAACACCAGGTTAAAGTCCAACAGGTTTATTTGGTAGCAAAAGCCACACAAGCTTTCGGAGCTCTTAGCCCCTTCTTCAGGTGAGTGGGAATTCTGTTCACAAACAGAGCTTATAAAGACACAGACTCAATTTACATGAATAATGGTTGGAATGCAAATACTTACAACTAATCAAGTCTTTAAGAGACGAAACAATGTGAGTGGAGAGAGCATCAAGACAGGCTAAAAAGATGTGTATTGTCTCCAGACAAGACAGCCAGTGAAACTCTGCAGGTCCACGCAACTGTGGGAGTTACAAATAGTGTGACATGAACCCAATATCCCAATATTGCAAGAAAGGATGTCCCGAGGCATGGTACATTGGGGAAACTATGCAGACGCTGCGACAACGGATGAATGAACACCGCTCGACAATCACCAGGCAAGACTGTTCTCTTCCTGTTGAGGAGCACTTCAGCGGTCACGGGCATTCGGCCTCTGATATTCGGGTAAGCGTTCTCCAAGGCGGCCTTCGCGACACACGACAGCGCAGAGTCGCTGAGCAGAAACTGATAGCCAAGTTCCGCACACAGGAGGACGGCCTCAACCGGGATATTGGGTTCATGAGAGAATGTCTGGGGTGCGTGGGGTCCTTAAATATGCAGGCTGCTTTGCTGAGGCAGCGGGAAGTGCAGACAGAGCCAATGGATGGGAGGCTCGTTTGCGTGATGGATTGGGCTACATTCACGACCTTTTGTAGTTCCTTGCGGTCTTGGGCAGAGCAGGAGCCATACCAAGCTGCGATACAACCAGAAAGAATGCTTTCTATGGTGCATCTGTAAAAGGTGGTGAGAGTCGTAGCTGACATGCCAAATTCTCCGCAATATCTTGGTCAATATCTTGATCAAAAGGGAGGAGGTATTGGGGTTCTTGAGAAACATCAAGGTAGACAAGTCTCCAGGGCCTGATGGGATATACCCCAGAATACTGAGAGAGGCAAGGGCGGAAATTGCTGGGGCCTTGAGAGAAATCTTTGTATCCTCACTGGCTACAGGGGAGATAGCTTTTGCTACCAAATAAACCTGTTGGACTTTAACTTGGTGTTGTTAGACTTCTTACAGGTCCCAAAGGATTGGACAATAGCCAATGTTGTTCCTTTGTTTAAGAAGGGTAGCAAGAATAATCCATGTAATTACAGGCCGGTGAGCCTTACATCAGTGGTAGGGAAATTACTGGAGAGGATTCTTCGAGACAGGATTTATTCCCACTTGGAAATAAGTGGACGTATTCGTGAGAGGCAACATGGTTTTGTGAAGGGGAGGTCGTGTCTCACAAACGAGGAAGTGACGAAGATGATTGATGAGGGTTGGGCAGTGGATGTTGTCTACATGGACTTCAGTAAGGCCTTTGACAAGGTCCCTCATGGCAGACTGGTGCAGAAGGCGAAGTCGCATGGGATCAGAGGTGAGCTGGCAAGGTGGATACAAAACTGGCTCGGTCAAAGAAGACAGAGGGTAGCAGTGGAAAGGTGCATTTCTGAATGAAGGGCTGTGACAAGTGGTGTTCCTCAGGGATCAGTGCTGGGACCTTTGCTGTTTGTAATATATATAAATGATTTGGAGGAAAATGTAACTGGATTGATTAGTAAGTTTGCGGACGACACAAAGGTTGGTGGATTTGTGGATAGCGATGAGGACCATCAGAGGATACAGCAGGATATAGATCAGTTGGAGACTTGGGCGGAGAGATGGCAGATGGAGTTTAATCCGGACAAATGTGAGGTAATGCATTTTGGAAGGTCTAATACAGATAGGAAATATACAGTAAATGGCAGAACCCTTAAGAGTATTGATAGGCAAAGGGATCTAGGTGTACAGGTACACAGGTCACTGAAAGTGGCAATGCAGGTGGAGAAGGTAGTCAAGAAGGCATACGGCATGCTTGCCTTCATCGGCCGGGGTATTGAGTTTAAAAATTGGCAACTCATGTTGACGCTTTATAGAACCATAGTGAGGCCGCACGTGGAATAATGTTCAATTCTGGTCGCCACACTACCAGAAGGATGTGGAGGCTTTGGAGAGGGTACAGAAAAGATTTACCAGGATGTTGCCTGGTATGGAGGCCATTAGCTATGAGGAGAGGTTGGAGAAACTTGGTTTGTTCTCACTGGAACAATGGAGGTTGAGGGGAGACCTGATAGAAGTCTACAAGATTGTGAGAGGCATGGACAGAGTGGATAGTCAGAAGCTTTTTCCCAGGGTGGAAGAGTCAATTACTAGGGGGCACAGGTTTAAGGTGCGAGGGGCAAGTTTTAAAAGAGATGTACAAGGCATATTTTTTACACAGAGAGTAGTGGGTGCCTGGAACTCATTGCCGGGGGAGGTAGTGGAAGCAGATACGGTAGTGACTTTTAAGGGGCGTCTTGACAAGTACATGAATGAGATGGGAATAGAGGGATACGGCCCCTGGAAGCATAGGGGGTTTTAGTTAAGTCGGGCAGCATGGTCGGTGCAGGCTTGGAGGGCCGAAGGGCCTGTTCCTGTGCTGTAATTTTCTTTGTTCTTTGTTCTTAATATATTTATTGTTCCAGAAATATTCTAGCCATTTCCACATTACTGCTTGTGGGACTTAGCTGTGTGGCAATTGGCTTCCTATTTTACGAAAATGATCACACTTTAGAAGAATATTATTGGCTTCAAAGTATTTGACACATCCTGAAGTTACGAAAGGCACGATAAAATGTAATCATTTCTTTCCTTTTTCCCATAATGCCAAGTGGTCAGCAACAAAATTAATTGTACCTTAATGGCTGGGTTAAGACAGAACATCACAGTGGAACAGTTGCGGGAGCCAAGAGGTACGATACATTCATTCAGATGGGGAATGGAAAAATAATTTGATGTTTCTGCTCCTGAGAAGACATCTTTTCACTTTGGTCCTTTCTATATACCCTACAAGAGGGAAGGTGATGGCCTAACGGCATTATCACTAGATGATTATTCCAGAAACTCAGCTAATGTTCTGGGCACTCAGGTCTGAATCCTGACATGGCAGATGGTAGAATTTGAATTCAGTAATAAAAAAATGGGAATTAAGAATCTACTGTTGACCATGCAACCATTGTCGATTGTCAGAAAAACCCATCTAGTTCACTAATGTCCTTTAGGGAAGGAAATCTGCTGTCCTTACCTGGTCTGGCCTATATGTGACTCCAGAGCCACAGCAATGTGGTTGACTCTCAGCTGCCCTCAGGCAATTAGGGATGGGCAATAAATGCTGGCCAGCCAACGATGCCCATGTCCCACGAATGAATAGTTTTTCCAGCATTCTCAGTTCCTGTTTCAGATTCCAGCATCATACTGTTGTGCTTATTTAAGCCTATCCATAGACTGTGTTTCCATTGTATCCGAATCCCAGACATTACTGAGCTCTCCATTTTCATTATTCCACCAGGGATGGTCGTTGCAATTCGAGAAGGAACAACTCGCTGCCTGTTGCGATTAGGATTAGTGAGAGCAATGTCAAAAGGTGATCTGATCCTGTCAGATGTCCACACAGCTGCAGAAGGGGCAACTGTCAAAATTAATTTGATTTGATTTGTTATTGTCACATGAATTAGTATACAGTGAAAAGTATTGTTCCTTGCGTGCTGTACAGACAAAGCATACCATAGGGAAGGAAAGGAGAGGGTGCAGAGTGTAGTGTTACAATCAAAGCTAGGGCATAGAGAAAGATCAACTTAATGTTAGGTAGGTCCATTCAAAAGTCTGATGGCAGCATGGAAGAAGCTGTTTTTGAGTCGGTTGTTACGTGATCTCAGACTTTTGTATCCTCTTCCCGATGGAAGAAGGTGGAAGAGAGTATGTCTGGGGTATGTGGGGGTCCTTGATTATGCTGGCTGCTTTTCCGAGGCAGCAGGAAGTGTAGACAGTGTCAATGGATGGGAGGCTGGTTTGAGTGAAGGATTGGGCTTCATTCGTGACCCTTTGTAGTTCCTTGTGTTCTTGGGCAGAGCAGGAGCCCAGACCAAGCTGTGATACAGCCAGAAAGAATGCTTTCTATGGTGCATCTGTAAAAGTTGGTGAGAGTCGTAGTGGACATGCCAAATTTCTTTAGTTTCCTGAGAAAGTTGGTGGGCTTTCTTAACTATAGTGTCAGCATTTCCAGCAAGGCCCAAGGTACAAACACCAGGACACATGCGGAAAACTAAGAAGATTCGAAAAAGTGGATAGGGAAAGGAACCAGAAATGACACTATATTTTTGAAGGTGAGGCGTGTGGTTGGGGTAGTGAGTGTCGAGAATCCAAAACTGGAAAATGCTTAGTTTCTCTGGAGCCAAAGTGAAAAATATTGTCATCATCATTGCTAATGTAACGCCACAAAACAATATTGATGGGTAAGATATTTATAATTCCTTTTGTGCACATACCAATTAATGTTTTGTACTTGGTACGTGTTAAGTGATAATATTGTTGTTTGGAAATATGTTAAATTACTGGGGTGAATTTAATACCTATAATTTACTGTACCAAATTATCACAGCAAAACCTGAAACTAACATGCACAATGATAAATAAGAGATGCATTGGCTACAAGTTCAATGTTGTATCTATTTATGAGATTTGTATTTATTTATGAGACAGAGCCATTAAACTTTACATTGAACTTTGATTAGCCGACACAAAGCATTGCGTATTGTTTTGTTCTCCATCTCATAAAAAGGATATAGATGCGCAAATTTGATTTGATTTAATATTGTCACATGTACTGGGGTACAGTGAGAAGGATTGTTTCTTGCACACCATACAGACAAAACATAACATTCATAGAGTACATAGGGGAGAAGGAAAGGAGAGAGTGCAGAATGTAGTGTTACAGTCACAGCTAGGGTGTAGCGAAAGATCAGCTTAAGGATAAGACCATAAGACCATAAGACATAGGAGCAGAATTAGGCCACTTAGCCCATCGAGTCTGCTCTGCCATTCAATCATATCTGATATTTTTCTCATCCCCATGCTCCTACCTTTTCCCCATAACCCCTGATCCCCTTATTAATCAAGAACCTATCTATCTCTGTCTTAAAGACACTCAATGACCTGGCCTCCACAGCCTTCTGTGCAAAAGGTTCCACAGATTCATCACTCTCTGGCTGAAGAAATTCCTCCTCATCTCTGTTTTAAAGGATCGTCCCTTTAGCCTGAGGTTGTGCCTTCTGGTTCTAGTTTGTCCTACTTGTGGAAACATCCTTTCCACGAAGGTGTAACTGGTGTTATCAGCAAGTTTGCGGATGACACGAAGATGGCTGGAATTGCGGATAGTGAAGAGCATTGTCAGGCAATACAGCAGGATATAGATAGGCTGGAAAATTGGACGGAGAGGTGGCAGATGGAGTTTAATCCGGATAAATGCGAAGTGATGCATTTTGGAAGAAATAATGTAGGGAGGAGTTATACAATAAATGGCAGAGTCATCAGGAGTATAGAAACACAGAGGGACCTCGGTGTGCAAGTCCACAAATCCTTGAAGGTGGCAACACAGGTGGAGAAGGTGGTGAAGAAGGCATATGGTATGCTTGCATTTATAGGACGGGGTATAGAGTATAAAAGCTGGAGTCTGATGATGCAGCTGTATAGAACGCTGGTTAGGCCACATTTGGAGTACTGTGTCCAGTTCTGGTCGCCGCACTACCAGAAGGACGTGGAGGCATTGGAGAGAGTGCAGAGAAGGTTTACCAGGATGTTGCCTGGTATGGAGGGTCTTAGCTATGAGGAGAGATTGGGTAGACTGGGGTTGTTCTCCTTGGAAAGACGGAGAATGAGGGGAGATCTAATAGAGGTATACAAGATTATGAAGGGTATAGATAGGGTGAACAGTGGGAAGCTTTTTCCCAGGTCGGAGGTGACGATCACGAGGGGTCACGGGCTCAAGCTGAGAGGGGCGAAGTATAACTCAGACATCAGAGGGACGTTTTTTACACAGAGGGTGGTGGGGGCCTGGAATGCGCTGCCAAGTAGGGTGGTGCAGGCAGGCACGCTGACATCGTTTAAGACTTACCTGGATAGTCACATGAGCAGCCTGGGAATGGAGGGATACAAACGATTGGTCTAGTTGGACCAAGGAGCGGCACAGGCTTGGAGGGCCGAAGGGCCTGTTTCCTGTGCTGTACTGTTCTTTGTTCTTTGTTCTTTGTCCACTCTACCCAGACCTCGCAGTATCCTGTAAGTTTCAATAAGATCTCCCCTCATCCTTCTAAACTCCAACGTGTACAGACCCAGAGTTCTCAACTGTTCCTCAAATGACAAGCTCTTCATTCCAGGGATCATTCTTGTGAACCTCCTCTGGACCCTTTCCAAGGCCAGCACATCCTTCCTTAGATATGGGGCCCAAAACTGCTCACAATGCTCCAAATAGGGTCTGACCAGAGCCTTATACAGCCTCAGAAGTACATCCCCGCTCTTGTATTCTCGCCCTCTCGACATGAATGCTAACATTGCATTTGCAAATTAGCATTCATGTTGAGATAGACAACAACACCTCTTCCATGATTATCCTCAACTCCCACAAGGCTATGTCCTCAGCCCCTTACTATACACCTTGTACACTTATAACTGTGGTAGCCAAAATCTGCTCCAACTCCATTTTCAAGTTTGCTGATGACACCACTGTATTGGGTCGAATCTCAAACAATGATGAGACAGAGTACAGGAAAGAGATAGAGAATCTGGTGAACTGGTGTGATGACAATAATCTCTCCCACCAGTCAGTAAAACGAGGGAGGCAGTCATTGACTTCAGGAAACGTAGTGGAGGACATGCCCCTGTCAACATCAACAGGAATGAAGTGGAAATGGTCGAGAGCTTCAAGTTTCTAGGTGTCCAGATCACGAGCAACCTGTCCTGGTCCCCCCATGCTGACACTAGTTAAGAAAGCCCACCAACGCCTTTACTTTCTTAGGAGGCTAAGGAAATTCAGCATGTCTGCTACGACTCTCACCAATGTTTACAGATACACCACAGAAAGCATCCTTTCCTGATGTATCACAGCTTGGTATGACTTCTGCTCTGACCAAGAACGCAAGAAACTACAAAGGGCTGTGAATGTAGCCCAGTCCATCACGCAAACCAATCTCCCATCCATTGATTCCCTCTACACTTCCCGCTGCCTCAGAAAAACAACCAGTACAATCAAAGACTCTTGGCACCCCGAACACACTCTCTGAGGTCACGTACCAACCGACTCAAGAACAGCTTCTTCCTGCTGCCATCAGATGTTTGATTGGACCTACCATATATTAAGCTGATCTTTATCTAAACCCTAGCTATGACTGTAACACCCTCTCCTTTCCTTCTCCTTTCCTTCTCCCCTGTGTACTCTTTGAACGGTGTGCTTTGTCTGTATAGCTCAGAAGAAACAATACTTTTCACTGCGTCTCAATACATGTGACAATAATAAATCAAATCTAAATGGGGCTCTGGCCATGTGTTATAAGCAGGTAACTGTATGGGTTGAATAAATCTTCAGGTAAGTTCATCAAACTCCATTGTCCAGCAGGTTATTGGTTTTGAAGGAGAATGCGTGTTGTATTTAATCTGGTTCTCCATTCCTTTCTGCTCTCCCAGTTCCCTGCAATTCAAAGCTTCAAGGACTTAGCATCAAAATGTACTCTGTACAAAATGTACAGTTCCAGACATAAATGGTTTTATTCCTCTCAGTCTTTCAATTAAGACAGAGAGAATTGAAGATGCGTTTACAGTATAATGTATTGGGTGAAAGGGAGGTAGCTTGGTCAAAATTACAGTTCTTTGCTGCAAACTTTTTTTTTAATTTGACAGTGTAAGCACCATTATGGACTCATAGAACATAGAACATAGAAAGCCACAGCACAAACAGGCCCTTCGGCCCACAAGTTGCGCCGATCACATCCCCACCTCTAGGCCTATCTATAGCCCTCAATCCCATTAAATCCCATGTACTCATCCAGAAGTCTCTTAAAAGACCCCAACGAGTTTGCCTACACCACCACCGACGTCAGCCGATTCCACTCACCCACCACCCTCTGAGTGAAAAACTTACCCCTGACATCTCCTCTGTACCTACCCCCCAGCACCTTAAACCTGTGTCCTCTCGTAGCAACCATTTCAGCCCTTGGAAATAGCCTCTGAGAGTCTACCCTATCCAGACCTCTCAACATCTTGTAAACCTCTATCAGGTCACCTCTCATCCTTCGTCTCTCCAGGGAGAAGAGACCAAGCTCCCTCAACCTATCCTCATAAGGCATGCCCCCCAATCCAGGCAACATCCTTGTAAATCTCCTCTGCACCCTTTCAATGGCTTCAACATCTTTCCTGTAATGAGGTGACCAGAACTGCGCGCAGTACTCCAAGTGGGGTCTAACCAGGGTCCTATAAAGCTGCAGCATTATCTCCCGACTCCTAAACTCAATCCCTCGATTAATGAAGGCCAGTACGCCGTACGCCTTCTTGACCGCATCCTCCACCTGCGAGGCCGATTTAAGAGTCCTATGGACCCGGACCCCAAGGTCCTTCTGATCCTCTATACTGCTAAGAATGGTACCCTTCATATTATACTGCTGCTTCATCCCATTGGATCTGCCAAAATGGATCACCACACACTTATCCGGGTTGAAGTCCATCTGCCACTTCTCCGCCCAGTCTTGCATTCTATCTATGTCTCGCTGCAACTTCTGACATCCCTCCAAACTATCCACAACACCACCTACCTTGGTGTCGTCAGCAAACTTACCAACCCATCCCTCCACTTCCTCATCCAGGTCATTTATGAAAATGACAAACAGCAAGGGTCCCAGAACAGATCCCTGGGGCACTCCACTGGTCACTGACCTCCATGCAGAGAAAGACCCCTCCACAGCCACTCTCTGCCTTCTGCAGGCAAGCCAGTTCTGGATCCACAAGGCAACAGCCCCTTGGATCCCATGCCCTCTCACTTTCTCAAGAAGTCTTGCATGGGGGACCTTATCGAACACCTTGCTGAAGTCCATATAGACCACATCCACCGCTCTTCCTTCGTCAATGTGTTTGGTCACATTTTCAAAGAACTCAACCAGGCTCGTAAGGCACGACCTGCCCTTGACAAAGCCGTGCTGACTACTTTTGATCATACTAAACTTCTCTAGATGATCATAAATCCTGTCTCTCAGGATCCTCTCCATCAACTTACCAACCACTGAGGTTAGACTCACCGGTCGGTAATTTCCCGGGCTGTCCCTGTTCCCTTTCTTGAATATAGGACTCAGGAAAGGTTCATCAGTTATGTTTACAAACTGTACTTTCGAACATCATCACCTACACGTCAGTCTGAGATTTTCCAATATGGTTTAAAGTTGATCCATGTCGAGGCTTTCTCAGAAGACTAAGGAAATTTGGCATGTCCATTATGACTGTCACCAATTTTTACAGATGCACCATAGAAAGCATTCTTTCTGGTTGTATCACAGTTTGGTATGGTTCCTGCTCTGCCCAAGACCACAAGGAACTACAAAGGATCGTGAATGTAGCCCAATCCAGCACGCAAACCAGCCTGCCATCCATTGACTCTGTCTACACTTGCCGCTGCCTCGGAAAAGCAGCCAGCATAATTAAGGACCCCACACACCCCGGACATTCTCTCTTCCACTTTCTTCCTTTGGGAAAAAGATACAAAAGTCTGAGGTCACGTACCAGCCGACTCAAGAACAGCTTCTTCCCTGCTGCCATCAGACTTTTGAATGGACCTACCTAACATTAAATTGATCTTTCTCTACACCCTAGTTATAACTGTAACACTACATTCTGCACTCTGTCCTTTCCTTGTCTATGAACGGTATGCTTTGTCTGTATAGCGAGCAAGAAACAATATTTTTCACTGTATATTAATACATGTGACAATAATAAATCAAATCAATTTAAATCAAATCAAATCAAAGGCTCAGATTCCTGTGGTAATTATTTGTAGTCAATTTGTCTTCTATGAATCCAGATGCTTGAGCTGCATTGAGACTAGGAGCAGGGGTAGACAAGATGGATCCTCAAGCCTGCTGCGCTATTCAGTAAGATCATGGTTGAATTTTTCCATCAATTCCGCATTTCCTCGTGATTTCCATATTGTTTACTTCGTGTCCAAAATCTTTCAATCTCAGTCTTGAATAGACACTTCAACCGAGCACCTTCTCTCCTGTGGGATAGAGAATTCACAACCCTTTGAGTGAAGTAATTCCTCCTCACCTCTATCCTAAATGGCCGCCCCCCATCTCGGGACTGTGCCCCTGTATCCTAGCCTCCCTCACACAGAGGGGGAACAGCCTCTCAGTGTTTATCCTGTCAGATTCTCTGAGCATTTTATACATTTGAACGAGATCACCTCTCGTTCTTTAAACCCCAGTGAATATCACTCTACTCATTTCAATCTTGCAGGACCGCCCTCCTGGTTCAGGAATCATCCTGGTGAACCTTCACTGCACCTTCTCTTAGACGAAGTATATCTATCCTTAGCTAAGGAGACCAAACCTTTACACAGTACTCCAGATGTGGTCTCACCAAAGCTCTATATAATTACAAGAAGGTTTCTTTACTTCAACCCCCCCCCCCGCCGCCCCCCCCCCGCCCCCCCCCCCCCCCGCCCCCCCCACCCGCCCCACCATAATAAAGGCTGACATATCATTTGCCTTGCTGTTTCCTTGCTGTATCTGCATGGTAACTTTTTGTGACTTATATACAAGTTTACTCAAATTCCTCCGAATATCAAAGAGTTACCATTGGAGTTAGTTTCTTTTTATCCTTCCTCCTTTCTTTCTCCCTTCTTTCCCTCTTTTCTCCCTCCTTTCCTTCCTTCCTTCCACTAAGTCATCACCTGATAAAGGAGCAGCGCTCCGAAAGCTCGTGATTCCAAATAAACCTGTTGGACTTTAACCTGGGGTTGTGAGACTTCTTACTGTGCCCACCCCAGTCCAACGCCGGCACCTCCACATCCTTCCACCCTCCCTTTAAGAAATAAGGACGTTTTTTGAGCTCTTTCGCCCACTAGCCTCCATTGATAGAAACTAGTTGCTCTCCCAAGGTTTTCTTGAGAGATGTAAGAGCAGGATGTGCAGCTTTCCTTTTTACTAGAAGCACTGTGGCAACGCACAGTGTCACTAGGTGGCAGAACCAGGATTCATGTCTCAAAATCTCTGCACAGTAAGTTTGCCAATTAGCGCTGGGGAGGGGGGGCAAAGGAAGGCCAAGAAAAAAGGGTAAATTATCCGAGACAAATTTAGTCAGGACAGACAATGTGAACTGATGGTTCACATGCTAGGCTGAGCCCCCATTACTGATTGACGTTGCCAGAGGGCTGGTGGTAAAAGCCTTACTTATCCATGGGAAAGGGAGCAGGACAGGAGAAAATGAAAAGGATCCAAGCACGTCACTGCTATTGCTTGAAAACTTTGCTTATACAAAGCAGCACGGGACACAACAGTGATCACAGAAGATTTGAGTTTCTTTTTCAAATATTTATCCAATTCTCTATTGAAAGTGACTGGGTCTGTTCCACAAGCCTTTCAGCCAGTATATTCCAGATTCTAATAACTCACTGCGTTAGAAAAAACTCCGCTTCATCTTCCCACTGTTCATTTTGGCAATTATTTTGAATCTGTGCCCTATGGCTATCTACCCTCCTGCCATTGGAAATGATTTCTGCTTGTTGACTCTGTCGAAACCCCTCATAATTTTGATTTTGATACTTCAAGGTTTGAAACAATGTTAACTCAATCACAACAGTTGAAGCCAGCGATTGCTGTTCCAGCAAAGACAACCTGTTCATGTAAGTGGAGTTTTCATGTGTAACTCCTCCACTCTGCACTGGTAGGCAGGAAAGTCATGTGGTGCACTGGGGGTGACATCCCTACCTTTTCCTTATTCATTTGTGGGACATGGTGTCGCTGGCTGGCCAGCATTTATTGCCCATTCCTAGTTACCCTTGGAGGGCAGTTGAGAGTCAACCACATTGCTGAGTCACATGTAGGCCAGACCGCATTAGGACAGCAGATTTCCCTCCAGATTAGTCAACCAGATGGGTTTTTTTTCCAGCAATTGGCAATGGTTTCATGGTCATCATCAGACTTTAAGTTCCAGATTTTTTTTAATTGAATTTAAATTCCACCATCTGCCGTAGCGGGATTCGAACCCAGGCCCCCAGAACATTAGCTGAGTTTCTGAAATAATAGTCCAGCGATAATACCACTAGGCCATTGCCTCTAAAACAGAAGCTCTGGGTCCAGGTCCTACCCCAGGACCTGATGGTCAAGGTGTAAGCATAATGTGACCAAATTGATTGAGTATCAACCTGTAAATTCTTCCAACATATCAGTGACTGGTGCTGAGAATGGGAGAGATTCCTGGTCAGCCATGTTATGGAATGAAAGTGGAAGCTTCTACCATCACCATCCACAGTTCCAGACTAAACATGGAAGTGCATGTTGCTACAGCAATGCAGAATCAGAGTGAACCATCGGGAGGCTTAGAAGGTTTAGAAACTGTCAGAAGGGCAGTGTTGAACTCCAAACGGACAGAGAAAAGTTGGTGGAGTGAGCAGATAGGTGGCAGATGAGGTTCAATGTGGAAAATTGGGAGCTGCTGCATTTTGGTAGGAAGAGCATGGAGACAGTATAAAATAAAGGGTGCGACTCTAAAGGGATGCAGGAGCAGATGGATCTGGGTGTATATGTGCATAAACCATTCAAGGTGGCAGGATGGATTCAGAATCAAAGGTTACTGTGGGTAGATGGGAATATGGAATTAGAATCACAAACAGATTAACCAGTGTTGAATGATGGAGTAGGTTCGAGGGGCCACATGGCCTGTTCGTGCTTCTATTTCATATGTCTGTAGGTTGAGAGATTAATTGGGAAAGTATTCAGTACCTGGGCTTTATTAATAGGGGCATAGAGTTCAAGAGCAAGGAGGTTATGTAGAGCTTGTACAGGACACTAGTTGGCACCTGGGCAATGCCAACCTGGCACCTGGGCATGCCAGCCTAGTACCTGGGCAATGCCCACGGGCAGTGTCAGTGGGTGGGGCTATTGGGGGGAAGGGCCATGGATGGGGCCTGTGGGTGGACTGAGTCAATGGGGGCGGGGCCTGTGGGGGGAGCGGGGTCCGCTGCCATTCTGCACGCGATCAGTGGCGGAGGGAGGGGGGCCCGCGGCCACTCTGCACGCGATCGGTGGGGGAGGGCGGTGGGGCTGCGGTTGGTGGGGGAGGCAGGTTCAATTAAGGCATCAAAGAGGGTAAAGTTAAATGTTTTTTTTAGTATCACAAGTAGGCTTACATTAACACTGCAAGGAAGTTACTGCGAAAATTCCCTAGTCGCCACACTCCAGCGCTTGTTCAGGTACACTGAGGGAGAATTTAGCATGGCCAATGCAACAAACCAGTGCATCTTTTGGAGTGTGGGAGGAAACCGGAGCACCCGGAGGAAACCCACGCAGACACGGGGAGAATGTGTAGACTCCACACAGACAGTGACCCAAGCCAGGAATCGAACCCGGGTCCCTGGCGCGTGTGGCTTTTGCTACCAAATAAACCTGTTGGACTTTAACCTGGTGTTGTTAAACTTCTTGCTGTGAGACAGCACTGCTAACCACTTTAACTTGCTCTCTTGAACAGGCAGCCAGTGGGGGCTCAAGTTGACATTTGCAAGTCAGCTCACAGTCATCTCTGGGACAGAAGAGGATTAGGTTCAGAGGAGGCCAGCTTGCGAGGTAATTCCTCCTCAGCGCCCAGAAGATAAATTTAACCTGGATTCCCACACATTCCAGAACCCAAGACGCTCTGAGAACGTAATCACTTCACATGCCTTGTGCCAGTGGGCAAACTCCAATTCGCGCAATTTCCCACTGGGCGGCATGGTGGCCCAGTGATTAGCACTGCTGCCCCTCAGAACCAGGTGCCCGGGTTTGATTCCTGTCTTGGGTCATTGTATGTGCAGAGTCTGCACGTTCTCCCTGTTTGGTATGCTTCAATGAGATCACCCCGCATTTTTCTAAACTCTAAACCAACACTTCTGTCGCTGGAATCAGTTTCTCCTTAATTTCTCCATCAAAACTCTTCATGGTTTCCAACATCTTTATCAAATTTCCTCGTAATCTTCCCTGCACCAGGTGAAAACCCCAGATTCCCCAGTGTCTCCACACTAACTGAACCCCCTCATTCCTGGTACCAGCCTAGTAAATCTCTTCTACACCCTCTCCAGAGCCTTGGCATCCTACCTAATGTGTGTCATCGAGAACCGAACACGTTTCTCTCACTGAGGCCTAGCCAGTGTTTTATCAAGGTTTCGTCTAACTTGCTTGAATGTGTGTTCTATGCATCGATTAATAAAGCCAAGAATCTCATATGTCTTTTTAAATAGCCTTCTCGAACTATCCTGTCACCTTCAAAACTTGGGACACACATACACCCCCCCCTCCCCCACCCCCCCACCCAAACAAACACCCCCCACCCCACCGCCACCCCCAGGACTCTGTTCCTGCATCCCTTTTCTAAAATTACGCCATTTAAGTTCAATTGCCTCACCTCATTCTTCCTGCTAAGATGAATTACTTCACACATCTTTGTGTAAAATCACCCTCTCATTTCACCGTGTCTCCCAGAAATCTGTTACTATCCCCTTCATTGTTTACTGCATTTCTGAGTCTCTTGTCATCAGTTAACTTTACAATGTTGCCCTGTGTGCCAAAGTCCAGTTCGTTAATGTTAATTCAATCCCAAGTCAGTGAGTGACATTTGAAAGTGCGTATTAATATTTTTCTTGATAACATTACAAAATGCAGCCTTGCTTCTAACCTTCTCTCTCCAGTGTCCCAGCGGTCTTGCTTTATAAGTGCTCTAGATACTTAATTAACAATGCCCTTTACCTGTATATTTAGCAATATAATTAACATAACATTGACAGCTAATAAACACCAAAAGGATGAGTGAATTTCTAATTCGCCTTACATCCATCTGCCAATTAAATGGTCGAGAGCCTCAGGTTTCTCAGTGTTTGGATCACCAACAACTTGTCCTGGTCCCTCCACACCGATGCTATAGTTAAGGAAGCCCACCAACGCCTCTACTTTCTCAGGAGCCAAAGGACATTCAGTGTGTCCGTTACGACTCTCACCAATTTTTACAGATGCACCATAGAAAGCATCCTTTATAGATGTGTCACAGCTTGGTATGGCTCCTGCTCTGTCCAAGACCACAAGAAACGACAACCACAAGAACATAGCCCAGTCCATCATGCAAACCAGCTTCCCATCCATTGACTCTGTCTACCGCAGCCTCGGAAAAGCAGCCAGATTTAATAAAGCCAATGACTCCGCCTTCACAGCCTTCTGGGGAAATAGATTCCATAAAGCCAACATCCTTTGGCTGAAGAAATTCTTCCTCATCTCAGTTCTAAAGGGTCGTCCCTTTCCTCCGAGGCTGTGCCCTCCGATCCTGGCCTCTCCCATTCATGGAAACTTCTTCTCAATGTCCACTCTATCCAGGCCTTTCATGATTCTGTCATTTTCAATGAAATCCTCCCTCATATTTCTATACTTCATCAAATATAGACCGAGAGTCCTCAGACGCTCCTCATATGTCAAGCTTCTCATTCCCGGGATCATTCCCGCGAACCTCCTCTGGATCCTCTCCAAGGCCAGCACAGTAACAACTTAGCCTTATTTATTTATGACCTTTTCCCAGTTATAAACTCCTTATTACCTGCCTTTGAAACTCGACAGCTAAAAACCTAAATCCTCGCTTATCTACCAATGCAAATTTCTACCAAAGTCATGTTTCCCTGTAGAACACAGTGGCACAATGGTTAGCACTGCTGCCTCACAGTGCCAGGGACCTGGGTTCGACTCCCGGCTTGGGTCACTGTCTGTGTGAAGTTTGCATGTTCTCCCCGTGTCTGCATGGGTTTCCTCCGGGTGCTCCGGTTTCTTCCCACAGTCTGAAAGACGTGCTGGTTAGGTGCATTGACCTGAACAGGTGCCGAAGTGTGGCGGCTGGGGGAATTTCACAGTAACTTCATTGCAGTGTTAATGTAAGCCTTACTTGTGACTAATAAATAAAACTTTGCCCTCATAGAATCCTACAGTGCAGAAGGAGGCCACTCAGCCCATCAAGTCTGTACTGACCACAATCCCACCCAGGCCCTATTCCCACAATTCCATGAATTTATCCTAGCTAGTTCCCCTGACACTAAGGGGCAATTTAGCATAGCCAATGCACCTAACCCGCACATCTTTCGATGTGTCCTATTCACTTCAAATGCTTCTCTGTCACATCTAGCCCCTTTGATGTTCTCAAGTGTGTCAGCATTCAATCACCAGCTTAATTAGATTCACCCACACACGCGTGCACACACACACACATGTGCGCGCACACACACACACACACACACACATACACATACACAGACATCACTTACAATTCTGCTTTACAAAACACCACAGTAGACTCCAGAAATACTTTCCAAATGACATTCTCTTCACAATGGGCTGCCTGCAATTAAGATTATTAAATCACCAAGATTGGATGAAATGCACCCAAAGATACTGAGAGAAATAAGGGTGGAAATTGCACTGAAGACATTGAACATAACGTTCCAATTCTCCTCAGAAGCAGGGAGAAATGTCACGAGAAGGGAGAATTGCAACAATTTCACCCTTGTTCAAAAAACATTGTTAGGATAAGCTCGGCAAATTCAAGTCAAGTCAGTTTAACCTTGATGGTGGGAAAGACTTTAGAAATGATGGCCAGAAATTTCCCGTCCCACCTGCCGTGGGACTCACAGTGGGCAGAACAGAAAATCCGGCAGACCGGCTAAAGGTCCATTGGGCTCAGTCAGGAATTTCCAGTCTTGGGGCATGCACAATCGGAAAGTCCCACCCAATAAATTGGCGCAATATTAACAATCACTTGGAGAAGGATGGACTAATTAAGGAAAACCAACATAGATTTATTAATGGGAAATAATCTTAACAAACTTACTTCAGTTTTTTGATGAGGTAGCATAATGGATTGTTGAGGGCAATACAGTTAATACAGTTAAAGATTATTTATTAGTGTCACAAGTGAGCCTACAGTAACACTGCAATGAAGTTACTGTGAAAATCCCCCAGTCGCCACACTCCGGCACTTGGTCAGGTACACCGAAGGAGAATTTAGCACGGTCAATGCACTTAACCAGCATGTTTTTCGGACTGCGGGAGGAAACCGGAGCACCCAAAGGAAATCTACGCAGACACAGGGAGAACGTGCAAACTCCGCACAGTAACCCAAACCAGGAAATGAACCCAGGTCCCTGGCGTTGTGAGGCAGCAGTGCTAACCACTGTGCCACCATGTAATATACAGTTGGTGTGGTGTCCAAGATTTCCATAAGGCATTTGATCATGTACCTCATAATAGGTTTGTCAGCAAACATTTGCAGTCCATGGAATCAAAGGAATAGTGTGAGCATGGATATGAATTGACTGAGTGACAGGAGACAGGAACGAAGGTCAGGATGCTCCAGTCACTCCTACCCCCAGACTGCAAATTCCTGCCAGAGGTCAACAGGCCTTTGAATCGTCTGTCAAAGCTTCTGTCGGGCCTGCAATGATTCCCCCTGCACGCAGGAGTGGAAAATCTAACCCAAGAGGTGAACAATAGCTTTTTGGACAAGAGGAAGATGCATAGTGGGATCCCCCAGGGGTTGCCTTAGGATTGTTGCCAACTTTTACAGATGCAACATAGAAAGCATTCTTTCTGGTTGTATCACAGCTTGGTATGGCTCCTGCTCTGCCCAAGACCGCAAGTAATTACAAAAGGTCGTGAATGTAGCCCAATCCATCACGCAAACCAGCCTCCCATCCATTGGCTCCGTCTGCACTTCCTAATGCCTTGGAAAAGCAGCCAGTATAATTAAGGACCCCACACACCCTGGACATTCTCTCTTCCACCTTCTTACGTCAGGAAAAAGATACATAAGACTGAGATCATGTACCAACTGACTCCCTGCTGCCATCAGACTTTTGAATGGACCTACCTCGCGCTTAGCTGATCTTTCTCTACACCCTAGCTATGACTGTAACACTACATTCTGCACTCTCTCATTTCCTTCTCCATGAATGGTATGTTTTGTCTGTATAGCGCGCAAGAAACAATACTTTTCACTGTATATGAATACATTTGACAATAATAAATCAAATCAAATCAAAAGAATATTAATGACCTCGACTTGGGTGAACAGTGCACAATGTGAAATATTGTGGATGACACAAAACTTGGAAGTACTGTGAAGGATGTGGAGGTGGTGGCACACTGGTATTGTCACTGGGCTAGTATTCGCAAGATAAAAGCTAATGCTCTGGGAATCTGGGTTCAAATTCCAGATGGTTGAATTTAAATTCATTTGGAGGCCTGATGGCCATGCAATGATTGTTGATTGTTGTAAAAACCCATCTGATTCACTATTATCCTTTTGGGAAGGAAATCTGCTGTTCTTACCTGGTCTGGCCTACATGTGACTCCAGAGCCACAGCAATGTGGTTCACTCTTAAATGCTCGCTGAACAAGGGCAATTAAGGATGGGCAATAAGAGCTGGCCTAGCCAGTGACGCCCACTTCTGATAAATGAATAGAAGAAGAGGATAGTGATAGACCTCAACGTGTTTGTGGAATGGCTGATGAAATTTAATGGAGTTTTTAGTTTATTTATTGTCATAAGTAGGCTTACATTAATGCTACAATGAAGTTACTGTGAAAATCCCTGAGTTGCCACACTCTGGCGCCTGTTCGGGTACGCTGAAGGAGAATTTAGCATGGCCAATGCACCTAACCAGCACGTCTTTCAGACTGCGGGAGGAAACCAGAGCACCCGGACGAAAACCATGCAGCTACGGGAGAATGTGCAGACTCCGCACAGACAGTCACCTGAGGCTGGAATTGAACCCGGGTTGCAGGCGCTGTGAGGCAGCAGTGCTAACCACTGTGCCACCGTGTCGCCTGGCGAGAAATGCGAATTGATTCATTATGGTCGGAAGAATGAGGAGAGGGAAAATAAAGGGTGCAATTCTAAAGGAGAGAAAATCCGTGTATAATATGTATCAGTGAGAGTGACAGAGCATTCGTAAAAGCAGTTATCAAAGCATTCCGGAGGCTGGGCTTCATAAATAGGGACATCTAACACAAAACCAAGCATCGGGGAGTTGAGAGTGACTGTCCTTGATATCAAGGCTGCAGTTGACTGAATGGGGCAACAGGGAGCCCTTGCACAGTAGAAATCGATGAAAATCGGGGGAAGTCTCTTGACCAGTTGGAGTAATTCCTGGTACAAAACAAGATGGCTGTGATTTTTGGAGATCAGTCATCTCAGCATGAGGAATTTTAAAAATGTATCAATTATGGGATGTGGGATTGCTGGCTAGGCCAGTATATTTTGCCCATCCTTGGTTGCTCTTCAGAAGATGATAGTGAGCTGCCTTCTTGAATGGTTGCAGTCCTAGAGATGTAGGTACACCCACAGTGCTGTTAGAAAGCAGTTCCACGGTTTTGACCCAGCCACAGTGAAGGAACGATGACATGTTTCTAAGTCAGGATGGTGGGTGACTTCATAGAATCCCTACAGTGCAGAAGGAGGCCATTCGGCCCATCGAGTCTGCACCAATCACAATCCCACCCAGGCTCTATTCCAATAAGCTTACTCATTTACCCTACTAACCCCCTGACACTAGGGCCAATTTAGCATGGCCAATCAAATTAATCCGCACATCTTAGGACTGTGGGAGGAAACCAGAGCAAACCTACGCAGATACGGGGAGAATGCAAACTCCACACAGACAGTGACCCAAGCCGGGAATCGAACCTGGATCCCTGGTGCTGTGAGGCAGCAGTGTTAACCACTGTGCCACCGTGCCGACTTGAAGGGAGCCTCCAGGTGGCGGTGTTCCCAGGCATCTGCTGCTCCTTCTGGATGGTGGAGTTTGTGGGTTTGGAAGATGCTGCCTAAGGAACATCAGTGTGTTCCTGCAGTGCATCTTGTAGGTAATACACGCGGCTGCCACTGTTCAACAGTGATGGAGGGATTGGATGTTTGTGGAAGGGGTCGCAATCTAGCGGGGCTGCTTTGTCCTGGATGGTGCTGAGCTTCTTGAGTGTTGTTGGGGCTGCACTCATCCAGGCAAGTGGAGAATATCCCATTAAGCTCTGAATTGTACCTTGTCGATGGTGGACAGGCTTTGGGGAGTCAGAAGGTGAGTTACTCACTGCAGGATTTCTGCTCTGGTAGCCACAGTAAGTTCTTTGGCTAGTCCAGTTCAGTTTCTGGGCAATGGTAACACACAGGATGTTGATAGTGGGGGATTCAGCAATGGTAATGCCATTGAATGTCAATGGGTGATCTTTAGATCATCTCTTTCTGGAGATGGTCATTGCCTGGCACTTGTGTGGCATGAATATTATTTGCCACTTGTCAACCCAAGCCTGGATATTGTCCAGGTCTTGCTGCATTTGGACATGGACTGCTTCAGTACCTGAGGAGTTGCGAATGGTTCTGAACATTATGTAGTCATTAGCGAACATCCCAACTTCTGAACTTTCAATGGAAGGAAATTCATTGATGAAGCAGCTGAAGATGCTTGGGTTTAGGACACTACCCTGAGGAAAATCTCGAATCATCACATCCAACTTCCTTTGTGCCAGGTATGACTCCAACTAACAGAGGGTTTTACTCCTGATTCCCATTGACTCCAGTTTTGCTCGGGCCCCTTACTGCCATACTCAGTCAATGTGGCTTTGGTGTCAAGGGCAGTCACTCTCACCTCACCTCGGGTATTCAGCTCTTTTGTCCATGTTTGAACCAAGACTGTAATGAGATCAGGAGCTGAGTGGCCCTGGTGGAACCCAAAATGTGCGTCAGTGAGCAGGTTATTGCTGAGTAAAGGTTGCTTGATAGCGTTGTTGATGACTCCTTCCATCACTTTACTGATGATCGAGAGTAGACTGATGGTGCAGTAATTGGCTGGGTTGGACTTGTCTTGTTTCTTGTGTACAGGACATACTTGGGCAATTTTCCACATTGCTGAGTAGATGCCAGTGTTGTAGCTGTACTGGAACAGCTTGGCTAAAGGCACGGAAAGTTCTAGAGTACAACTCTTCAGTACTATTGCTGGAATATTGTCATGGCCCATAGCCTTTATACTATTCAGTGCCTTCAGCCATTTCTTGATACCATGTGGGGTGAATTGAATTGGCTGAAAACTGACGGGTGGGGTTTTCCATCTGCGCTCGCCCCAAGACTGGAAAATGTTGCCCGGGTTCAATGGATCTTTGTATGGTGCTGCACTGTCCATTACGATTCCCCAGGCAGGCGGGAGGGGGAAATTTCACATGACATCTGTGATGCGGGGGACCTCCAGAGAAGGCCGAGATGGATCATCCACTCAGCACTTCTGGCTGAAGATTGCTGCAAATGCTTCAGCCTTAGCTTTTACACTGATGTGCTGGGCTCCTCCATCGCTGAGGATAGGGATATTGCTGGATCCTCCTCCTCCAGTGACTTGTTTACTTGTCCACCACCATTCACGGCTGGATGTGGCAGGATTGCAGAGCTTAAATCTGACCTGTTGGTTGTTTGATCTCTTACCTCTGTCTATAACTTGCTGCTGATGCTGTTGGCATGCAAGTGCCCTGTGTTGTAGCTTCACCAGGTTGAGACTACATTTTTAGATATGTAGGGTGTTGGTCCAGGCATGCTGTTCTGCACTCTTCATTGAACCCTGACTCGGTGGTAATAGTAGAGTGGGGGATATGCCGGGCCATGAGGTTGCAGATTGTGCTGGAGTACAATTCCGCTGCTGCTGAGGGCAATCGTGCTTCATGGATGCCCAGGCTTCAGTTGCTAGATCAGTTCGAAGTCTATCCCATTTAGCACAGTGGCAGTGCCACACAACACGATGGAGGTTATCTTCAATCTGAAGATGGAACTTCGTCTCCACAAGGACTGTGCAGTGGTCACTCCTACTGATATTGTCATGGACAGATGCATCTGCGGCAGGCAGCTTAGTGAGAGTGATGTCAAGTATGTTTTTCCCTCTTGTTGGTTCCCTCACCACCTGCCACAGTCCCACTCTAGCAGTTTAGGACCCAGCCACCTAGGTCTGTGGAGCCACTCTTGGTGATGGACATTGAAGTCCCCCACCCAGAGTACATTCTGTGGCCTTGCCACCCTCAGTTTGTCATCAACAAGGAGATTGTCATCGACTTCAGGAAGCATAGAGGAGAACATGCCCCTGTCTACATTAATGGGGACGAAGTAGAAAGGGTCGAGAGCTTCAAGTTTTTAGGTGTCCAGATCACCAACAACCTGTCCTGGTCCCCCCATGCTGACACTATAGTTAAGAAAGCCCACCAATGCCTCTGCTTTCTCAGAAGACTAAGGAAATTTGGCATGTCAGCTACGACGCTCACCAACTGTTAGAGATGTACCATAGAAAGCATTCTTTCTGGTTGTATCACGATCTGGTATGGCTCCTGCTCTGCCCAAGACTGCAAGGAACTACAAAAGGTCATGAATGTAGCCCAATCCATCATGCAAACCAGCCTCCCATCCATTGACTCTGTCTACACTTCCCACTGCCTCAGCAAAGCAGCCAGCACAATTAAGGACCCCACGCACCCCAGACATTCTCTCTTCTACCTTCTTCCATCGGGAAAACAATACAAAAGTCTGAGGTCACATACCAACCGACTCAAGAACAGCTTCTTCCCTGCTGCCATCAGACTTTTGAATGGACTTACCCCGCATTAAGTTGATCTTTCTCTACACCCTAGCTATGACTGTAACACTGCATTCTGCATTCTCTCGTTTCCTTCGTTATGAACGTTATGCTTTGTCTGTATAGCGCGCAAGAAACAATATTTTTCACTGTATGTTAATACATGTGACAATAATAAATCAAATCAAATCAAATCAAAGTTGTAGAAGTTCCTCAGTGTAGTGTCCTAATCCCAACCATCTTCAGCTGCTTCATCAATGACCTTCCTTCTATCTTAAAGCCAGAAGTGAGGATGTTTGCTGGTGATTGCACAATGTTCAGCATCATTTGTAACTTCTCAGATACTGAAGCAGTTCAAGTCCATGTGCGGCAAGACCGGGACAACATTCGGGCTTGGGCTGATAAGTGACAAGTAACATGTGTCTCACACAAGCGACAGGCAATGATCACCTCCAACAAGAGAGAATCTAACCATCTCCCCATGGCATTTAATGGCATTACCATCACTGAATCCCTTAACATCCTGAAGGTTACCATTGACCAGAAACTGAACTCGAAGAGCTATTGAGAATAGCCTAGGAAGACATCAGGCTCCCATGTGACACCTTCTGCCGCCATTATGTTCGGCTTCCCAGATCCTAGACTGACTGAGGCAACCTAAAATTTCTCATTCATGAAGAATTCAAAACAAGGGAGCATAAAGCTGAGAGAGCCACTTAGAAATCCCATAAGGCATTCAGGTAGAATCATAGAATCCCACAGAGCTGAAGGAGGCCATTTGGCCCATCGAGTCTGCACTGACCACCATCCCACCCAGGCCCTATCCCCATAACCCCACATACTTACCCTGTTAGTCCCCTGGCATTAAGGGAAATTTAGCATGGCCAATCAACCTAACCTGCACATCTTTGGAGTGTGGGAGGAAACCGGAGCACCCGGAGGAAACCCACGCAGACACGGGAAGAATGTTTAGACTCCACACAGACAATCACCCGAGGCCGGAACTGAACCCTTGGTGCTGTGAGGTAGCAGTGCTAACCACTGTGCCACCGTGCCACCCACTTCGATTAGAAAGTGGAACTCACTACCTTCGAGTTGAAGCGAATCACGTAGCTGATTTTTAGGTAAAGTTAGATGAGTACACGAGGTATAAACAACAACATCGACAAGGTGGCCTTGTTCGGTACTGTGAATACTGGGGAAGTGAAATTCTGAAATTTGAACAGATAAATGTCTGAATGAAAAACAAAATTGTGGTGCTTGCTCACTCACTTCAGAGGGCAGGTCAGAATCAAACATATCTTCTTCAACCTTTTATCATAATTAAAATATAAAAGGAATAAATTTGAAACATTCTTATGTTGCTCTGGTGCCCAAGAGGATGTTTCTTTAAATATGAACTAACTTTTCAATAAAGTAAAAGAGAGAGGATGTGAATGAAACTTTTAGAACGCTGGTGGGATTGTGGGATCCTTTGTATGGTTTGCTTCAGTTAAAAGACTTCATTTTAAGATATTTCTGCCTGTGTAACTAACTACGCTAAGCTTTCAAGCTAACTGGCCACATTTTAAACGCAGCAGGCATTCTGGGATTAGTTTGGAAGGTTGACTGCTTTCTAAGCAAAACAAAATTTTTCATAAACACTTTTTACGGCCACACAGCTGCTAATTGTTTTTTTCTAAGTTGGAGACTGTGGGCCTGATTTTACCATTTTCATTGGTAAGTGCTGAATCTGGGTGTAATGCAGATCCGATTTAGAAATCTGCTTTCAGGCGCCCCCATACGCACTCAGCCATCTCCAGTCCCATTTGCGCTGTGGGCGGGGCTTAGCGCGGCCGAAACGATCGGAGCTCTGAACTGCGCATGCGCAGTTGGAAAAAAATTTGAAAAATCGCGCCCGTGTCAGATCGCTCCCGGCCGCAGAAAGCGGAGAAAGCGGCCTGGGAGCGAAAAGCAGGAGCGATGGACACAACACACGTCACTGTCCCCCTTATCCACCCCTCCTACTACCCACACACATCACTGTCCCCCTTATCCACCCCCCCCCCCACTACCCACACACATCACTGTCCCCCTTATCCACCCCTCCTACTACCCACACACATCACTGTCCCCCTTATCCACCCCCCCCCCACTACCCACACACATCACTGTCCCCCTTATCCACCCCTCCTACTACCCACACACATCACTGTCCCCCTTATCCACCCCCCCCCACTACCCACACACATCACTGTCCCCCTTATCCACCCCCCCACAACCCACACACTACCCACGCACATCACTTCCCCCTTATCCACCCCCCACGACCCACACACACCACTGTCCCCCTTATCTACCCCCTCCCGCTACCCACACACAGCACTGTCCCACTTATCCACCCCCCCTCTACCTACACACATCACTGTCCCCCCTTATCCACCTCCCCGCTACCCAGACCGATCGCCACCACTGCCCCCCTCCTCCCCCACCGATCGCCCACAGAGTGACAGTAGACCCCCCAGCCACCCCCCCCCCCCGCACCCTCACCAGAGATCCATCTGCCCCCCCCACCTCGCCTGAGATACATCTTACCCGTCTCCCCCCCCACCCCCCCGCCCCCCTCCCCCACCCCCCACGACAAAGATCTGGCGTCACTCATCCCCCCCAGACAACGATCTGGCCTCACTCATCCCCCCCCCCAGAGAATGGTCTGGCCTCACTCACCGCCCCCCCCCCCCTTCCCCAGACAACGATTTGACCTCACTCACACCCCCTCCCTCCCCCAGACAATGATCTGGCCTCACTCATCCCCCCCGAGAGAATGGTCTGGCCTCACTCACCCCACCCCCCCCCCTCCAAGAGGAACATCTGTCCCGCCTTCTCCTCCCTCCCCCCCCCCCCCCTCCCCCCCCCACCAGACAATGATCTGGCCTCACTCCCCTCCCCCACAACCAGAGAATGATCTGACCTGCCTCCCTCCTTCCCCCCACCACTGATCTGAGTCAGAGAGCTGTTGGAAGCTCGGAACTCGCTCTTCAGCAGCTGGAGCGCCCGATTCAGACTTTTATTTAGCAGGTCCATTACGCCGCGGTTCCGGATCGGCAAACACGGTGGTAAAGGGGGAAATGCTGATAAAGTTGGGCGGGCAGTTCATTAATTCAATTTAAATGCATGCAAATACATTTAAATCGCCGTTGTGCCCGTTTTGGGCGCGAATCGAATCGCCGCCATTCCCGGGTTTCGGTAAAGTGGCAATCTGCGCGGATGCGGGTACGGGTCGCAATAATGGCCTCTCACCCGACTTTACCACGTTTTCGCATCCGAAAACGGGCGCGACGCAATGGTAAAATCGGGCCCTGTGTGTACCCAGCAATTTCAATAACACAGATATGTTGTAGTAACAGTTATATGTTTAGTTAGTTCAGTCCTGTGCAAGCTTTGGATCAAGTCTGTATAAGGACTAGCTTCTGCTAGTCCTTCTCTCTCTCTCTCTCTCTCAAGTAATCCTTCTTCACTTTCTGTAATGTGTTAATTTTAAATGATGCTCAATGAAAGGAGTTCAACTTCAGACCAGTGCTGCCTCCGTCTATTCTAAGAAATGAACAGGCCCTCCAGGGATCAAGTAAATTATTTGTCACGTATTCAAGTGCAGGGCTGAAAAATATCAGTGCAAACTTAACAAGCCTCATGCAGTGGGGAATGAACCCGATACCCTAGTCCTGAACACATAACCCAGGTCGACGTTCCAGTTCACGTCTGAGGGAGTGCAGCACTGTTGGAGATGCCAACTTGCAGACGTAATGAGGTCCCATTTACTTTCTGCGCAACATAAAAGTGGCATCATTTCAAAGAAACACTGTCGCGTCCTCCCTGTTGTGCTGTCTGATCTTATTCATCAACTTGCATCACTAATAAAACAGATTATCCAGTTGTTATCACATTGCTGTTTAAGGGGGTTGTCTGTGTGCAAATTAATTACCGTGTTTCCCACTATGCAACAGTGACTACACTTCAAAAGGTACTTCATTCTCTGTAAAGCCCTCTGGAACTGCCGGAGGATCTGAAAGATGCTGTCTAAATGCAAGTCTTTGCTTTGAGTTATCTGCCAGAACTACTTACAATCTCAGAACCAGTGGTCAGGTTGACTGTGACAGCAGTGACAGTGTGTTCTGCATTTGACATGTCACAGACTGCTCTTTATTGAATCTATTAAACCAGTCACAGTCAACTGCCTTATATTACCACGGAAATAGGAACAGAATAATTTTATTTATCACTCCTGTAAATCATCAGGTGTTGCTAAGGAGACAGGTTAACTCGTCACAGCTCACAGTCAAAGTGCTGAGAGCAATGAGATTCTGGATAGGTGGCAGCAGCTCATGATTATGTTCATATTTAGTGACACCCAGCAGGGCTCTTCCCCCGGTGGAATATTCTGGCCCCTCCGAGGTCCACGGGCTTTTGAATGGCTCGCTGCATTTTACAGCCCCGTCCCCGATGTGATAGCGACATAAAGTTCCACCCGGTTAGTGCAAGACCACAGGTAAATACAGAGGGTCGTGAATGAAGCCTCGTCCATCAATGCAAACCAGCCTCCCATCCATTGACTCTGTCTACACTTTCCGTTGCCTCAGCAAAGCAGCCAGCATAATTAAGGACCCCACGCATCCCGGACATTCTCTCTTCCACTTTCTTCCATCAGGAAAAAGATACAAAAGTCTGAGGTCACGTACCAATTGACTGAAAAACAGATTCTTCCCTGTTGCCATCGGACTTTTGAATGGACCTACTTCGCACTAAGCTGATCTTTCTCCACACCCTAGCTATGACTGTAACACTACATTCTGCACTCTCTCCTTTCCTTTTCTATGAACGGTATGCTTTGTCTGTATAGCGCAAAAGAAACAGTACTTTTCACTGTATGTTAATACATGTGATAATAATAAAACAAATCAAAATCAAATCAAATGGCAGTGAGTCAGAGTTACTCATTCTCATGGGGTGGGATGAATTTTTAGACCCCGATGAGGCAAGTGCGGAGATGGGCAGGGCAGGTGGGCACAAAAACTAATGGCATCAAGTGGCATGTCAGTTTGAGGTGGCCATTTCTGGCACTGGGGATTTTGCCTTCCCCAGTCCTGAGCCACAGCGCTGTCAAGAACTCTTGACTTCTGATCTGCAAGTGCTTTGTAACCATCTTCTCCACCTCAACATCATTCCCAGGCGATCAATTAAAGACAATTAATTAATTAAACATCTCAATTAAATCATGTTTACCTGAATTAAAGCAAAGTACTGTGGCTGCTTGAGATCTGAAACACAAATAAAGTGCTGGAAAAGCTCAGCAGGTCTGGCAGCATCTGTGGAGAATGAAACGGTTTTATGCTGGAATTTTCTGGCCGTTTACACCTCGCACTGTTCTGGGAATTACTAGCTATGGAAAGAGTGGAAAGTCTGCCCTCGTGCACCACTAGGTGTGGGAAGAGAATTGGAATGGAATTTCATGACCACCAGATGTTCCAAACTACTTTACAGATGATGAATTCTTTGAAGTGCAGAAGGAGACAACTTGGCCGATCGAGTCTGCACTAACAGCAATCCCACCCTATTCCCATAACCCGACATATTTACCCTGCTCATCCCCTGACACTAAGGGTCAATTTATCATGGCCATTCCACCTAACCCGCACATCTTTGGACTGTGGGAGGAAACCGGAGCACCTGGAGTAATCCCACGCAGACACGGGAAGAACATGCAAACTCCACACAGACAATCCCCCGTGACCGGAATTGAACCCAAGTGCCTGGTGCTGTGAGGCAGCAGTGCTAATCACTGTGCCACTGTGCCGATTTTATAATCATAACTCAACCTCAACCTGAGGCACTATCCATTGTGCAAACCCAAAATTGCACAGATGGCTCTGTACTGTCAGAGGCACCATGGGTGGAGAGGGAACTTATTATATGTTATTTGGTGATATATCTTACTTTTCTAGCCATTTTATTAATTTAGCCTCGAGCTAGCCTAGGCTTAGGCTACTGTATAGTAAGTAGGCCACGGCCTACTGAATTTACATCCAAAAACCAAAAATATCTAAATACCAAAATGCAATTGGCCCCAAAGATTTCAGATAAAGGACACTCAACCTGCATGTCATATCTTTCTATTCAACATTGACGGGGAATGGTGGGTGGGAATGGGGGTGTGGTGTGTTGTCATGATAAGACATCGAATCGCAAGTCAAATTAGCCAGGAAGTTGGAAAGAACTCAAGCCAGGGCAACAACACTGGCTGTCCACTGCACCAGCTTTAGGTTATACACTCATGGTGTTGGTTGAGGGATATATATTGATGGTAAAGCACAATATAAGTGCCTTTCTTTAGCACTGTCAATGTTTGTTGTTTCCTTCACCTATCACATATTCCTTCATATTTTCTTTGGAAAGAGTGTTTATGTAGCACAGTGGCACAATGGTTTGCACCACCGCTTCACAGCGCCAAGGACCTGGGTTCGATTCCCAGCTTGGGTCACTGTCAGTGTGGAGTCTGCATGTTCTCCCCTTGTCTGCGTGGGTTTCCTCCGAGTGCTCCGGTTTCCTCCCACAGTCTGAAAGACGTGCTGGTTAGTTGCATTGGCCACTCTAATTTCTCCCTCAATGTACCCGAACAGGCGCTGGAGTGTGGCGACTAGGGGATGTTCACAGTAACTTTGTTGCAGTGTTAATATAAACCTACTTGTGCCTAATAAACTTTTTTACTTTTTCATGACGAGGAGGTCTTGTGGTGCAATGGGTAGCATCCCTGCCTCTGAGCCAGAAGATCTGGGTTCAAGTCTCACCCCAGGACTTGATGACTAAGGAAGGAACGTTCATAATGCCGTCAAACAGGTTAAATATCAACCTGCCAAATCCTCCCAGCATGCCAACGGCTGTCGGTATGAGTGGGAGAGAATCCTGCTTAGCTATGCTTGATGTGGAGTGGTGCCCCTCAAGCCTCTGGTGACAGACTGTGCCAAGAATTACTAGCAATGGAAAGAGCGGAAGGTCTACCTTAGTGCACCACTAGGTGTGGGAAGGGGATTGGAATGGAATTTTATGACGACCAGATGTCCCAAACTTCTTTACAACCAGTGAAGTCGTTTTTGAAGTATAGATCATAGAACAGTGCAGAAGGAGGCCATTCGGCCCATCAAGCCTGCACTGACAACAATCCCACCCAGGCCCTATTCCCGTAACTCCATGTATTTACCCTGCTAATCTCCCAGATGCTTTGGAGAAATTTAGCATGGCAAATCAACCTAACCTGCACATCTTTGGACTGTGGGAGGAAACTGGAACGCCCAGAGGAAACCCACGCAGACACGGGGAAAACATGCAAACTTCACATAGACAGTAACTGGGGCCGAAATTGAACTTGGGTCCCTGGTGCTGTGAGGCAGCAGTGCTAACCACCATGCCACTGTGCCACCATGTAGTCATGACTATGATGCCAGATGTTTGGCAAATGTTTTGCATACACAGAGGCAATGGCCACATCATTTTTTATGTGATATTGATTGGCGGATAATTATTGACCAAGAGAGCAACCCACTCCTCTTTGAAATTTTAATCATTGATGGTGCTCTGAGAGTGTGGATGGGCCTGGATTTAATGTCTCATCTGAATGATGGCCCCACTGACAGTGCAGTACTCTCTCAGTACTGCATCACAGCATCAGCCTAAGGTATTGTGGTCAAGTTCCAAAGCTGGACTTGATCCCACCAACCTTCTGAGTGCCAGCCACCGAGCCACTGTTGAACAAAATCAAATTTGATTTGATTTATTATTGTCACATGTGTTAGCATACGGTGAAAAGTATTGTTTCTTGCGCTCTATACAGACAAAGCATACCATACATAGAAAAGGAAATGAGAGAGTGCAGAATGCAGTGTTACAGTCATAGCTAGGGTGTAGAGAAAGATCAACTTAATGCGAGGCAGGTCCATTCAAAAGTCTGATGGCAGCAGGGAAGAAGCTGTTCTTGAGTCGGTTGGTACGTGACCTCAGACCTTTGTATCTTTTCCCCGACGGAAGAAGGTGGAAGAGAGAACGTCCAAGGTGCATGGGGTCCTTAATTATGCTGGCTGCTTTTCCAAGGCAGCGGGAAGTGTAGACAGAGTCAATGGATGGGAGGCTGGCTTGCGTGATGGATTGGGCTATATTCACGACGCTTTGTAGTTTATTGCGGTCAATATTGTTTTGATTGAAATGTTCTCCCGGTTGAGGTTGTGGTTGGGGTGGGAGGGATCAGTGTGGAGGGGGATATGAACTGACATCATTGCAGAACCTTGCCCCTCAGTGAATGAGATCAGCCTTAAGCAGTTACATCAATTATTCCATCCAAGAATACATATGGGCACAATGTGACCAAATGAAGTCGTGATATGGGGCATGATTTAATTAGATTCACTTTAACAGCATTGTTAATATTTGTGTTAATGCTGACCAGGGGAAAATTCCACTTTATTGAACCTATTAATTTGTGTGTTTATCGAGCTGCTGATGAGCTGAAATCCTAAATTAATATACTTTGACAATTATGTCCTTCATTCCCCATCATTGCTGCTGTTTTACAGCCAATTCCTGGGAGATGAACGCAGCTCAAGTCTGATCCTTTCTTTATACATTGGCTATGTCACAAACACGTAGTCAGCATTTATAGATTGGCACTCATTTAATTTAAGTTCAAGGAGATCGATATCTATGCAGCAGCAAGCTGCATTTACAGGAAAAGCTTCAATGTCATTCTTCTGAATTGGAAATCCAAGGACCGTGACGAAACAGAAGATAGTGTTTGAGGAATGGATCGCGTTTACATATGCATATATGTGTGCATGCATGTTTGTGCGTGAGTGTACATGTGTTTGTGTGTGTAAGTGTATGTGTGTGTGTGTTTTTGTATTTGAGTGTGTGTGCTTGGGTGTATGTGCGCATGTGTGTGGTGTTTGTATGTGTGTGTTTGTGTGTGTAATTTGTGTGTGTGTGTGTGTGTATTTAAGTTTTGACGTTAGCGTACCTCAAAAAGCTTTTTTATATTATTATGACACAGAGGTTAATTCTCTTTACCTAGCGTTGTAATCAGATAAAAATATTTGGGAAGAACATGAGAGGTTCATTAATGTAAAGGCCTGACACTCGCTTTAAGTGACTAATTTACAAGGTATTTTATTTAAATAACCAGGAATTTTAACTAAACGAATGAAAAGAGAGTATAGGGAATTAGGGAGACAGCTGAGAAGGAGGAAAGCAAGGGTAGTAATCTCAAGATTGCTGCCTGTGCCACGGGAAGGTGAGGACAGAAATGGAGTGAGGTGGAGGATGAATGTGTGGCTAAGGGACTGGTGCATGAGGCAGGGATTCAGGTTCCTGGACCATTGGGACCTCTTCAGGGGCAGGTGTGACCTGTACACAAAAAACGGGTGGCACTTGAATCCCAGGGGGACCAATGTCCTGGCGGGAAGGTTGGCTAAGGCTACTGGGGAGAATTTAAACTAGATAGGTTGGGGGGAGGGGATCGAGACGAGGTGACTGGGAGCGAGGAAGTTAGCTCGCAAACAGAGAAGGGTTATAGACAGTGTAAGAGGAAGGAGGTTAATAACATTTCAACAATTCGGGTCCAGGTACAAGCTGAAATAAGGACACTTTGCCTGAATGCACGAAGCATTCGGAACAAAGTAAATGAGTTGATGGCACAAATCAGCACAAATGGTTATGATCTAGTGGCCATTACAGAAACGTGGTTACAGGGTGACCAGGACTGGGAAATGAATATCCAGGGGTATCAGGCATTTAGGAAGGATAGACAGGATGGGAAAGGTGGTGGGGTAGCTCTGTTAATAAAGGATAATATCAGGGTAGTAGTGAGGGACGACATAGGCTCTAAGGAACAAAACGTGGAATCATTATGGGTGGAGATAAGGAATAGTAGGGGGAGAAAGACACTGGTAGGCGTGGTCTATAGGCCCCCAAATAATAATGTTGAGGTGGGGAGGGCTATAAACAAACAAATAATGGATGCGTGCAAAAACGGAACGGCAATAATCATGGGGGATTTTAACCTGCATATTGATTGGCTGACTCAAGTTGGACGTGGTGGGATGGAGGGAGAGTTCTTAGAATGCTGTCGGGATAGTTTCCTTGAACAGTATGTTACAGAACCTATGAGGAAACGAGTTATCTTAGATCTAGTAATGTGTAACGAGACAGTAGAATTAAGAAGCTTCTTGTGAAGGACCCTCTTGGGTCGAGTGATCACAATATGGTCGAATTTCTGGTATAGATGGAGGGGGAGAAAGTAGGGTCCCAAACCAATGTCCTCTGCTTGAACAGAGGGGAGTACGATAGGATGAGGGCTGAATTGGCTAAGGTGGACTGGGAGAGCAGACTGGTTGGCAGGATAGCTGAGGAACAATGGAGGATTTTTAAGGAGATCTTTTTCAGTACTCAGCAAAAATATATTCCGGTGATAAAGAAGGACTGTAAGAAAAGGGATAGCTAGCCGTGCATAACGAAGGAAATAAAGGAAAGTATTAAATTAAAAACCGATGCGTACAGAGTGGCCAAAAATAGTGGAGACTTAGAAGATTGGGAAAGCTTTAAAAAACAACAAAGAATGACTAAAAATGCGATAAAGAAAGGAAAGATAGATTATGAAACTAAACTAGCTCTAAACATAAAAAATAATAGTAAAAGTTTTTACAAATATATAAAAAGGAATAGAGTGGCTAGAGTGAATGTTGGACCCTTGGAGGACGAGAGGGGGGAATTTAATGGTGGGAAACGAGGAAATGGCTGAGACTTGAAATAGGTTTTTTGTGTCGGTCTTCACGGTGGAAGACACAAACAGTTTACCGAATGTTAACGATCGAGAGTTGGTAGGAGGAGAGGTACTCAATACAATTATTGTTACTAGAGAGGCAGTGGCTTGGTAGACTAACGGGACTGAAGGTGGACAAGTCCCCGGGCCCGGATGGAATGCATCCCAGGGTGCTGAAAGAAATGTCAGAGGTAATAGTGGATGCGTTAGTGGTTATTTATCAAAATTCACTGGACTCTGGGGTAGTGCCAGCTTATTGGAAAACGGCTACTGTTACGCCGCTGTTTAAAAAAGGAAGTAGACAAAAGGCGGGTAACTACAGGCCGGTTAGCTTAACGCCTGTAGTTGGGAAAATGCTGGAATCCATCATTAAAGAAGAAATAGCAGGTCATCTGGATAAGAATGGTTCGATCAAGCAGACGCAGCATGGATTCATGAGAGGAAAGTCATGTTTGATGAACTTACTGGATTTTTATGAAGATGTGACTAATGCAGTTGACGGAGGGGAATCGGTAGATGTGGTGTTTTTGGATTTCCAAAAGGCATTCGATAAGGTGCCTCACAAAAGGTTGCTGTAGAAGATTGGGGCACACGGAGTTGGGGGTAGGGTGTTAGCATGGATTGGGGATTGGCTATCCAACAGGAAGCAGAGAGTTGGAATAAATGGGTGCTTTTCTAGTTGGCAGATGGTGACTAGTGGCGTGCCGCAGGGATCGGTACTGGGGCCTCAACTGTTTACTATTTACATTGATGATCTGGAGGAGGGGACTGAGTGTAGGGTAACAAAGTTTGCTGACGACACGAAGATAAGTGGGAAAGTGAATTGCGTGGAGGAAGCGGAAGGTCTGCAGAGAGATTTGAATAGGCTGAGTGAGCGGGCGAGGATCTGGCAGATGGAATATAACATTGGCAAATGCGAGGTTATTCACTTTGGAAGAAATAATAGCAAATTGGATTATTATTTAAATGGAAAAAAATTACAACATGCTACTGTGCAAAGGGACCTGGGGGTCCTTGTGCATGAGTCGCAAAAACTCAGTCTGCAAGTACAACAGGTGATCAAGAAGGCAAATGGGATGTTGGCATTTATCGCGAGGGGGATAGAAAATAAAAGCAGAGAAGTCTTGCTGCATCTGTACAAGGCATTGGTGAGGCCGCAGCTGGAATACTGTGTGCAGTTTTGGTCCCCTTACTTGCGAAGGGATATATTGGCCTTGGAGGGAGTGCAGAGAAGGTTCACCAGGTTGATACCGGAGATGAGGGGTGTAGATTATGAGGAGAGATTGAGCAGATTGGGTTTGTACTCGTTGGAGTTTAGAAGGCTGAGGGGTGATCTTATAGAGGCATATAAGGTAATGAAGGGGCTGGATAGGGTAGAAGTGGAGAGATTCTTTCCACTTAGAAAGGAAACCAGAACTAGAGGGCACAGCCTCAAAATAAAGGGGGGTCAGTTTAGGACAGAGTTGAGGAGGAACTTCTTCTCTCAGAGGGTGGTGAATCTCTGGAATTCTCTGCCCACTGAAGTGGTGGAGGCTACTTCGTTGAATATGTTTAAATCACGGATAGATGGATTTCTGATCGGTGGGGGAATTAAGGGTTATGGGGAGCAGGCGGGTAAGTGGAACTGATTCACTTCAGATCAGCCATGATCTTGTTGAATGGCGGGGCAGGCTCGAGGGGCTAGATGGCCTACTCCTGCTCCTATTTCTTATGTTCTTATGTTCTTATATTAACTAAGGTATGGTTCAACTGATATGCTATTTGAATAAAACAAGGAACATTCATTACCAAAACATTAATAACAGAATTTTAGTCACTCTCAAAGAAAATATAAAACCAGGTCTGACAGCACTCGAAAGTTTTGGAGTTCTTTGGCAGTTGTCCGCTATCTGTAAGTGCTGTTAGATTTGGTACCTTTCGCTGGTTAGAGGGCTACTTATCTTAAGACCTATCTGAAGCTGGCAGAGTTAAGAATTAATTGCTCCAGTTGTTCAAACTGTCTTTAACTTCAATTGGTCTGGCCCTGCTTCTGGTTGAACTCTGGGCTCAACCCCTGGTGGAACTGAACTCAAGTCAGTTGAGTTCCTCTTTTATAGTCCTTATAACCTATCAATATTCCTGTACTCGGATTGGCCTGAGGTTGACAACAACAGCAAAATTCAAATCTGATATGTTCCTTTTTAGCCAAGTGTTTTCTTTAAACTCATAGGCTAACAAAATGCAAAAACCTGCAGAGCCAGTTACCAAGGCAACCCTGATACTTTTGGTCTCTGAAACAAATGTTGCAACCTGGAGTCTGTGTGTACTCTGCATTTTAAACATCTCAGCATTAAACAAAACCAGCTTTTGAAGGCACTGATACGACCAGCTTTTAAAGGGACCACGCACTGTCGTTTCCTCCCCTTGTATTTTACATTCTTTACAGACATTCTGTAGATCCTTATAAACTCAACTTCACAACAATATATCATGCTCTCTGCAGCTCAAAAACTTAGCTGATCACATTGTGGCACCAGGTTGTCGACGAGGAACCCTGTTATTGCCCCTTATGTGGCTTAAATGGGGGTTGTTTATTTTTATTTTAGGAATTAGTTTTATGACCCTGCATTGTCAGGAGGAAAAATGTTTGCAGGTCAGGTGACTGGAGCTCTTTCAGTTTCAGTTCTGAGCTGAAACTGAAAGAGCTCCAGTCACCTGACCTGCAAACATTCTGAGCTTTAGTTTTAGAAGGGAGTGGACATCAGACTGAAAGCAGTCTCTCTCTCTCTCTCTCGCTCTCGCTGGTTTTGCTGGCTAGCTCAAAGTCTTCCTGGAGTCGAACACTTGCTGTTGGTGGTTTGACCAGAGTCTCTCCCTGGTGTTCTGGAAAGCCGTTCTGACTTTAGACTGTTCTGAGTGTATTAATAGAACTGCATCACTCATCCAAGGGACTCAGTTCCGGTATCACGTTAGCAGTAACCTTTGCTGTTTTAAATCAGTGGAAGCGGTTTGTTAATAGGATTGGTTTGATAGGGACAGCCCTAATATTCATTAAGGATTATATTATATCATTGTTTGTTTCTTGTTTGTGATCAATAAAAGCTATTGCTAATTTTCTTTCCGTACATGTTAACCGTATTCTTAAATAAACTTTGATTGAGTAAAGCTCCCGAGCGGGTCATTTGAATCATACGTGAATTGAAACATATCATGCTGACCCTAGCCAAATTCAAGGTACAAAACTTGTGATCCAGGTGGGCTCCATAAAATCTGACCTGAATCATAACAAAGTGTGTGTATTTAAGGGCGGCACGGTAGCACAGTGGTTAGCACTGCTGCCTCTCAGCGCCAGGGACCTGGGCTCGATACCGGCTTGGGTCACTGTCTGTGCAGTGTCTGCATGTTCTCCCTGTGTCTTCATGGGTTTCCTCCGGGTGCTCCAGTTTCCTCCCACAGTCCGAAAGACCTGCTGGTTAGGTATATGGGCCATGCTAAATTCTCCCTCAGTGTACCTGAACAGGCGCCGGGGTGTGGCGACTCGGGGATTTTCACAGTAACTTCATTGCAGTGTTAAGGTAAGCCTAGCTTAACACTGATAAATAAACTTAACCTTAAAGTGTGTGTGGCCGGAATTTTAGCGCCTCGCCGCCTCAGAATCGGGGCAGGTGAGGCTGGCAAAATGGCATTCACTGTAGGCCTCGGGTGGGATTTTATGAACCTCGAGCGGGTGAGACAGTAAAATTCTGGTATGTGTGCCTGTGTCAGCGTGTGTGTGTGTGTCTGTGTGTCTGTCTGTGTCTGTCTGTGTGTGTGTATATAAATAAATATGTATAAAATATCTATAAAACTGGCTGAGATCACTAAGTTGGGGTGGAGTGAACCCTGATTTAGATTCATGTCAGCTTCTGTAAACTTAACACCATTCAAAACACGTCTGCTTAAATTATGATGTGCAACATGGCCCATTCATCACCTCAGGGCTTATTGATCGACACTGGGTCTGAGTCCAGCAACACTTCAAATTTAAAATTCTCACCTTTGTGTTCAAATTTTTCCACAGCCTCACTGATCCCCACAGTAGTAACATCCTCCCACCTCCCAAAAACCCTGTGTTCCTCCAATTCGGACATCTTGCACATCCCAGATGCCTCTTGAGCCACAATCGGCGATTATGCCTTCAACTGTCAAGGCCGTACTCTCCAGAGTTCCCTCCTTAAATCTCTCCACCTCCCTCTCTGTCACTTTAACCCAGCTCCTTAAAACTTATCTCCAATACCAAGTTTTTAGTGTTCTGCCCTTACATTTTATCATGTGTCCCAATGTCAGTTTTGTTTGGCAATGCCTCCCTGAGGTTCAACCAGGTAGATGAACAAATGGATCTTGAGGTAAAAATATGCGATCAGACACTGATCTTGGGGTCAAATATGACACCAGGAGTAGAGAGGATAAAACGAATGAGAGGCTGTCCAGGATTGTATTGGAATAGTCAGGTCTATTGGCCTTGTTAACCCAGTTTGCTGCTTCAATGCTTTATGAACCTCCACCTTGAGATCCTTTTGCTCATCATAAGACCATAAGACATAGGAGCAGAATTAGGCCAGTCTGGCTGATATTTTTCACAACTCCATTCTCCTGCCTTTTCTCCATAACCCCTGATCCCCTTATTAATCAAGAACCTATCAATCTCTATCTTAAAGACACTCAATGACCTGGCCTCCACAGCCTTCGGCGGCAAAGAATTCCACAGATTGACCACTGTCTGGCTGAAGAAATTCCTTCTCATCTCTGCTTTAAAAGATCATCCCTTTAGCCTGAGGTTGTGCCCTCTGGTTCTAGTTTTTCCTACTAGTAGTAACATCCTCTCCACGTCCACTCTATCCAGGCTTTGCAGTATCCTGTAAGTTTCAATAAGGTCCCCCCTCATCCTTCTAAACTCCAACGAGTACAGAGCCAGAGTCCTCAACCGTTCCTCATACGACAAGCTCTTCATTCCAGAGATCATTCTTGTGAAGCTCCTCTGGACCCTTTCCAAGGCCAGCACATCCTTCCTTAGATATGGGGCCCAAAACTGCTCACAATGCTCCAAATGTGGTCTGATCAGAGTCTTATACAGCCTCAGGAGTACAACCCTGCTCTTGTATTCTAGCCCTCACGACATGAATGCTAACATTGCATTTGCCTTCCTAACTGCCGACTGATTCTGCACGTTAACCTTCAGAGAATCTTGAACAAGGACTCCCAAGTCCCTTTGTGTTTCTGATTTCCTAAGCATTTTCCCATTTAGAAAATAGTCTGTGCCTCCATTCCTCCTTCCAAAGTGCATAACCTCACACTTTTCCACATTGTATTCCATCTGCCACTTCTTTGCCCACTCTCCTATCCTGTCCAACCTAACCTTCTGTAGCCCCCCGCTTCCTCAATACTACCTGTCCTTCTACATATGGGGCGGCACAGTAGCACCGTGGTTAGCACTGCTGCTTCACAGCTCCAGGGACCTGGGTTCGATTCCCGGCTTGGGTCACTGTCTGTGTGGAGTTTGCACATTCTCCTCGTGTGTCTGCGTGGGTTTCCTCCGGGTGCTCCGGTTTCCTCCCACAGTCCAAAGATGTGTGGGTTAGGTTGATTGGCCATGCTAAAATTGCCCCTTAGTGTCCTGAGATGCGTCGGGTGGCGGGATTAGCGGATAAATGTGTAGGGATGTGGGAGTAGGGCCTGGGTGGGATTGTGGTCGGTGCAGACTCGATGGGCCGAATGGCCTCTTTCTGCACTGTGGGGATTCTATGACTCTATATCTTTGTGTCATCTGCAACATGTTAAAACCTCAAAGGTTGAGCATTCACAGCCTTCTAGGGTGAAGATTCCAAAGAGTGTAAGCCTCTGAGTGACGAAATCTCGGTCCTAACTGTCTGACTCCTTGTTCTGAGGCTGCGGTGCCTTGTGCTGGACTCTCCAACCAGAGGAAACATCTTCTCCACATCCAACATTGTCAATCTCATCTGTTTCCTCTAAATTCAAGAGAATTTCACCCCATTCCATCCAATCTCCCCTCATAGACTGAGAGTAAGCAGATTGAGAAAATGAACAATGTTCGTGTAGAACTGCGTATAAAAAAGATCTTTTGAGACTTCCTAAGAAGAAATAATGCCTCATGTTGCAACACAATGACATAGTGGTGACTGTCACTGGACTGGTAATCTAGAGACCCAGGGTAATGTTTAAAGTTTGAAAGTTTAAGTTTAAAGTTTATTTATTAGTGTCACAAGTAGGCTTACCTTAACACTGTAAGTAGTCTCACAACACCAGGTTTAAGTCCAACGGGTTTATTTGGAAGCATAAGCTTTCGGAGCGTTGCTCCTTCACTCAACTGATGAAGGGGCAACGCTTCGAACGCTCGTGCTAGCAAATAAACCTGTTGGACTTTAACCTGGTGTTGTGAGACTTCTTACCGTGCCCACCCCAGTCCAATGCCAGTAACTCCACATCATGGTTACATTAACACTGCAATGAAGTTACTGTGAAAATCCCCCAGTCGCCACACTCTGGCGCCTGTTTGGGTACACTGAGGGATAATTTTGCATGGCTAATGCACCTTAACCAGCATGTCTTTCAGACTGTGGGAGGAAACCGGAGCACCCGGAGAAAATCCATGCAGACACGGGGAGAACGTGAAGGTTCCGCACAGATAGTAACCCAAGCCAGAAATCGAACCTGGGTCCCTGGTGCTGTGAGGCAGCAGTGCTGTGCCACCGTGCCATCGCATAATAGTCTGGGCGCCAGCGTTTGAATCCCACCATGGCAGATGTTGAAATTTGAATTCAATGGAAAATCTGGAATCAAAAGTTTAACGATAACCATGAAATCATTGTAGATTGCCATAAAAACCCATCTGGTTCAATAACGTTCTTTAGGAAAAGAAATCTGCCCTCCTTACCCGGTTTGGCCTATATGTGACTCTTAAATGCCCTCTGGAAACCATTCAGGGAAATTAGGGATGGGCAACAAATGCTGGCCCAGCCAGCGACGCCCACACCCCATGATCGAATAAAAAAAAACTGGATGAGTTGGTTCAACCTACTTCAGAATAGAAAATGTTTAATTGCCACAATGTATGTTCTGATAGATTAAATCCAATTAACCCAACCTACTCTTCTAATGGATTTGGCCCAATTAGGACAGTCTAGTTTGTATTAGATATTGTTCAATTAGCACAATCTACTTTGCAATAGATATAGGCTTATCCTACCCACCACTGTAATTTATATTGTCCAATTATCAAAATTTGCCTTGTAATGGATGTTGTCCAATCATGCCAATTTATTTTATGAAAGCTGATGGATATTTATGTACACTATTGAGTGAATCTGAATTAGCCCGATCTGAATTGTTCCTGACTACTTTCAATGGTAGATGTTTGGATAGCAATAGGTCATAAAAAACATTGCTAACTCTTCCTCTCTTAGTTAGCTGAAAGAGGTTTGGAAAAGCTCCCAGAATATTGTTGCTTGTGTGGACTATCTACATTTTAAAAAATTCATTCATCGGACATGGGTGTCGCTGGCTGGCCAGCATTTATTGCCCATCCTTAGTTGCCTTTGGAGGGCAGTTGAGAGTCAACCACAACACTGTGGCTGTGGAGTCATATGTAGGCCAGACCTGGTAAGGACGGCAGATTTCCTCCCCCAAAGGACATTAGTGAACCAAATGGATTTTTCTGACAATGGTTTTATGGTCATCAGTAGATTCTTAATTCCAGATATTTTTTATTGAATTCAAATTCCACCATCTGCCGTGGTGGGATTCGAACCCGGGTCCCCAGCACATTAGCTGAGTTTCTGGATTTATAGTCTAGCGATAATCCCACTAGGCCATCGCCTCCGCAGTTTTCTGATGAAGGACTTACTGATATGATGGTGGTGTACCAGTTTTCTGATGAAGGTTCTAAAATACAGCGGGCATTTTAACCAATATTTATATTTCAATCAACATGGCTGATCCAGTCATCAGCACGTTGTCGTTTGTGGGCCGTAGCATTTTGCAAATCAACTGTGTTTCCTGCACTTTGAAGGTACGTCATTGGCGGGTGAAGCACTTTGAGACACACAGATGGTGAAAGATGCAATATAACTGCAGGAACCTGAATTTTAGACTACGTTAGAGCCAAACATTGAGCTGGACATCTGCTAAAAGAATAGCAACACCAGCCTGCATACTCGTTCCTTGGCCCCCATTCTGTCCTGGGCCATTTTCGTGAACGAAGGAGGGTGATTGGCAGATTTATCCACCCGCACACCGTAATTAACCAGTCAGGCTTGTTAACATCCACTTAAGGCCAATTAAAGGAGGCCAGCTGAGATTTTCCAGTTGACCCCTGAGTTCCTGGTGGGAGACGTGGGATAGGGCAATCGTTCAACTGCCTGAAGGCAGCCTCCAGCCAGCAGACTGGGGGGGGGGACCAGCAACTCAGGAAGGCTTAGAGGTGCTCCCAGCTAGATGCAGCAGCAGTGGTGGCAGTCCACTCAGTAGTGCGCTCCTTTCCCACCGTGATAGCCTGGCTGCAATGGCCATGTTTTATTTCCAAGTTGGTGAGTGAGAGTGCTAATACCTTCTAAGGCTAAGGAAATTTGGCATGTCCACTGCAAGTCTCACCATTTTTTACAGATGCACCTTAGAAAACAGCCTTTCCAGATGTAACACAACTTGGAATGGCTCCTGCTCTGTCCAAGACTGCAAGAAACTACAAAGGGTTGTGAACAAAGCTCCGTCGATCACGCAATCCAGCCTCCCATCCATTGACTCTGTCTACACTTCCTGCTGCCCCAGGAAAGCAGCCAGCATAATTAAGGACCCCACGCACCCCGGACATTCTCTCTTCCACCTTCTTCCGTCGGGAAAAAGATACAAAAGTCTGAGAACAAGTACTGACCGACTCAAGAACAGCTTCTTCCCTGCTGCCATCAGACTTTTGAATGGATTTACCTTGCATTAAGTTGACCTTTTTCTACAATCTAGCTATGACTGTAACACTACATTCTGCACTCTTTCCTTTCCTTCTCCCCTGTGTACTCTACGAACGGTATTCTTTGTCTGTAAAGTGCGCAAGAAACAATGCTTTTTACTGAATGCCAATACATGCGACAATAATAAATCAAATCAATTCAGTTCAATTGTGAAGTTCTGGCTTCCATTGTAGCTTGCTGCTGCCTAACCGGAAGGCTCTTTGATTGGCATTCAGCTTCAAGGGTCCGTCTGCCATTCCTAGTTGGATGGCTAGCCTGCCCGTTAACTGGTTGCTCTGAGGAAAATCATGATGAGTGACTGGTTCCCACACGGGGCAGACTTCGGGGCCACATTTGAATCTGAGGGTGGAATTCAGAGGCCTGCTGGGAAAACCCTGCCTCCGACAGCACCTAACTCCTTCCTCCTGAGTTACCTTTCCCTTCTCCAGCTGCCTTCATGTTGCTTTAGCTTCCACATCCTGAATTAAATGCAAATAAATTATCTTCTTCCAGATGCATCGTCCGTGTTATCATTTACACTCTTGTCGATTTCAAGTTGGGGAGATTTAAAATCAGCTCACTATAGCTGCAAATGAATATTGTGAGCATGCTTTTAGCTGCAGGGTTAATTGTCTCTTTGGAAAATAAATGCTTGGGTTTGATGCCTCTCTCATTTGCAGTTACTATCCTAAAATCATGCATCCTCAGAATTTAATTTGTGGTGTATTTCGCTTCAGGGAAGAGAACTGAAAGGCTGGTTGATTGAATGCAGAGATCAAACGCACTGAGATAAAAGAAATGCCAAAAGATGAAACTGAGTTCTTAGCTACGCTGGACGTAATGGAGTTTAATGATTGAGAGGCTGAAAATATGAGCAGCAAAGAAAGTAAAAAGCACTGAATAATGATCCCATGGAACAGCGAATATCTGTTCTCTGCAGATTATTAGTTTTCAGTAGTCAGATTAAAAAAGCGAATGTCTCACATCGGAACTGGACGTGGCTGTGAGTGTGAACACCATTGCCCCGAGGTAAATCAGGCTCAAATTGAAGCAATGACTATCTTGCCTTTCTACTAGCTTTTTATTTATTTATGGCCCATCTGGATCTCACTCACTCACTCATTCATTCACTCACTCACTCGCTCACTCACTCATTCATTCACTCACTCACTCATTCATTCACTCACTCACTCATTCATTCACTCACTCACTCACTCGCTCACTCACTCACTCACTCATTCACTCACTCACTCACTCACTCATTCATTCACTCACTCACTCACTCACTCACTCACTCACTCATTCATTTACTCACTCACTCGCTCACTCACTCACTCACTCAATGACTCACTCACTCACCCACACACTCACTAACTCAATCACTCACTCACTCACTCACTCATTCATTCACTCACTCACTCACACTCACTCACTCACTCACTTACACACTCTAACTCAATCACTCACTCACTCATTCACTCACTCACTCATTCACTCAATGACTCACTCACTCACTCAGTCACTCACTCATTCACTCAATGACTGACTCACTCACTCACCCACACACTCACTAACTCAATCACTCACTCACTCACTCACGCATTCACTCATTCACTCACTCACTCATTCACTCAATGACTCACTCACTCACTCACTCAATGACTCACTCACTCACTCACTCGCGCACTCACTGATTCATTCACTCACTCACTCACTGATTCACTCAAACACTCATTCACTCATTCACACACTGATTCACTCACTCTCACTCACTCAATCACTCATTCACTCATTCACTCACTCATACTCACTCACTGATTCATTCACTCACTCACTCACTCATTCACTGATTCATTCACTCACTCACTCAATCACTCATTCACTCATTCACTCAATCACTCATTCACTCATTCACTTGCTCACTCACTCACTCAATCACTCATTCATTCACTCACACACAATCACTCACTCACTCACTCACTGATTCATTCACTCACTCATTCATTCATTCACTCCCTACACTCATCAGACATACACTCACTCCCAAACCATCGCTTACAAGGGAAAGTAAAGTTAGTATCAGATACAAGAAAGGAGCATACAAATTGGCAAGAAAAAGCAATAGGCCTGAGGATTGGGAGCAGTTTAAAATTCAGCAAAGGAGGACCAAGAGATTGGTGAAGAAGGGAAAACTAGAGTACGAAAGTAAGCTAGCAGGGAACATAAACACTGACTGTAAAAGTTTCTACAGATATGTAAAGACAGAAAGATTGACAAAAACGTATATAAGCCCCTTACAGTCAGAAACAGGAGAATTCATAATGGGAATAAAGAAATGGCTGAGGAATTAAATTTGTACTTTGCATCAGTCTTCACAATGGAAGACATGAATAATGTGCCAGGAGTGCTGAGGAGAACATGTTTTAGTGAGGAGCTGAAGGAAATCAGCATTAGTAGAGAAAAGGTTTTGGGGAAATTGATGGGATTGAAGGTGGATAAATCTCCAGATCCTGATGATCTTCATCCCAAAGTACTGAAGGAAGTGGCCCTGGAAATAGTAGATCCATTGGTGGTTATTTTCCAAAATTCTTTGGACTCTGGAATAGTTCCTACAGATTGAAAATAGCTCATGTAAGCCCATTATTCAAAAAGGAAGGTAGAGAAAACGGAACTATAGACCAGTGAGCCTAATGTCGGTACTGGGGAAGTTGCTCGAGTCTATTATCAAGGATTTCATAATTCGGCATTTGGGAAGGCAGTGGTATAATCAGACAAAGTCAGCATGGATTTATAAAAGGGAAATCACGCTTGACAAATCTATTGGAATTTTTTGAGGATGTAACTAGTAGAGTTGACCGAGGAGAACCAGTGGATGTGGTTTATTTAGACTTTCAGAATGTTTTCGACAAGGTCTCACATAACAGACTACGATGTAAAGTTAAAGCACATGGGATTCCAGATAATGTCTTGAGATGGATAGAAAACTGGTTAGCAGATAGGAAGCAAAGAGTTGGCATAAATTAGTATTTTTCTGATTGGTAGTCAGTGACTCGTGGGGTCCCGCAGGTATCTGTGCTGGGACTCCAACTGTTCACATTATATATTAATGATTTGGAAGAGGGAACTGAATGTATTATCTCCAAATTTACAGATGATACAAAGTTGGGTGGGAGGGTGAGCTGTGAGGAGATTGCAGAGATGCTTCAGCGTGATTTGGACAGGCTGAGTGTGTGGGCATTTGCATGGCAGATGCAGTATAATGTGGCTAAATGTGAGGCTATCCCCTTTGGAAGCAATAATAGGAAGACAGATTATTACTTGAATGGGTGTGAATTGAGAGAAGTGGATACTCAGTGAGACCTTGGTACATTGGCCATGCTAAATTTTCCCTCAGTGTACCCGAACAGGTGCTGGAGGATGGCGACTGGGGGATTTTCACAGTAACTTCATTGCAGTGTTAATATAAGCCTACTTGTGACACTAATATATAAAAACTTTTAATCTTTAAACACACATAAACACACACACAAAAACACACACAGGAACAAAAACAAGCATGTAAACACACACAAATGTGCACACAAACGCACTTACTAATGTGTGCACATACACATCAATGCAAACACAAGCATAAGAATACACACACAGACATACAGAAACACAGACAGACACAGTCACCCACTGACACATCAATAAACACTCAAACACACACATACACATACATTCACATGCAATCACACATATCACAAACACACACCCAGAATTATCGAATGGTTACAGCACACAACAAGACCATTCGGCCCATCGAGTGCATGCTGACTTTGTGCAAGAGCAGTTTAACTTGTTCCACTTGGATGTTTCCCTGTAACTTTGCTGATTTTTCATCTTAAGGCGCTTTTCAAAAACTTCAAATTTTTAGGTGTCCAGATCACCAACAACCTGTCCTGATCCCCCTATGCCAACACTGTAGTTAAGAAAGCCCACCAATGCCTCTACTTTCTCAGAAGACTAAGGAAATTTGGCAAAACAGCTATGACTCTCACCAACTTTTACAGATGCACTGTAGAAAGCATTCTTTCTGGTTGTATCACAGCTTGGTATGGCTCCTGCTCTGCCCAAGACCGCAAGAAACTACAAAAGGTTGTGAATGTAGCCCAGTCCATCATGTGAACCAGCCTCCCACCCATTGACTATGTCTACACTTCCCGCTACCTCGGAAAAGCAGCCAACATAGTTACGGACCCCACGCACCCCAGACATTCTCTCTTCCACCTTCTTCTGTCGGAAAAAACAAGTCTGAGGTCACGTACCAACCGACTCGAACAGCTTCTTCCCTGCTGCCATCAGACTTTTGAATGGACTTACCTTGCATTAAGTTGATCTTTCTCTACATCCTAGCTATGACTGTAACACGACATTCTGCACTCTCTTGTTTCCTTCTCTATGAACGGTATGCTTTGTCTGTATAGTGTGCAAGAAACAATACTGTTCACTGTATGTTAATACATGTGACAATAATAAATCAAATCAAATTAAATTAAATCAAAATCCAATTCCCTTTTGAAATCCATAATTGAATCAGCTTCCTGCACTCCGTCCAGCAGTGTGTTCCAGATCGGAGCCACGCACTGCATCAAAACTTCTCCTCATGTCATCTTTGCTCCTTTGCCAGTCACCTTTATCCTATGTCCTCAGGTTCTCACCCTCCTGCCCATGGGAGCAGTCCCTCTCCATCCTGCCTAGATACCTCATGATTTTGAACATCTTAATCAAGGGTGGAGGGGAGGGCCTGGGTGTGATGTTCTTTCGGAGAGTCAGTGCAGACTTAATGGGCCGGATGGCCTCTTTCTGCACTGTCAGGATTCTATGACTTTTAGCTATCAAATGCTTTGAGATATCCAGTGATCATGGGAGTTGCTGTACATATATATAAATATACGTCTTTATTTACTGTCTTAAACAGGGACTCAAATCAAGGTGCAAATCAGCTATAATCTCACTGATCGATAGAATGGGCAAACGGGGCAAACATCTTTTTGTAATGTTCCGCTGTTCTTCACCCAATGTCCACACTCACCAACTGGGGTGAAGAGTCACTGGGTGGTGATCAAGAGTTTCTTGAATGAGCTGAGACATTGGCCTTGATTCTATTGAGGATGGTGAGGGTGGGTGAGAGTTGCTTAAGACCATAAGATATAGGAGCAGAATTAGGCCATTAGGCCCATCAAGTCTGCTCCGCCATTCAATCATGGCTGATATGATTCTCATCCCCATTCTCCTGCCTTTTCCCCATAACCCTTGGCCCCTTTATTGATCAAGAACCTATCTGTCTCTGCCTTAAAGTCACTCAATGACCTGACCTCCACAGCCTTCTGTGGCAATGAATTCCACAGATTCACCACCCTCTGGCTGAAGAAATTCCTCCTCATCTCAGTTTTAAAGGAGCTTCCTTTCACTCTGATGTTGTGTCCTTGGGTTCTAGTCTCACCCACTAGTGGAAACATCCTCTCCATGCCCGCCCTATCTGGGCCTCTCAGTATTCTGTAAGTTTCAATTTGGTTCATCCTCATCCTTCTAAACTCCATCAAGTATAGACCCAGACTCCTCAATCGCTCCTCATATGGTGGAACTGCCAGCGTTGGACTAGGGTGGGCACAGTAAGAAGTCTCACAACACCAGATTAAAGTCCAGCAGGTTTATTTGGAAGCTTTCAGAGCGCAGCCCCTTCATCAGGTCCTCTTATGACAAGTCCTTCATTCCTGGGATATTTGGTGAATAACCCAGAAAGGTTGGTGACAGGAAGCGCGGCCAATCTTAATGGCACAGGGCCTAGTTTTAATTAATTCTTTATCAACCTCCTGCCTCCTAAAAGCAGGCCATCCGATCAGAGTGTCATGAAAAAGGCAGGTGACACTTCATCAGATTATCTGTGTAGCTGACAGGGGTAGAAATACAGAGCAAGGGGCATCAGAGACGTATGGGAGAAATCCCAGCACTTGTCCCACCCACCAGGATAATCATCGCCGGCGAGACGGAAAATTTGACAGACCACTTAAAAGCCTGTTGACCTCGGGCGGGAACTTCTGGTCTCTGAATGGATATGTGTAATAACTCCACGGAGATGAAAGTCCCGTCACCAAGTTACTTTATTTACACCATACATCTGTACACAGCCAGCTCTCCAGGGAGGGGTGAGGTGTTGGGGAGTTGGGTGACAAGCCCAGAGTGGCCTAAGGATCCCGTGAGCTTCCAGGTAGAAGGGAGAATGCAGTCCTGCCCCTCCTGGTACATAAGGAGTTCTAAAGGGAGCAGAACTTTAATAATTACCTTGGTCAACAGTGACCCCCACCTGCTAAGCAAAGAAAGCACGGGACCCTTCCCCGTGATGGTATGTTAATTAGACACCATGGCGCCAATGATATTATCAAACTTGGCCCTACAAACAACATCTGTGCTCCTGTCTGCTTTTTTCACAAGACAGAAAGAAACTTTTCCCCCTGGCAGAGGAATCAATGACGAGGGGGCAAATATTTACGGTAAGGGACAGGAGATTTAGAGGGAATCTGAGGAAAAACCTTTTCATCCAGAGAGCGGTGGAAATCTGGAACTCACTGCCTGAAGGGGTGATGGTGGCAGAGACCCTCATAATATTTAACAGGTATTTAGATGTACACTTGCAATGCCAAAGCACACAAGGCTATGTATAGGCCAAGTATCTTGGCCCATAGCCTTGTGTGCTTTAGCATCACAATGGAAAATGGGATTAGAATAGTTGGGTGGGTTTTCTTTGACTGGCACAGATGTGATGGGCTGAAGGGCCTTTTTCTACGCTGTATGCATCTATGACTCTCTGACTCATCAGGTAGCCTGATTATAGAGGGGAGTAAAAACATTAAAGTGACTGGGGCAGGGGGGGGATTGGAGTCAGCAGGTAGAATTTTAAAATTTACCTTTCTCCCACACTGTATTCCCACTGGGTCGAGTAGGGAGGTGTTAAAATTCGAGCCAGCATTCTACATAAAGCAGAATCCTCAGACAGCTCGCCTGAAGAGAGCAGCTCAGCTTCAACACAACCACGTCACAGCCTGACTACAGACATCATACTGACGCACACAAGCTTTCATGAAACCACCACATGGCATCCTTACCTGATTAATATTTGAGTGCTTCCTCTAACCTGGCTGACCCTTTCAACGCTGTGACAGAATTCCTGTATTGAGGCAGCGTGTAGAAACATGAAAGGACCTGTTCAAAATGTAAATCCTTCCTTGCTGAAAATCCTGTATGTGTGCAAAGTTCCAAGTGGGGATTGTGCACTTACATGATCTGTTGTGCCATTTTGATGAAGGAATTGGAATCCTTCAGGAGCTGCCTGAGACCTTCTCTGAACTTTCCTCCTTAATTAAACCATCGGTAATCTCTCACCAGAGCAATAAAATTGTGATTTGGACAAGAAACAAACATGACCACAGAATAGAATCTCGGCAGTGCAGAAGGAGGCCATTTAGTCCATCGAATCTGCACCGGCAACAATCCCAGCCAGGCCCTATCCCCTATAACCCCATGCATTTACCTTAGCTAATCTTCCAGATACTAAGAGGCAATTTAGCATGGCCAATGCACCTAACCCACACATCTAAGGATTGTGGGAGGAAACCGGGGCACCCGGAGGAAACTCACGCAGACACAGGGTGAATGTGCAAACTCTGCACAGACAGTGACCCAAGCTAGGAATCGAACCCGGGTCCCTGGCGCTGTGAGGCAGCAGTGCTAACCACTGTGCCACCATGCCACCCTTAATACCCAAGAGTCATAACTTTGGCGCGCTTTGCAAGTCTGGAAAGAGCTGGATTACCTTCCGTCAGTATTGTAACCTTCGTGGTAATGTCACTGAACTAGCAATCAGAGGCAAAGGCTAGTTTTCTGGGGGAATGGATTTAGATCCTACCCTGGCAGCCAGTGGAATTTAAATTCAATTACTGAAATCTGGAATTGTAAGCTATTCTCAGTAATGGTGACCGTAGCAACTACCAATGATTGTTGTTGCAATAATCTTACTGAGGACAGTCTTCCATCACCAATCGTTCTTTTATTTACAGTGATATCTGAGTGTCTTTCAATCCTTCACAGCACAAATTGGCCCCGAGTCTACCAACCGCTGGTCTGAGTGGTGCTAGCGGGTTTTAAACCCCCACTGCTCCTTCTCTATTGGATGAGGGTGATCTTATAGAGGTCTATAAAATAATGAGGGGCATAGATAAGGTAGATAGTCAACATCTTTTCCCAAAGGGAATCTGAAACTAGAGGGCATAGGTTTAACGTGAGAGGGGAGAGATACAAAAGAGTCCAAAGGAGCAATTTGTTTCACTCAGAGGATGGCAAGTGTCTGGAATGAGCTGCCAGAGGTAGTAGTAGAGACGGGTACAATTTTGTTTTTTAAAAAGCTTTTAGACAGTTACATGGGTAAGATGGGTTCAGAGGTATATAGGCAAAAATGTGGGCAATTGGGACTAGCTTAGGGGTTTAAAAAAAGGGCGGCATGGACAAGTTGGGCCGAAGGGCCTGTTTCCATGCTGTAAATCTCTATGACTCTAAATGCATTTTTAATGTTTTCTCACAGATGTATTGTAAGAAACATGCCAGCCAATTTGAACACAGCAAGCTACCACAAATAATGATCAAATATTCGAGAGATTGTGTCACTGGAGGGGTAAATATTGGTCAGAATTGGGCAGCACGGTGGCACAGTAGTTAGCACTGATGCTTCACAGCACCAGGGACCCGGGTTGAATTCCGGCCTAGGGTGACTGTGTGGAGTTTGCACATTCTCCCTGTGTCTGCTTGGGTTTCCTCTGGATGCTCTGGATTACTGGCACAGTTCAAAGATGGGCAGGTTAGCTGGATTGGCATTGCTAAATTGCCCCTTAGTATCCCAAGATGTGCAAGTTAGGTGGATTACTAGGGTAAATATGTGGAGTTACAAGAAAGGGCCTGGGTAAGATGCTCTGTAGGAGAGTCAATGCAGACTTGACGGGCCAAATGGCCTCCTTCTGCACTGTAGGAATTCTATGAATCTATGAACTCACCAAGGGAGAAATTTTCAAAATAGTGCTGTGTGAATCTTTTTATTTCCATGTATGAGGGCAGATGGACCCTCGATGTAATGTTTTGATTGAGACACAGCACCTCTGGCAGTGCAGCATTCCTTCTATACCATGATGCAATCCCTGCCAAGATGCCACACGATAAAAACAAAGCACTGGCCCAATTGAAAATGGTTCCCATCGACTCACCCTCCTGCTCAGGTTGGGAACTGTTGCAATATATTTTCAGGCAGCAGTACGATGTATTCAGGTGCTGTGTGGTGGAAATCATTGTTGAAGAGTGAGACTTGCTCGTCAGTGAGTTCTGTGTTAATTATGTCTTACAGTAAACATCATACAACAAAGAGGGCACTGCCATAGTAACCGTGAATTTAACCGTAACAGCTCACGCATTATTTCCAAGGTGGTGGCAGCATGCACAAGTAAGCAGGTATTGTGACACAGCGATGTGTTTTAGCATCCACTGAACAGTTGTATTCACAGTATTCACGTCGTACAAAAATGGCTCTATCTTAAGAAGACAGCAACTTGAGGTCAGTTTTGGTGTGGTACAGTGGCAGAGTGGTTAGCACTGCTGCCTCACAGCGCCAGGGACCCAGGTTTAATTCCGGCCTCGGGTGGCCGTGTGGAGTTTGCACATTCTCCCTGTGTCTGCATGGGTTTCCTCCGGGTGCTCCAGTTTCCTCCCACATTCCAAAGATGTGCAGGTTCGATGGATTGGCCGTGCTAAATTGTCCCTTAGTGTCAGGGGGATTAGCAGGGTAAATACATGGGTTTAGGGGAATAGGGCCTGAGTAGGACTGTTGTCAGTACAGGCTTGATGGGCCGAATGTCCTCCTTCAGCACTGTAGGGATTCTGTGATTTTAACCTAACTCACCTATCAGGTGTTGGGAATTAACGCACTGATGATCTTATACTCTACCTGAACCCCACTGTGGCCCATGCAGAATGACATTGGGTGAAGCGTACTCCAGCATTCCACTTCCTCCCATGGGATTCTTGCGCAGTGAGTTGCATTAAAATGATCCCCATTTAGCGTTTCTCTGTAATCACAGGAAATGGATGGTTTGAAATGTTGCGATGATGGCCTGCCTCCAACTTGTTTCCTCTCAATAAGCCTGGTGCATAATAGAGCCTGCAATCATCTTCTCTGCATAGCAACAGTTACTGCGCGTCAGAAAAATAATTCATTGTATGAAACACTTGGGGACAGTTTGATGATGTGATAAGGTGTTGTGCAATGTGTAAATACAACTTGCCTTTTAATGCTCTTTAATATTTAACACAAACATTGGCCGGGAAGTTACTGCTGGCGTAAGGAACAGACAAACAATTAAAGTGTTTGTCACATTTCCTTTGTCTGTTAGTTTAATTGTTCCCTTGACTAAAATACTCAAGAAAAATCACAGCAACATGCGAAGCCTTCATCCAGTAACACCAAAAGTAATTATCTTTCAGAAAAACCTTAATACTCCCTGCATGACCTGAAAGTATTTCTGTCACTGAAGAATGGCATTGTGTTACAAAATATTACTATTTGATTTAATTTGATTTGATTTATTATTGTCACATGTATTAGCATACAGTGAAAAGTATTGTTTCTTGCGCTCTATACAGACAAAGCATACCGTTCATAGAGAAGGAAAGGAGAGAGTGCAGAATGTAGTGTTACAGTCATAGCTAGGGTGTAGAGAAAGATCAACTTAATGCAAGGTAAGTCCATTCAAAAGTCAGACAGCAGAGGGGAAGAAGCTGTTCTTGAGTCGGTTAGTATGTGATTTCAGACTTTTGTATCTTTTTCCCGAAGGAAGAAGGTGGAAGAGAGAATGTCCGGGGTATGTGGGGTCCTTAATTATACTGGCTGCTTTGCTGAGGCAGCGGGAAGTGTAGACAGAGCCAATGGATGGGAGGCTGGTTTGCATGATGAATTGGGCTACATTCATGATCTTTTGTAGTTCCTTGCGGTCTTGGGCCGAGCAGGAGCCATACCAAGCTGTGATACACCCAGAAAGAATGTTTTCGATGGTGCATCTGTAAAAGTTGGTGAGAGTTGTAGCTGACATGCCAAATTTCCTTAGTCTTCTGAGAAAGTAGAGGCGTTGGTGGGCTACCACCTCAGTCTCACACGACTCCACCAGTTAGAACAAAGAACAAAGAAAATTACAGCACAGGAGCAGGCCCTTCGGCCCTCCAAGCTTGCAATGATCATGCTGCCCGACTGAACTAAAACTCCTTACCCTTCCTAGGACCATAACCCTCTATTCCTATCCTATTTATGTATTTGTCAAGATGCCCCTGTCACTGTCGTATCTGCTTCCATTACCTCCCCCGGCAGTAAGTTCCAGGCACCCACCACCCTCTGCATAAAAAACTTGCCTCGTACATCTATTTGTTTATTATAGCACAGGCTTGGAGGGTCGAAGGGCCTGTTCCAGTGCTGTAATTTTCTTTGTTCTTTGTTCTTTGTTCTTTGTTTCAGTTTAGGTTTAAGCTTATTCATTAGTGTCAGAAGTAGGCTTACGTTACCACTGCAGTGAAGTTACTGTGAAAATCCCCTAGTCTGTTCGGGTACACTGAGGGAGAATTTAGCATGGCCAATGCACCTAACCAGCATGTCTTTCAGGCTGTGGGAGCAAACCGGGAGCACCCAGAAGAAACCCATGCAGGCACTGGGAGAATGTACAAACTCCGCACAGACGGTGGCCCAAGCCGGGAATCGAACCCGGGTCACTGGTGTGTGAGGCATTTTATAATTTGAATTCTAAAGAAAACTCATTCAGCATTCAGCACACTTAGCAGTTCAATTTGTGATCTATGCTGCTCTGGTCTTTCCACAGTTGCCAGAGTCTCCTCCCCTTTGTACAGGCTTGGCACCACTATTCCTTCTCAGACAGGTTTCATGGAGTCTTGGATGACAAACCACGTAAATGCCATGGCTATCCGAGCTGATCAAGAGGCTGGGAATTCAGCTGAGAGCTATTCACAGTCCTGACTTCTCAAAGCCTGCCCTCCATCAGCATGGTGCAGGTCAGAAGGTTCCTGGATGGGTGTAGCTGTAACAACACCCAAGAAGCTCACCTCCATCCAGGACAAAGCAGCCTGCTTGATTAGCAACACATCCAACCACACTAAACATCCAACAACCTCTGCCACTGGCACATCATAACCATGGTGCGTACTGTGATGAAACGTAAGAAATGTACTTATATCATGTTTTTCTTGCAAGGGGTATGTTTAAAATTCAGCTCTGTTTTGCATGGTGCTGATGTGTCTCAGGAATGGGCAGCTCCATGTTGAGAATGCAGGATAATGACTGATTTTAGCTAATGATGTGTTTGCCTAAATATAGTTAACGCATTTGTGTTTATTTAGGTTTCCATTGGGATTTCAGAGTGGGTTTTGATTAGGTTGATTGACAGAAATGGAGTTGTGTGCTGGTGGGTGGAGCTAAGCTTGCAGGGAAGATTCACAGTTTTTTTTTAACAGTCAATTACTGCCTGATCCTGAGGGAAGTAGGACGTGTCTTTCTGTCTCATCTCTCTCTGGAGGTGTTTTTAAAAGCTCCAGGACTCTTAACAAGTACAAGCACATAAGCCTGTGTGTTGCTAACTGACTTTGAAGAGGGGTTTTAAGTCTGTAAGAGGAATATTGCTTCAATTGGAACCTATCGGGCTCGGCTAACAGTTAAGAATTCTATCTTGTCATCTTTAAGCATTATTCAAATGTTAAATGTTAAGCTGATTAATTTGTTATAGTTAAACTGTGTTAAATGAAGTTTGTTTTGATAAAAGTTTCCCAGTTTGTTAGTAGAATCGCACCTGGACTGAAACATTCACTCACATTAATGCCAAAAATAGCAAATAGTTGGGGTCTAGTCTTCAGAATATACCTTGGAGTTTCTGATCTCGTACCCTAATAGTTACCGATCTTCAGGATGCACTGGAACAACTCAACAAGGCTACTCCCAAAACAGGAATTGCACCCTTCAGAAAGGCCACCTCCAAATCACACATCAGGTTGACATGGGAAAATAGCACCATTCCTGCATCATCACGGGGTTAAAATCCTTGAACTCCCTACCTGAAAGCATTGGGGCAGAACCTTCACCACATGGACTGCAGCAGTTCAATACAACACCCTGGTCACCCTATTATAGAAAGGATATTATTAAACCAGAAAGAGTGCAGAAAAGATTTACTAGGATGCTACTGGGACTTGATGGTTTGAGTTAGAAGGAGAGGCTGGATAGACCGAGACTTTTTTCCCTGGAGCGTAGGAGGCTTAGGGTGACCTTATAGTGGTCTACAAAATAATGAGGGGCATAGATCAGCTAGATAGTTAACATCTTTTCCCAAAGGTAGGGCAGTCTTAATCTAGAGGGCATAGGTTTAAGGTGAGAGGAGAGAGATACAAAAGGGTCCAGAGGGGCAATTTTTTCACACAGAGGGTGGTGAGTGTCTGGAACAAGCTGCCAGAGGCAGTAGTGGAGGCGGGTACAATTTTGTCTTTTAAAAAGCATTTAGACAGTTACATGGGTAAGATTGGTATCGAGGGATATGGGCCAAATGCGGGCAATTGGGACTCGCTTCCTGGTAAAAACTGAACAACATGGACAAGTTGGGCCAGAGGGCCTGTTTCTATACTGTAAACCGCTATGACTCTATGACAACACTACACAGGGCAAATAAATGCAGGCAATTGCAGCAAATTCCAAATTCCAAGAAATAATTCAGTAAAAGCAAACGGCACTCCAAAGATTTGAGCCCAGAATCTGGGTTGACACTTTAATTTGGTATGGAGTGAGAATGGTATTGTTAGAAATGCCGCACTCAGGATGAGACATGATACTGAGCTCCAGTGATCATATTTCTTTATCTTAAGTTGGTAAATATTTCATTGTACCATCTGAAGAGGTATGGGGAGTTCTCACAATTTCTCTCCTGATGTGCACCCCTTAAAGGGGCCAGCTACCACACTACCAATGCCCTAAGCTCTGGAATTCTCTCTCTAAACCTTTCCACTTCTATCTATTCTTCTTGAAGACTTGCTCTAAAACCTACCTCTTTGATGAAAGCTTTGGTCACAGTCCTAATATCTCATTGTGTGACTTGGTTTGACAATCTGTCTGATAACGCTCTTCTGATGTTTTACCTCTTTAAAGGCACTGCACATATGCAAGTTATTGCTGTTGTTGATGTCACAGGAACAGGAAAACCATTAGGTTTCTTGACCATGATATGTTCATGATAAACATGATACTGGACAAGCTGAACTGGTTCAAATTCCGCTTCATTGATAAATGTCAATTACACTAGGCTTTCCTGGCATGGTGGTACAGTGCGGGTGGCACAGTGGCACAGTGGCACAGTGGCACAGTGGCACAGTGGCACAGTGGTTAACACTACTGCTTCACAGCACCAGGGATCTGTGTTCAATTCCGGCCTCTGGTCACTGTCTGCGTGGAGTATGCACATTCTCCCCGTGTCTGCGTGGGTTTCCTCCCACAGTCCAAATATGTGAGAGACATGGACTCGATGGGCCAAATGGCCTTCCTCTGTGCTGTCAGGATTCTATGCATTTCCCCAAGCCCTTGCCCAGAGAAACGGCTCCATTAATCGTACTGGATATGCGACTGAACGAGTTGAAGGATAACTGCTGAATTCCACCCCGAGTCCAAGGATGTGCATCAAAGTCCGTGAACCTGTTCTGAACTTGTCAGGATCAGTTGGTAGTTAACCTTTAGGCTGCTGGTGAAAATGTGTCTCCTCGGGCTGTCTGGTTTTATTTGATGCAGTAAAACTCAAATAATAAACTTACTCAGATGTACCCAAATTTAAATTTACCGAATATTTGAAGCAGTTTAAAACACGATTTTCATATAAATCGTAGAATTCCTACAGTGCAGAAGGAGGCCATTCGGCCCATCGAGTCTGCACTGACACCAGTCCCACCTAGGCCTTATCCCTGTATATTTAGCCCAATAATCCCTCTAACCTACACATCCCAGGACACTAAGGGGCAATTTAGCATGGCCAATGCATCTAACCCACACATTTTTGGACTGTGGGAGGAAACCGGAGCAGCCGGAGGAAATCCATGCGGACATGGGGAGAACGTGCAAACTCTACGCAGACAGTGACCCAAGCCGGGAATCAAACCCAGATCCCTGGAGCTGTGAGGCAGCAGTGCTAACCACTGTGCCGCTGTGCTGCCCATTTTGAAAGGTGACATGATGGTATTGTTGCAACAGTATGATCCAACTTTTACCTGTAAACTAGATTCAAAACATTACACGCTCTGATGAAGATAATCATTGTCACCATCCAGATAAGCAAACTCATCCTCAGGCATGAAGAGTTAGATGTCTTTGAGTTGTGGGGGGCTTCTCGTTTTTCCCATCCAGGTGGCTTAGTTGGCAGTCCTCCTACTTCAGACTCACCAAAGCTCAATCCAGCGACTTAAGCAGTACTGAGGGAGTGTGGCAGTGTCAGAGGTGAGACATTAAGCCGGCACGTGAAAGATTCCATGCTTAAATCAGGGCAGGAGAGTTCACACTGGCGACCTAGCCATTAGCTATCCAACAGCTAAAAGACAGATTGTTTGGTTTTACCTTGCTGCTGTTTGTGGCATCTTGCTGTGCACAAATCTGCCAAATTTCAGCTCGTCAAAAGCACTTTATTGGTTTTAAAGCATTTTAAGATGTGCTGAGGACTTAAAAGATGCCTTATAAATGCAAATTCTCTCCCTTACGGAAATCATAACAAATTGCTGCTCTATTATAATGAAGTCTTTCCACCCCTTTATTCATTGTGACAAAATCTGCTTTTCCAGAGTGAAGAATTGTTCTCGTTAATCAGAGCTCAGGAAAAGCTTTTTTTCTTTTCGATAAATAGTTCCTACTTTTAAAATAAACCACCAGAGTCTAAGGATAGAGGAGAAAGAGAGAGAAATGGCCAAGCAGACGCATTCAGGAATGAAGAAAAGCACGAATTAAAGGAAGACATTTACGCACACCCACTCGCCACCTCCAACACACTCAAAAATAAAGATGCATTAAACACCATGTTCTTGTACAAAGACTGTGAAAAATGTCAATGCATTTCTGTCTTGTTTTGAACATGGATCTTTGAAGCTTGCTCGAGTTGACAATGTGGGTCTGTGGGACTCAGCGTTTGAATGCTTGCAATCAGGCACGCAGTAAATCCACATTAGGCTGTGAATTGCAGGAATTTGCTTGCGGGAAAACACTACACAGAGTGACATGAGGATTTGCACATGATGCCGTGGGATGTGCTGAGGAATGGATGTTCTTGTTTCCATGGCTGCAACCTCTGAAGGTCAACAAAAACTCTAGTCCCTGAACAGCCAACAAATACCTGACATGTTGCACCACCATTTCATCAAATGCCTGCTCCCATGCCAGATAATTGAATAGAACGACATAGTGTTTGGCACGGAAATGGGCCTCATTCAATCTAACAGTTCAATGCTGGGCATCCATGCTCCGTGCCAGCCTCCACCCACCCTTCTTCATATAACCCACCATTTCATATTCTATTCCCTTCTCCCTCATGTGTTACTCTAACGTCTCGAGAGCGGCGCAGTGGCACAATGGTTAGCACGGCTGCCTCACAGCGCCAGGGACTGGGTTCACTTCCTGGCCTCAGGTCACTGTCTGTGTGGAGTTTGCATGTTCTCCCCATGTCTGCATGGGTTTCCTCTGCGTGCTGTGGTTTCCTCCCAAAGTCCGAAACACTTGCAGGTTAGGTGCATTGACCTGAACAGGCGCCAGAGCATGGCGGCTAGGGGAATTTCACAGTAACATCACGACAGTGTTAATGGAAACCTTACTGTTTCTAATTACTGTGACTACTAAATAAAACTTTAACTTTAATTAAACCCCAGACTATCTGAATAGTCTGCTTCATCACATTGCCAATGGCTGACATGGAAAGCTGATGTGCGAAAGCAGGTGAAATCTCCCAGCAGTGTCTTAAAATTCCCTTTCAGATTTCAGATTAACAATATGTAATATATATGTACATGATATCCTGATAAGGTCACCGGGCAAATAATGTAGATTGCATGTTTCACTGCTTGATGATATGAGTTCCGTTTTAATTGGGACAGGAAGGATGGACCGATAGGTTATTTTCCTGTTTGTTATTTGCCATCTGTTGATAGGTTTTGTGCCAAGTTTATGGCAATAACGAGTGGCTCAGTTGGTATATTCTTGCCTTGGACGTTTACCTGTCTTGACACCTTTGCCTCAAAAAGAAAATTGACCACAGTTTAGAACGCCCATATTACCCCGGCACCCACAGCCTTTTGCAGGAGAGGTTTGGAGATTTCTAGCGATACTCTGTCAAAAGTTTGTGGTTGGTATTCACAATTGACAATGTTGAACTGATCAGAAGGCTCTGCATTGAGCCTTCACTGAACAAAGTAGAAAGCTCGAATCATGAACTGCATTGATAGAAATTAGTTGATTATGTTATAGTCATTGAATGGTGATTAAAATTCCAATGCATGATAATCAGTTAGTTCATAGTTCAATGTATATTTATTTCTCAGTTGCCAGAGATCTCATTCTCATTGATATGATTATCCGTAAAAGAGGTGCCACACACGGCAACAGTTATACAAAAAAAGGAATAAATGCTCCAGTTATTGAGTTGCACTGTGATTGATTTGTTTTATTGCAAGTGGTGCCTTTAAATGTATGACAAGTTAACAGATTCATTGATAATGCAATGTGATTTACATGATAATTAGAGTTCCATTAAAATCCCATTAAGGGCCTCATTCATCTTCCAGTGTCAATTTGGCTCAGTTCTGCTGTTCTTGCCAAGCTTGCAAATGCAGAGAAAAGCAGTGGTGGAGGATCAGCCACGTGCATTATAACGAGGTGATTGGAAAGTCAAATCGCGCCCTTGCTAACATGCCTTGTCATCAATGACACTGATGTGGAGATGCTGGCATTGGACTGGGGTGGGCACAGTAAGAGGTCTCACAACACCAGGTTAAAGTCCAACAGGTTTATTTGGAATCACGAGCTTTTGGAGCACTGCTCGTTCATCAGCTGCTCCTTCTCACCTGATGAAGGAACAGTGTTCTGAAAGCTCGTGGTCCCAAATAAACCTGTTGGACTTTAACCTGGTGTTGTGAGACTTCTTACTGTGCCCACCCCAGTCCAACGCCGGCATCTCCTGGGGAAAGAAATTTCCACTGACTAATGACCCTCTGAGATAAAGAATTCTCCTCACCTCAGTCTTAAAATGGAGACCTGTCTTGCTGTGTCCCCTGGTTCTCAGCTGGGACTCGGTTAGTAACCCACACGCCTCTCATTCCGTAAGTTGTCAATTTTATTCCCCACTCCCAACACTTGAGCTGCCACTCAGCTGGCACTTCAGTGTGGTGCTGAGGGAGTGCTGCACTGTTGGAAGGGGTGTTTTTTGGACGAGACAATAAACAAAGGCCTCGTCTGCCATTTTGGTCCGACATCAAAGATCCCACGGCACAGGGGAGGTGATGGCCGAGTGGTATTATCGTTAGACTATTAATCCAGAAGCTCAGCTAATGTTCTGGAGACCCGGGTTCAAATCCCGCCACGACAGATGGTGGAATTTGAATTTAATTTTAAAATTCTGGAATTAAGAATCTACTGATGACCATGAAGCCATTATCAATTGTCAGAAAAACCCATCTGGTTCACTAATGTCCTTCAGGGAAGGAAATCTGCCGTCCTTACCCAGTCTGACCTACATGTGCCTCCAGAGCCACAGCAATGTGGTTGACTCTCAGCTGCCCTCCAAGGGCAACTAGGGATGGGCAATAAATGGTGGTCAACTAGCATTATCCCACAAATGAATTTTTAAAAATTTAAAAAACAGTGAGAAGAGCGGGAGTTCTCCCTGGTGTGCTGACCTACGGTTATCCCTCAACTGTCACCACCAAAGGAGATAACTTCGTCATTTATCTCATTATTGTTTGTGGGACCGTCTTGTGTGTCAGTTGGCTTCCACATTAGCACAACGATTATACTACAAGGCCACCACATTGGTTGTAAGGTGCTTTGGGCAGTTTTGAGGCTGTGGGTCTTTCCTCTCCTCACCCCCTGATTTTGTTGTATCCGTTGGAACCTAATAAACCTGGCTGCAAAACCAGGAAAACCGCTATATGATGTGTTCTTTTTTTAATGATCCTTTATTTATTCATGGGATATGGACACCGCTGGCTAGGACAGTATTTATTGTCCATCTCTAATTGCCCCTGAGAAGGCAGTGGTCAGTTGTCTTCTTGAACTGCTGCAGTCCATGTGTTGTAGGCACATCCACAGTGCTTTTAGGAATGGAGTTCCAGGATTTAGACCAAGGAGCAGCGATATACTTTGATTTTGATTTGATTTGATTTGATTTATTATTGTCACATGTATTAGTATGAAGTGAAAAGTATTGTTTCTTGCACGCTATACAGGCAAAGTATACCGTTCATAGAGAAGGAAATGAGAGAGTGCAGAATGTAGTGTTACAGTCAGAGCTAGGATGTCGAGAAAGATCAACTTAGTGCAAGGTAAATCCATTCAAAAGTCTGACGGCAGCAGAGAAGAAGCTGTTCTTGAGTCGGTTGTTACGTGACCTCAGACTTTTGTATCTTCTTCCCGACGGAAGAAAGAATGTCCGGAGTGCGCGGGGTCCATAATTAAGCTGTCTGCTTTGCCGAGGCAGCGGGAAGTGTGGAGAGAGTTAATGAATGGGAGGTTGGTTTACGTGATGGATTGGGCTAAATTCACAACCTTTGGTAGTTTCTTGTGGTCTTGGTCAGAGCAGGAGCCATACCAAGCTGTGATACAGCCAGAAAGAATGCTTTCTGTGGTGCAACTATAAAAGTTGGTGAGAGTCGTAGCAGACATGCCAAATTTCCTTAATCTTCTGAGAAAGTAGAGGCATTATATTTCCAGGTTAAGATGGTGCGTGGCTTTAGATGAGGACTTACAATGGTGGTGTTCCCATGTATCTGCTGCCCTTGTCCTTCTAGATGGTACTGGTTTTGTGTTGGAAGGTGCTGTCTAAGGAGTACTGTGCTATTGAATGTACCATTTTTCAGATAAAGGAATTTTACCATCCCTCCCACTACGCAAATCAGAATGGGTGAGGGGCAACAATAGGAAGGTCCATGGAGCTTGTGCGGGATCTTATAGTTTTGAGATGAGTTAACCTGTAAAATCCCACCCAAAATATTAAATTGAGGTTCCACCTTATCTGTCAGATGAACATAGCACTTCTCGTTGTATTACTTCAAACAAGATGTAGGCTGTTGTAGGCTGCAAAGAGACATTGATAGGATGCAGAGCTGGGCCGAAAAATGGCAAATGGAGTTTAACCCTGATAAGTCAGTCTTCACAGTAGAAGACATGAGTAATATCCCAACAATTCAGGAAAGTCAGGGGGCAGAGTTGAATATGGTTGCCATCACAAAGGAGAAAGTGCTAGAGAAACTAAAAGGTCTGAAAATTGATAAATCTCCGGGCCCAGATGGGCTACATCCTAGAGTTCTAAAGGAGATAGCTGAAGAAATAGTGGAGGCGTTAGTTATGATCTTTCAAAAGTCACTGGAGTCAGGGAAAGTCCCAGAGGATTGGAAAATCGCTGTTGTAACCCCACTGTTCAAGAAGGGAACAAGAAAAAAGATGGAAAATTATAGGCCAATTAGCCTAACCTCAGTTGTTGGCAAAATTCTAGAATCCATCGTTAAGGATGAGATTTCTAAATTCTTGGAAGTGCAGGGTCGGATTAAGACAAGTCAGCATGGATTTAGTAAGGGGAGGTCGTGCCTGACAAACCTGTTAGAGTTCTTTGAAGAGATAACAAATAGGTTAGACCAAGGAGAGCCAATGGATGTTATCTATCTTGACTTCCAAAAGGCCTTTGACAAGGTGCCTCACGGGAGACTGCTGAGTAAAATAAGGGCCCATGGTATTCGAGGCAAGGTACTAACATGGATTGACGATTGGCTGTCAGACAGAAGGCAGAGAGTTGGGATAAAAGGTTCTTTCTCAGAATGGCAACCGGTGACAAGTGGTGTCCCGCAGGGTTCAGTGTTGGGGCCACAGCTGTTCTCTTTATATATTAACGATCTAGATGACGGGACTGGGAGCATTCTGGCCAAGTTTGCCGATGATACAAAGATAGGTGGAGGGGCAGGTAGTATTGAGGAGGTGGGGAGGCTGCAGAAAGATTTAGACAGTTTAGGAGAGTGGTCCAAGAAGTGGCTGATGAAATTCAACGTGGGCAAGTGCGAGGTCGTACACTTTGGAAAAAAGAATAGAGGCATGGACTATTTTCTAAACGGTGACAAAATTCATAATGCTAAAGTGCAAAGGGACTTGGGAGTCCTAGTCCAGGATTCTCTAAAGGTAAACTTGCAGGTTGAGTCCGTAATTAAGAAAGCAAATGTAATGTTGTCATTTATCTCAAGAGGCTTGGAATACAAAAGCAGGGATGTACTTCTGAGGCTTTATAAAGCACTGGTTAGGCCCCATTTGGAGTACTGTGAGCAATTTTGGGCCCCACACCTCAGGAAGGACATACTGGCACTGGAGCGGGTCCAGCGGAGATTCACACGGATGATCCCAGGAATGGTAGGCCTGACATACGATGAACGTCTGAGGATCGTGGGATTATATTCATTGGAGTTTAGGAGGTTGAGGGGAGATCTGATAGAAACTTACAAGATAATGAACGGCTTAGATAGGATGGACGTAGGGAAGTTGTTTCCATTAACAGGGGAGACTAGGACGCGGGGGCACAGCCTTAGAATAAAAGGGAGTCACTTTAGAACAGAGATGAGGAGAAATTTCTTCAGCCAGAGAGTGGTGGGTCTGTGGAATTCATTGCCACAGAGGGCTGTGGAGGCCGAGACGTTGAGCGTCTTCAAGACAGAAATTGATAAATTCTTGATTTCTCGAGGAATTAAGGGCTATGGGGAGAGAGCGGGTAAATGGAGTTGAAATCAACCATGATTGAATGGTGGAGTGGACTCGATGGGCCGAATGGCCTTACTTCCGCTCCTATGTCTTATGGTCTTATGGTCTAAGTGCAAGGTGATTAATTTTGGTAGGATAAATTTGAATGCGGATTACAGGGTCAAAGGTAGGGTTCTGAGGAATGTGGAGGAACAGAGAGATCTTGGGGTTCATATCCACCGATCTCTGAAGGTTGCCACTCAAGTGGATAGAGCCATGAAGAAGGCCTATAGTGTGTTAGCGTTTATTAACAGGGGGTTTGAGTTTAAGAGCCGTGGGGTTATGCTGCAACTGTACAGGACCTTGGTGAGACCACATTTGGAATATTGTGTGCAGTTCTGGTCACCTCACTATAAGAAGGACGTGGAAGCATTGGAAAGAGTGCAGAGGAGATTTACCAGGATGCTGCCTGGTTTGGAGGGTAGGTCTTATGAGGAAAGGTTGAGGGATCTAGGGCTTTTCTCTTTAGAACGGAGGAGGGTGAGAGGCGACTTAATAGAGGTTTAAAAGATGATGAGGGGGATAGATAGAGTGGACGTTCAGGGACTATTTCCTCGGGTGAATGTAGCTGTTACTAGGGGGCATAACTATAAGGTTCATGGTGGGAGATATAGGAGGGATGTCCGAGGTAGGTTCTTCACTCAGAGAGTGATTCGGTTGTGGAATGGACTGCCTGCTGTGATTGTGGAGTCGGACACTTTAGGAACTTTCAAGCGGTTATTGGATAGGCACATGGAGCACACCAGAATGATAGGGAGTGGGATAGCTTGATCTTGGTTTCGGACAATGCTCAGCACAACATCGTGGGCCGAAGGGCCTGTACTGTGCTGTACTGTTCTATGTTCTATGTTCTAAGATAAAAGGAGCTCTCCCTGCATTCTGGCCAATGTTTATCTCTCAAACAACCTCACAGGAACAGATTATCTGGCGACATATCTGATTGCTGTTTTGGAAGCTTGCTGTACACTGATTGGCTGCTGCGTCTGCTACATTACAACAGTGGCTACTCTTCACAAAATGTCAGCCGTGAATCTCCCATCCTGCTGTGCTGATTTTTTTAGCGCAGCGTGCCGGGGGATTTAGGTGGCACCCGATCCGTGGGATCCGCGCTGGGTGTCCGAACGGGCGTGTCTTTCAGTGCTGGATTTCCACACTGGAAATTGGCGCGGCGCTGCATAAATCATGCAGAAACTAATCTCAATATCATTTCAATAGCATTAGCGAACACTAGACTGAAATGTCCAGGCCTGTTAGCCTCCCCCACCCACTCCCCCATCCGTCAGGAGTGGTTCACTCCAACGGGGTTTACTCCACTTGCCAGCGGCCCGTACCTACTGGAGTGAAGGGAGGGCAACCGGGGCCTCCAGGAGGGCCGGGCACCAGGGCGGTGCCCTCTGGGCATTGGCACCTTGGCAGTGCCAGCCCAAAGGACAAACAGCCAATGCCCAGAGGGAACCCTGGCACTGCCAAGGGAACACGGGCATGGGGCATTGCCAAGGGGGCAGGGCCTGAGAAGGGCCTAATGGGGGGATCGGTGGGGGTGGGGGTTCCTGCTGCTATTCTGCAGTCAGGATCAATGAGGGAGGAGGGAGGGAGGCCAGCGATCAGACCTGGCCATCAGGGTGTGGGGAGGGGGAATCAACTTGCCAGGAGTGGGGTGCTCGGGGCTGCTGGTGGGGTGTGGGAGGGGTGGGGGGGGGAGGTGGCGGATGGATTCGGAGATGGTGCTGGTGATCGGAGCGGGGCGGGAGGGGAGGGAATGTCGAGCCTGGGTCTGAACATGTCCAAGGGACCAGCAATCAGGCTGGAGAATCCCCTGCACTATGTTTTTAGTGCACTGAATCCAGGTTTGTTTGAGTTGCAGTTATATAAGAGTTGCTTACCGGTGTCTCAATCAGATGCCCCACGTTCTACAGTTAAGACTTCAATTCCTAAAACTAAAAGTTAAGATCTCAGATATCTAGGGGCGGATTTTCACAATCCGCCCTCCACGGGAATCGAAGTGGGCGAGGGGCAGACCATGGATAGGTCCGTTGACCTCGGGCGGGATTTTCCGGTTTCGGGGTGAGTGCAGCCGGGAAACCCCAGCTATAAAGTGTAAATTAGATTTTTACAACAGGATGGAAAGCAAGTTTGGGTATCCTGAGATCACTTGGTAAATGCAATGACGGCACGGTGGCACAGTGGTTAGCACTGCTGCCTCACAACGCCAGGGACCCGGGTTCAATTCCGGTCTCAGGTCACTGTCTGTGTGGAGTTTGCACATTCTCTGCGTGACTTTCCTCCGGGTGCTCCGGTTTCCTCCCACAGTCCAAAAATGCGGGTTTGGTGGATTGACCATGTTAAATTGCCCCTTAGTGTCAGGAGGACTAGCAGGGTAAATGTGTGAGTTTACGGGAATAGTGCCTGGGGGGATTGTGGTCGGTACAGATTTGATGGGTCGAATGGCGGTGGGGGAAGGGGAATCGGGTGGGAGGGGGGGAGGGGGTGGGGGGGAGGGGTAGCGGGGGACATCTCTGAGGAATGTCAATTGGCTGCTCCTCACTAAGGAGGAAGTCCGGCCTTAGACAGCCACCAGCCAATCAGACTGGGCAGCAGGTCTGTAGTCCTAGCAGGGCCAGTGGGAGGAGTAGCCAGGGCAGGAGCTGCAATATCCCTCGATTCGAAGTCTCAGACTCCAGGACTAAGTACATCAAGGGCGTCTCGTGGCAGAGAGGAGGATGTGAGACCAAGATGGGATAGTGGTTAGGGATCTTGATAGAAAAGCCAGAGGGGAAGGCGTCCCTGTGGGGGAAAGACCTCTTAAGGGGTTTTAAGCAAATTTGGCAGGTGGTGGAGGTGCCCATAAAATTCCCCGGGTGATCTGCCCACTTCCATCCTGTACACCCCTCCCCCCCCCCACCCCCCCCACACCCCAGGTAAAGTTGTGAGCAGGTTAGGGGTGTGTGGAATGCACCTCCACCACCTGAAAGCCCGCCAGTTGCGGGGGTGGGGGGGGGGGGCTTTAAAATTCTTCCCCAATCTTTCATTCTTTCCATGAGAAAGTTTCCTTATATCAACCTTTGTCTCAGTGGGTCACCCCTTCAAATTCTCTTTGATAATGCCCCCTGTGAAGTGCCTTGGGATGTTTTACCAAGTTATAGGCGCTACATAAATGCCAGTTACTCTCCAGAAAGATGGTAATCCACTCAACTCTGTTGACTTAGTTGAGAGTCGGTTCCTTACATTAACTACTCCATGGAAGAGCAGTTCTTCTTAATCTCGTTTTCTCGTTCGGAGCTTGTTAATTTTAGATCCAGTTTTGCGTTCACAGTCAGTCGATGCCCTGTTTATGTCCTCACTGCCTCTGAGGCCAGCGAGAGGTGTAACATTCCACAAAAAGCCCGCTGACTTCCTGTGAGCTTGCTGTCTGAGAACGGCCCATTTCCCATTAAAACCTTGGCGGAGGCAGCAAAGAGGTGAGTAGAACTGAATGATAACAGATCATCTGCCTTGTGCATCTGTGTCTTTTGAGCACTTTCAAGATCTGGATCACATCCATCATAATCCCTATCATCTAAAGCCCTGTGAGGTTGGGGAAAGTCTTCTGAGACCAATATACAACAGCGGGAAGCATAGGGACTGACATCAAACAGAATGCTCATCTCCATATTCATGGTCTCGACATGAATGCAATGTTGGCATCTCTCAGGCCCACGAGTGAGAAATCAATAGCTTACGCACTAATTCCTTAAGCTAAACGCTCTTTTTATAACGGTCACCAGCATTTATTGCCCAGCACTAATTGTCCTTGAGAAGGTGATGGTAAGCTGCCATCTACTTTAGGCAGGAGATTAACAGGTAAATATGTTTTGGCAAATTAACTTTCTTTTCACATTTAATTAGTTATGTGAGTGTGACCATATTTTCTGCACTACACGTGAATAAGATTGGTGCCCAGAACCTGGAGATTTAATTTAAGTCAACAGGAAAGTACAGGACTCACTGAAAATATTAATGAGTAAAAGCTTGAAATCCAGTAGGATTCTTTTTCTCTGTAAGTACTTTTTTCACTCACTTTATTTGTAATTATATTGCCAGGTTTGAGACTGAAATCTGTGAGATGATACAACGTGCCATTCCTGATGTCGTAATCAGAACTGTATGCCAAGAATGAAGAACAAAGAACAGGACAGCACAGGAATGGGCCCTTCGGCCCTCCAAGCCTGCACCGATCATGTTGCCCAATCTCGACCAACCGTCTGTATCCCTCTATTCCCCGTCTGTTTATTTTTCTTTCCAGTTAAGTCTTAAATGTCACTAACGTATCTACCTCAACACCTCACTTGGCAGTGCATTCCAGGCCCCCATCACCCTCTGTGTAAAAAACTTCCCCACACAGATTTCCACGGAACCTTTCCCCACTTACCTTGAACTTGTGCCTCCTTGTAATTGTCCTTTCTGCCCTGGGAAAAAGCTTCCAACTGTTCACCCTATCCATACCCCTCATAATTTTATAAACTTCTATCAGATCGCCCCTCAGTCTCCGTCTTTCCAGGGAGAACAATCCCGGTTTATTCAATCTCTAACTCTTACTCACGCACTCTTTCTTTCCCATGCAGTTCACAAGATCATAGAATCTCTACAGTGCAGAAGGAGGCCATTCAGCCCATCGAGCCTGCACTGACCACAATCCCACCCAGGACCTATCCCCTTAACCTCACATATTTACCCTGCTAATTCCCCTGACACTAAGGGGCAATTTAGTGCCAATTTAAATGCCATTAGCGTTCGGAGCGCTGCTCCTTCGTCAGATGGAGTGGATATCTGCTCTCAAACAGGGCACACAGAGACACAAAATCAAGTTACGTAATACTGATTAGAATGCGAATCTCTACAACCAACCAGGTCTTAAAGATACAGATAATGTGAGTGGAGGGAGCATTAAGCACAGGTTAAAGAGATGTGAATTGTCTCCAGACAGTCCTGTCTGTGCTTAATACTCCCTCCACTCACATTGTCTGTATCTTTAAGACCTGGTTGGTTGTAGAGATTCGCATTCTAATCAGTATTACGTAACTTGATTTTGTGTCTCTGTATGCCCTGTTTGAGAGCAGATATCCACTCCATCTGACGAAGGAGCAGCGCTCCGAACGCTAATGGCATTTGCTACCAAATAAACCCGTTGGACTTTAACCTGGTGTTGTTAAAACTCTGACTGTGTTTACCCCAGTCCAATGCCGGCATCTCCACATCATGAATCCAGATAGCCAGATGCTCTTTCCTGGGATAGAAAAGTCTAGTACTAGGGGGCATAGGTTTAAAGTACGTGGGGAAAAGTTTAGAGGAGATGTGTGAGGCAAGATTTTTACACAGAGGGTGGTGAATGTCTGGAACGCACTGCCCGGGGAGGTGGTGGGAGCAGGTACGATAGCGGCATTTAAGAGGCAACTAGACGAATAGATGAATAGGATAGGAATGGAAGGATATGGACTCCGTAAGTGCATACAGTTTTAGTTTAGGCATACATTATGATCGGCGCAGGCTTGGAGAGCCGAAGGGCCTGTTCCTGTGCTGTACTGTTCTTTGTTCTTTGTTGTTCTGGGCACCTCCACCATTAGGTACATTCTTTTTGAATCTACCCTGCCTAACCCTGTTTGAATTTTATAAGTTTCTATGAGATCCCCTCCCACTCTTCTAAACTTCAGTGAATATAACCCTAACTGACTTCGTCTCTCCTCATATGACGGACCTGCCATCCCAGGAATCAGCCTGGTAAACCTTTGCTGCACTCCCTCTATAGCATAGACATCCTTCCTCAGATAAGGATACAAAAACTGCACACAATACTCCAAGAGAACCTGCCCTGTCTACATCAACGGGAATGAAGTAGAAAGGGTCGAGAGCTTCAGGTTTTCAGGTGTCCAGATCACCAACAACCTATCCTGGTCCCCCCATGCCGACACTATAGTTAAGAAAGCCCACCAATGCCTCTGCTTTCTCAGAAGACTAAGGAAATTTGGCATGTCAGCTACGACTCTCACCAGCTTTTACAGATGCACCATAGAAAGCATTCTTTCTGGTTGTATCACATCTTGGTATGGCTCCTGCTCTGCCCAAAACCGCAAGGAACTATAAAACGTCTGAATGTAGTCCAATCCATCACGCAAACCAGCCTCCCATCCAGTGACTCTGTCTACACTTCCTGCTGCCTCAGCAAAGCAGCCAGCATATTGAAGGACCCCACGCACCCCGGACATTCTCTCTTCCACTTTCTTCCGTCGGGAAAAAGATACAAAAGTCTGAGGTCACATACCAACCGATTCAAGAACAGTTTCTTCCCTGCTGCTGTCAGACTTTTGAATGGACTTACCTTGCATTAAGTTGATCTTTCTCTACACCCTAGCTATGACTGTAACACTACATTCTGCACTCTCTCATTTCCCTCTCTATGAACGGTATGCTTTGTCTAAAAACAATACTTTTTACTGTATGTTAATACATGTGACAATAATAAATCAAATCAAATCAAATCAAAAGGTGTGGCCTCACCAATGCCCTATACAATTCTAGCAAAACATCCTTATCCCTAAACTCAAATCCTCTCGCTATGAAGGCCAACATACCATTTGGCCTGTTCAGGAGGTGCCATTGTGCACCCAGATAGCGGAGAAGCATGGGCCAGCCATGCTAGGGTCTTCCTCTCAGGACACACCGCACCCCCCCCCCCACCCCTCCCGCCGTGTTCATGGAATCTCCTCATCCCCTCTGCTATTGACCCCAACAGTGCCAGCAGACAAAGCTTAGGGGGCAGCAGGGCCCCAGTAGACTGGAGCCCTCAAGGCCCCACCCCTCCAGAGGGCACCTGCCAACCCAACAAAGATAATGGGGCATGATACTGAGTTAACTGCAGGTGGTGTGGGGTTGTCCCTCGACCTGGTGTTGGCAAAAGAAAATTTAAGAAGTGTGAACACTAAGGTGGCATGGGTGTCCTTTTCCATATCTGCCTCCCTTGTTAAAATAAGCACAATATAATTTGTTTTCTGAATCGTTTGCAATTATTGAGACTTGTTGGAACCTGTCACTATATCACACGTAACAGCCATGGCTCCCCCCTATGTTTCTCACAATGTGACTGTGAAAGAGCTCAGGGCACAGACATCATTCCTGAAAGTGTTGCATTTTAATGCATTCTTTATGAAACGTTCATCACAACGATGATCTTTCTGTGGAAAGTGGCTTATGAATCGAGCACAGCAGTCCCTCTCCCATCCCTATCCATGCAATCCAGCAGATATTGACTCCATTGGCTCTCACATGTTGCTGCATCCTGAGCACCTCAAAGATGGTGCTGGATCAGACTAACTGGGCAAGACAGACTCCCATGTGATGGCCATTTACCCCTTGGTAGCAGCACTCAAGGGTGAGTGTGAGTGACAAAACTTCACTCCCATATTATTCTCAGCTGTAGAGGATGCAGGTTTATAGGTTACTCATCACAGGGGGATGGCAGGGCTGTGTCTATACCGCAGTAAGGCATTGGAGGTCTGGTGATGGAGCGATGGCCATGCAGATGCAGCACTGTTGTGTGAACCTTTTGTAGATCAGGTTGTCCCTGGCATCCCTCCCATGTCTCTCCATGATAGGCTGATTTGAATTTATGGCCTCCTCCTCATGCTCCATGCTCCTTGTGCTCTTCCATCCACATCACGATGCAGGTTGTGCATTGCACTGCAGACCACTACCATTCATCACACCCTCTCAGGTGCACATGGGCAGCACGATGGCACAGTGGTTAGCACTGCTGCCTCACAGCACCAAGGACTCGGGTTCAATTCCGGCCTTGGGTCACTGTCTGTTTAGAGTTTGCACGTTCTCCCCGTGTCGGCGTGGGTTTCCTCCCGGTGCTCCGGTTTCCTCCCATAATCCAAAGACATGCAGGTTAGGTTGATTGGCCATGCTAAATTGCCCCTGAGTGTTAGGGGGACGAGCAGTGTAAATACAGGGATGAGTTCTGGGTGTGATTATTGTTGGTATAGACTTGATGGGCCAAATGGCACTGTTCTGCACTGTAGGGATTCTATGATTCTATGATATTGTAGAGCCTCTTCAAAACAATAAAAGCCGCAGAAGTGCATTTTAAGAAGACCAATACCATGGTCTATAATGGCTCTGGTGGATGGATGGATGAGTTTGATTGTAACATTGCTCTTCCTCAATCTGGGGAAGCTTTACTGGCATCAGTCATGTAGTAAGAGTTTTAACAACACCAGGTTAAAGTCGAACAGACTTTAACCTGGTGTTGTTAAAACGCTTACTGTGTTTACCCAAGTCCAACGCCGGCATCTCCACATCATCAGTCATGAACACAGAAAATAGGCCTTGTCATTATCCATCAACATGGGGCTTCAGAATGCTCTGGGAGACATGAGTTTTAACACAAGATACATGTATCATGACAGGTTCCTGGGAATTGAGCACTGACCTGTGTTATTCTTCTCTTGTGGGCACAAAGCAGTTTGTACATTCACGGAGTGACGCATTTTACAATTGCAACTTTCTGTACCAGGGAGCTTCCAAGGCCAGATGAGTTCATCTCACATGGTGTCAAGGCAAGCCTTTCACTCTTTGAGAGTGTATGGTGTCAGGGTCTTCAACAGTGGGCACAGTGGGGTAGGGGAAATAGAGTTGGTGTCAGGTTTTTGATTTGATTTGATTTGATTTATTATTGTTACATGTGTTAACATACAGTGAAAAGTATTGTTTCTTGCGCGCCATAGAGACAAAGCATACCATTCATAGAGAAAGGAATGAGAGAGTGTAGAATGTAGTGTTAAAGTCATAGCTAGGGTGTAAAGAAAGATCAACTTAATGCAAGGTAAGTCCATTCAAAAGTCTGATGGCAGCAGGGAAGAAGCTGTTCTTGAGTCGGTTGGTATGTGACCTCAAATGTTTGTATTTTTTTCCCGACGGAAGCAGGTAGAAGAGAGAATGTCCGGGGTGTGTGGGGTCCTTAATTATGCTGGCTGCTTTGCCGAGGCAGCGGGAAGTGTAGACAGAGTCAATGGATGGGAGGCTGGTTTGCATGATGGGCACACAGCAGTTGTACATTCATGGAGTGAAACACTTTACAATTTACAAATGCAGCTCTCTGTTTCCAGGGAGCTTCTATGGCCAGATGAGTATATCTCACACGCCTATACGGAGGATTATCTGCTCATGATCACATTGCTCCTTATGGGAGCATGCTGTGCACAAATCTGCTGCTGTCTTTCCTGCATTTTCATGTGTTCTCTGCGAAGGTTGCTTATTCTTTTCTGAAGTGCTCTCTGACATTTTTCTGTTGAAGATGCTGTTAAAATTACTGTTGTTGATGCGAAGCAGATTCCTTGAAAGTGTGCCTCAATTTTTTTTAGAATCCCTATAGTGCAGAAGGAGGCCATTCTGCCCATCGAGTCTTCATCGAACACAATCCTACCCAGGCCCTATTCCTGTAACCCCTCATATTTACTCTGCTAATCACCCTGACACCAGGGTTAATTTAGCATGGCCAAATCACCTAACCCACACACCTTTGGACTGTGGGAGGAAACCCACGCAGACACGGGGAGAATATGCAAACTCCACACAGACAGTGACCCGAGGCCGGAATTGAACCCAGGTCCCTGACGCTGTGAGGCAGCAGTACTAACCACTGTGCCACTGTGCCATCTCACCACTCTGCCACTTACATGGAGTCATTGGAGTATTGAAGTAAAGTTGTTGGGAGTGCGATTTGTAGAGTATCCTGGGATTCTGTCCACAGCTGTAGGAGCATCACAGAAAAGTCTGAAAAACATTGAATTTAAGGTTATACAAGCCACACAATTTAGTGTGGATGAGAAGTGTTTTAGGGTCTGAATTGCAATCTATCACTGGGCTTGCATTCTGGAAAAAACAAGTGTTGGAATCATGGGATCTTCAGCATAGGAGGCAGGCATTCTTGTGGTGCAGTGGGTAATGTCCCTGCCTCTGAACCATGAGCTCCGGTATGAATCCCACCCCAGTACTCGATGGCCAAGGAAGGTGCATTCATAACACGGCCAACAGGGTGAGTATCAACCTGCAAAATCCTTCCAAAACGTGCCAATGGCTAGCGATAAGAGTGAGAGAGACTCCTGGTCAGCTATGCTGGGGGGGAGTGGCACCCCTCAAGCTACAGACGAGTAACCTGTCCCAGGAAAAACTCACTATGGAAGCAGATGTTCGGTGACCACTAGCTGCGGTAAGAGAAACAACAAAATAGTAGCATGTCACTTAACTCATTGTACTTGTGCCAGGTGCCCAATTGGTTCCCTTGGTAACCTCCTGAGAGATATTCAATTCAAGCTACATTGAGGAGATAAGCCTGAAAGAGAAGGAAGATGCTGATTGGTGCTGAGGAATCTCAGCGTTAATGGTGGGAGGGAGCTCACTATGTGTTCAATCATACCCCCACCTCCCCATCCCTCTCCAGAGAAAAGGAGTGAAGCTTCTATACTCCTGTTTGTTACGTCACATGTCCTGGTGGAACAAGTGGATGTCAGGTTAGAACATATTCACAATGTGAGGTTTCAACCCACTTTCCTCCACCTGTGCAATGCCAGTACCCACTCTCTCAGTCACTACACCAAGATTGGCCTTTCGGACAGAAGAGAATGAAAACAATCTGAGGTCACTAGGCCTTGTGGTTTTCTTGTTGTTTAAATGTCGATCTGCTTTCAAAAGAAGCTGAAGGATGGAATGTCAACTGAAGTCGTACAGACAGAGCAAATGCATCACAACATTATAAGATTTATAATTATACGGTGTTGTGAGAATTCTAACATTATAAGAACACAGAGATTAGCACCCTGACACAAGAAACCTATCAAGGACACCTTACAAATCTTACCTCCTTACCAAAGAAGTGCTTGAGGTTTCTCACCAGTTTATGCCCAGAAGGTAACAACATCAAGATCTACATCAACAGATTACTTTTTTTGATTTGATTTGATTTGTTATCGTCACATGTATTGGGATACAGTGAAAAGTATTGTTTCTCGCGTGCTATACAAAGCACACCATACTTAGAGTACATAGGGGAGAAGGAAAGGAGAGGTGCAGAGTGTAGTGTTACAGTCATAGCTAGGGGGTAGAGAGAGATCAGCTTAATGTAAAAGCAAAACCCTGCGGATGCTGGAATCTGAAACAAAAACAGAAAATGCTGGAAACTCTCAGCAGGTCTGATAGCACCTCTGGAGAGAATAGAGCCAACATTTCGAGTTTAGATGACGTAACCCTGACAAAGGGTCATCTAGACTCGAAACATTGGCTCCATTCTCTCCCCACAGATGCTGTCAGACCTGTTGAGATATTCCAGCATTTTCTGTTTTTATTTCAGCTTAATATAAGGTAGATCTATACAAAAGTTTGATTTGATTTATTATTGTCACATTAGAGAAACCCGACAGTGCAGAAAGAGGCCATTTGGCCCATCGAGTCTGCACTGACCACAATCCTACCCAGGCCCCACCCCCGTATCCCCACATATTTACCCGCTAATCCCTCTAACCTACGCATCTCAGGACACTAACGGGCAATTTTAACATGGCCAATCAACCTAACCCGCACATCTTTGGACTGTGGGAGGAAACCCACGAAGACACGAGGAAAACATGCAAACTCCACACAGACAGTGACCCAAGCCGGGAATTGAACCCAGGTCCCTGGAGCTGTGAAGCAACAGTGCTAACCACTGTGCTACCGTGCCGCCCTTGCTGCCAAAGCACACGCTCTATCACTGAGCTGTGTCACCACCCCATGTATTGGTATACAGTGAAAAGTATTGTTTTTTGCGCACTATACAGACAAAGCATACCATACACAGAGAAGGAAATGAGAGGGTGCAGAATGTAGTGTTACAGTCACAGCTAGGGTGGAGAGAAAGATCAACTTAATATACGGTAGGTCCATTCAAGAGTCTCATGGCAGCAGGGAAGAAGCAGCACGGTAGCTCACTGGTTAGCACTGCTGCTTCACAGCTCCAGGGACCTGGGTTCGATTCCCGGCTTGGGTCACTGTCTGTGTGGAGTTTGCACATTCTCCTCGTGTCTGCGTGGGTTTCCTCTGGGTGCTCCGGTTTCCTCCCACAGTCCAAAGATGTGCGGGTTAGGTTGATTGGCCATACTAAAATTGTCCCTTAGTGTCCTGAGATGCGTAGATTAGAGGGAATAGCGGATAAATGTGTAGGGATATGGGGGTAGGGCCTGGGTGGGATTGTGGTTGGTGCTTACTCGATGGGCCGAATGGCCTCTTTCGGTACTGTAGGGTTTCTATTTCTATTTCATTTCTAAGCTGTTGTTGAGTCTATTGGTAGGTGTCTTTTTCCCGATGGAAGAAGGTGGCTGAGATTGCACTACCAATCCTCCATTCAATGTCTTTCAGACAGAGAAGTGGATAGATTCTTGATAAGCAAGGGGAGGTTATTGGGAATCATCAGGAAAGTGCAGTTGAGGTGATTGAATGTTGGAGTAGGAACATGGGGCTGAGTGGTCTACTCCTGCTTCTACTTTGTACATTTGTATTAGGATCTAGGGTGGCACAGTGGTTAGCACTGCTGCCTCATAGTGCCAGGGACCTGGGTTCAATTCCAACCTTGGGTCGCTGTCTGTGTGGAGTTTACACATTCTCCCCGGGTCTGCGTGGGTTTGCTCTGAATGCTCTGATTTCCTCCCGCAGTCTGAAAATGTGCGGGTTAGGTTCATTGGCCACATCTAGTATCAGGGGGATTAGCAGGGTAAGTATGTGGGGTTATGGGAATAGGGGCTGGGTGGGATTGTGGTCAGTGCAGACTCGATGGGCTAAATGGCCTCCTTCTGTACTGTAGGGATTCTATGATTCTATGAAACTACGTCACAGCGCCAGTGAGCCAGGTTCGATGATCTTTCGGAGAGTCGGTGTGGACTTGTTGGGCCGAATGGTCTCCTTCTGCGCTGCAGGGATTCTTTGAATCACTGCACCTCTCTATCATATTCTTCTATTCTGTCATGTCACATTTTTATCTAGCATCCTCTGAAATGACTCTATGCTATTCACTGCACGGTGTCACAGTGGTTAGCACTGCTGCTTCCACGGTGCCAGGGACCCAGGTTCGATTCCTGGCTTGGATTGCTGTCTGTGTGGATACTGCATGTTCTCCCTGTATCTGCGTGGGTTTCCTCCGGGTGCTCTGGTTTCCTCCCACAGTTTGAAAGATGCATTGGTTAGGTGCATTGGCCGTGCTAAATTCTCCCTCAGTGTACCCGAACAGGCGCCGGAGTGTGGCGACGTGGGGATTTTCACAGTAACTTCATTGCAGTGTTAATGTAAGCCCACTTGTGACACTAATAAATAATAAAGCAAAACTAGTGGTAGCAATTTAAATGTTTTAACATGAGAAGCTAAGTCAACAATATAAGCATAAGAAGTTACGGAAGCAGGTAACCTATTGATGAGGTTGCTACCTGAGATTGATTCAATGGGCGGCAGGGTGGCACAGTGGTTAGCACTGCTGCTGCCTCACAGCGCCAAGGACCCAAATTCAATTCCGGTCTCAGGTGACTGGCTGTGTGGAGTTTGCATGTCCTCCCTGTGCCTGGGTGGGTTTCGTCCAGGTGCTCCGGTTTCCCCCCAGGTGTCAGTTAGGTTGATTGGCCATGATAAATTGCCTCTTAGTGTCAGGGGGATTAGCACTGTACAGAGTAGGTACAGAGGAGATGTCAGGGGTAAATTTTTCACTCAGAGGGTGGTGGGTGCGTGGAATGGGCTGCCAGCAACGGTGGTGGAGGTGGATTCAATAGGGTCTTTTAAGAGATTTTTAAATAAGTACATGGTACTTAGTAAGATAGAGGGTTATAGGTAAGCCTAGTAATCGCTAAGGTAGGGACATGTTCGGCGCAACTTTGTGGGCTGAAGGGCCTGTATTGTGCTGTAGTTTTTCTATGTTTCTATGTAAATAGGTGGGGTTATGGGAAAAGGGCCTGGGTGGGATTGTGGTCGGTGCAGGCTCGATGGGCCGAATGGCCTCCTTCTGCACTGTAGGGATTCTATGATGCTTAGATTCAATGGAAATCAAAATTGGGGGAGTTTTAAAACAGACTGCCAACTGATTATCATTTCACAAGAGGGCACTATGTCAAAATGACCTGCCGACTGTCACTGTGACTGCACCTTTAGATTTGGGCATGTCAAGCAGCTTTTGAAACAGGATCTTTTTTATTGACATATTCATTCCACCTTTTGCGATACCAAGGTCACTCTCAGCATGAAGACATTGCTAGATTATAACTGGAGCCACAAACACTACAGCGGAAAGGGAATTGGCAGCTATGTTAACGTTCTGATTGTCTTTCTCAAGGGTGTGACACACCTTCCATAAAAACCCGTCCGCAGCAATCCATCCATAATACACAGAGAAGGAAAACAAAATTAAAAAGCAAATAATAGCAGGGATTCAGTTAATAGAAAACCAGTTTCAGGAATTCAGAACTTCCCTCTTCGCCCAAGTGTTAGCAGCAACATTTTGTGCCTTAGCCTCAAGAACAAATGGATCTATCTCGCATTAAGTTGACCTTTCTCTACATCCTGGCTATGACTGTAACACTACATTCTGCAATCTCCCTGTGGTGAACCATTGTTGGTTACCACCAGGAGTGCTGAGCCATGGTTTGGCCAGCACTATGAGTCTGTAGATATGTTACTGTTGGGGTTAGGGTTGGGCTGTTCTACCTGTTAATATAGTCCTATGGTACACCCCAGTTGGCTCCGCCTTCCGGGAGAGGTATAAAGGTCACTGCTCTGCCTGATGACCCTTTAGTCTGGGATTGTATATTGTATATAGTAGCTCCGTTATTGTTGGCAATCAAAGCCTTTATTTCCCGGGTACATCCAGCCTCCCGTGTGATTTATCGTGCATCACTCCCCTTTCCTTCTCTATGAACGATATGCTTTGTCTGTATAGTGCACAAGAAACAATACTTTTCACTGTATATACTAATACATATGACAATAATAAATCAAATCAAAGACGGTTTATGTTCTTATGGCAGAGCTCATAATTGGGAGGGAATGAGTTCTATCATATAAACATATCAAATTAATGAGCATGAAATGTCCACCTAGTACATCGAGCTTGGAGACACCAAAGGTGGTTGGAGTAGCATGATTAAAAGCTGCTCGTCCCCTTAACACAACCCCAACTGTGACCTTCAATGCAGCCACTTAACCTCCTGAGCGGGACAGGAAACCAGAGGAAATAAAAGCGTTAACAATAAGGGAAAAATTCCCCTCTGACACCTCTCCTTACTCCCCGGACAATTGAAGTAAGTCCAGGGAAAGGAATTTACGGCCTCGCTCGACCCGAGACCGGAAGATCCCACCCAAGGTCGATGGGCCTTCCCATTGTCCGCCCCTCTCCTGCTCCGATTCCCGCGGCAGGCGGGCGGGTGGTAGAATTCCAGCGCAGGAGTTCAGATAGAGAAATATGGGCCGGAATTGTCCGACTGCAGGCGAGGAAGGAGAACTAGATACTCAGCTCCGTTCATTGCAGCGGGAGCGGAAAATCCTGCTGGCATGAATGGCCGGAAAATTCCACCCATGCTCTTTATTGTCAATATGATGCAATCACTGCCCAGACACGAAACTGTCCAGCTTGTTCTTATACACTTCTACCTCTTGTGGAGTAGTGTCCTGGGGATTTACCCCTGCCGGGGGTGCAGTGAGCAATGGAGATATACAAAAGTTACAATCAATAATTTTGTGTAAGATTTATCATCCTATGTGCTCTAAAGTTTCATACCACTCAGATACCCCATTTGGAATATTGTGAGCAGTTTTGGGCCCCATGCCTAAGGAAGGGTGTGCTGGCCTTGGAAGGAGGAGGTTCACAAGAATGATCCCAGAAATGAAGTGTTTGTCATATGAGGTGCGGTTGAGGAGTCTGGGTCTATACTCGATGGAATGTAAAAGGATGAAGGGGGATCTAATTGGAACATACAGAATACTGAGAGGCCCAGACAGAGTGGACTTGGAGAGGATGTTTCCACTAACGGGAGAGACTAGAACTCGAGGGCACAACCTCAGGATGAAGGGACGCTCCTTTAAAACTGAGATGAGGAGAAATTTCTTCAGCCAGAGGGTGGTGAATCTTTGGAACTCATTGCCCGCAGAGGGCTGTGGAGGCCAGGTCATTGAGTGTCTTTAAGACAGAGATTGATAGGTTCTTGATCAATACGGGGATCAAGGGTTACGGGGAGAAGGCAGGAAAATGGGGATGTGAATCATATCAGCCATGATTGAATGGTGGAGCAGACTCGATAGGCCGAATGGCCTAATTATACTCCTGTATCTTATAGTCTTATGGTCTTATATAGGGATGTGGACTTTACTTTTTATTTTTATATTAGGAAGACTGAAGTTATTATTTTCAAAAATACTCCAAATTCCATTCCCTCGTTACTGACTTTATCCCTCTTCTTAACAACTGAGAGACACTAAACCATGCAATTTTCAACTGTTCAAGGAAATCAGGCAGAGTCAACATGGTTTTGTGAAAGGGAAATCTTGTTTAACCAACATTGGAATTCTTTGAGGAAGTGAACTGTGCTGTGGGTGAATGGGAACTGGTGGATATACTGTATTTAGATTTCCAGAAGGCATGCGATAAAATGCAATATCAATGGATATTACAGAAAATAAAAGTTCCTGTTATAGGGGGTAACATATTGACATGGATAGAGGAATGGCTGACTAACAGGAAGCAGAGAGTAGACATAAATGGGTCTTTTTCAGGCTGGTAAGATGTAATGAGTGGTATACCACAGGGATCAATTCTGGAGCCTCAAATGTTTACAGTTTATATAATTGACTTGGATGAAGTGATTGAAGGGATGGTTGTCAACTTTGCTGATGACACAATGATCGTTGAGAAAGTAAGTTGTGAAGAGGACTTAAGGAGACCCCAATAAGATATCGAGAGGTAAAGTGAGTGGGTAAAGATCTGGCAAATGGAGTATAACGTGGTAAAATGTGAATTTGTCCATTCTGGCAGGATGATTAAAAAATAAGCATATTATCTAAATGGTGCGAGATTGCAGAACCATGAGGTGCAGAGGGATCTGGGTGCCCTAGTGCATGAATCACAAAAGGTTAGTATGCAGGTTGAGTCATACCTGGCACAAAGGAAGATGGTAGTGGTGGCTGGAGGTCAACAATCTCAGCTTCAGGAGATCTTCAGGGTAGCGTCCTAGGCCCTACAATCTTCAGCTACTTCATTAATGACCTTCCTTGCATCATAAGGTCAGAAATGTGGATGTTCGCTGATGATTGCACAATGTTCAGCACCATTCGCAACTCCTCAGAGACTGAAGCAGTCCCTGTCTAAATGTAGCAAGACCTGGACAATATCCGGGCTTGGGCTGACAAGTGGCAAGCAACATTCACACCACACAAGTGCCAGTCAATGACCATCTCCAACAAGAGAAAATCTATCCCATCGTTCTTTGATATTCTATGGCATTACAATAGCTGAATCCCCCACATCCTGGTGATTACCATTGACTAGAAACAGAACTGGACAGGCCATATAAATACTGTGGCTACAAATGCAGTTCAAAGGTTAGGAATCCTATGGTTAAGAACTCACCCCTGACCTCCCCAAAGCCTGTCCACAATCTACAAGGCATAAGTCAGGAGTGTGATGGAATACTCTCCACTTGCCTGGATGAGTGCAACTCCAACAACACTCAAGAAGCTCGACACCATCCAGGACAAAGCAGCCCGCTTGATTGCTACCCCTTCCACAAACATTCAATCCTTCTCCACCACTGATGTACAGTGGCAACCATATGTACCAGCTGGAAGATACACTGCAGAAACTCACCAAGGTTCCTTAGGTAGGACCTTCCAAACTCATGACCACTACCATCTAGAACGACAAGAGCAGCAGATGCCTGAGAACAACACCACCTGGAAGTCCCAACATCCTCCTCAGTCATTCACAATCCTGACTTGGAAATATATTGCCGTTCCTTCACTGTCACCGGGTCAAAATCCTGGAATTTCCTCCCTAACATCACTGTGGGTGTACCTATACCTCAGGACTGCAACAGTTCAAGAAGGCTGCTCACCACCACCTGCTGAAGGGCAGCTAGGATGGGAATATATGCTGGTCTAGCCAATGTTGCCCACATCCCATAAATGAATTTTTTAAAGTCGCACAGCAAGTAATTAGGAAAGCTAATAGAATAGATCATTTATTGTGAGGGGAATTGAATACAAAAGTAGAACGGTCATGCTTCTAGTGAGTCCACATTTGGGGTACAGAATTGGTCACCTTATTTAAGGAAGGATGTATATGCATTGGAAGCAGTTCAGAGAAGGTTTATCAGACTAATACCCGGAATGGGCGGATTACCTTCTGAGGAATAGTTGAACAGGCTAGGCTTGTATCCAATAGAGATAAGAAAAGTGAGAGGTGACTTTACTGAAACATAGGAAATCCTGAGGGGTCTTACAGGGTGGATGTGGAGAAGATGTCTCCTCTTGTGGAAGAATCTGGAACCAGGGGTCACTGCTTAAAAACAACGGATGAATGGACACCGCTTGACAATCACCAGGCAGGAGTGTTCCCTTCCTGTCGGGGAACACTTCAGCAGTCAAGGGCATTCAGCCTCTGATCTTCGGGTAAGCGTTCTCCAAGACGGCCTTCACGACAACGCAGAATCGCAGAGCAGAAACTTATAGCCAGTTCCACACACATGAGGATGGCCTCAACGGGGATCTTTGGTTCAAGTCTCACTATCTGTAACCCCCACGACTTTCCTGGGCTTGCAAAATCTCACTAACTGTCCTGGCTTCAGACAATTCACACCTCTTTAACCTGTGCGTAATCCTCTCTCCACTCGCATTGTCTGTACCTGTAAAGACTTGATTACCTGTTAAGACTCGCATTCCAACTATTATCTTGTAATTGAGTTTGTGTCTATATATACCCTGTTTGTGAACCAAATCCTGCACTCACCTGATGAAGGAGCAGCGCTATGAAAGCTCATGCTATCAAATAAACCTGTTGGACTTTAACCTGGTGTTGTGAGATTTCTTACTAAAAATAAAGGGTCACCCATTTAAGGCAGGGGTGACGTGAATTCTTTTTGTGTCAGAGGGCCGTGTGTCTTTGTAACTCTTTTCCTGAAAAAATGGTGGAAACAGAGTTTTTGAACATTTTTAAGGCAGGGTCGGATAAATTATTGCTAAGCGGGAAGGTGGAGTGATAGGTTGTCGGGGATAGGTAGGATGCAGATTTGACGTTATAATCAGATCAGCCACGATCTTATTAAATGGCAGAGAAGGTTTGAGGGGCTGAATGGCTTTCTCTTGCTTCTTTTTAATGTCATATTTAACCCTGAGATGAGTTTCCAACCATGTACCAGTGCCATCGCTAAGGCCAACTATTTTCACCTCCATAACATCACCTAAATGTGCCCACCTCAGCTCATCCGCTGCTGAAGCTGACTTGGTTACCTCCAGACCCGAGTATTCCAAACACTCCAGGCTGGCCTCTTACATTTGACCCTCCTTCAATTGAGATCAGTCTGCTGCCCATGTCCTGACTCACACCATGTCCGGTTCACCTGTGTTTGCTGATGTAATGATGTGGAGATGCCGGCGTCGGACTGGGGTAAATACAGTAAGAGTTTTAACAACACCAGATTAAAGTCCAACAGGTTTATTTGGTAGCAAATGCCATTAGCTTTCGGAGGGCTGCTCCTTCGTCAGATGGAGTGGATATCTGCTCTCAAACAGGGCACAGAGACACAAAATCAAGTTACAGTATTCTGTTACAGTATTCTGTAACTTGATTTTGTGTCTCTGTGCCCTGTTTGAGAGCAGATATCCACTCCGTCTGACGAAGGAGCAGCGCCCCCAAAGCTAATGGCATTTGCTACCAAATAAACCTGTTGGACTTTAACCTGGTGTTGTTAAAACGTTTGCTGATGTAAGTCAGCTCCCAGTCTAATAACACTTCAATTTTAAAATTCTCATCCTTGTGACATGACTGTGTAAAAGGCATATCCTTTTTTTCTATTCATTCGTGGGGAATGGGCATCTCTGGCTGGTCAGTATTTATTGCCCATCCCTAGTTATCCAAGGGCAGCCGAGAGTCAACTGCATTACTGTGGCTCTGGAGTCACATGTTGGCTAGACCAGGTAATGACAGCAGATTTCCTTTCCGAAAGGGCATTAGTGAACCAGATGGGTTTTTCCGACAATCGACAATGGTTTCATGGTCATCATTAGATTCTTAATTTCAGGTATTTTTATTGAATTCACGTTCCACCATCTGCCGTGGTGGGATTTGAACCCCGGTCCCCAGAACATTAACTGAGTTTCGGGATTAATAGTCTAGCGATAGTACCACTAGGCCATCGCCTCCCCAACATGGTCTGTCACCTGCAAGTTTGTGTGTGTTTAGAATCATAGAATCTCTACAGTGCAGAAGGAGGCCATTCAGCCCATCGAATCTGCACCAACCGCAATCTCACCTCGCCCCTATCCCCGTAGCCCCACGTATTTTCCCTGCTAATCCCCCTGACACTAAGGGGCAATTTAGCATGGCCAATCCACCTATCCTGCACATCTTTGGAGTCCATCTTTAGTCTATGTGTGATTCAATTTAACACTGTAATGAAGTTACTGTGAAAATCCCCTACTCGCCACACTCCGTCACCTGTTTGGGTACACGGAGGGAGAATTTAGCACGGCCAACGCACCGAACCAGCACGTCTTTCAGACTGTGGGAGGAAACCGGAGCACCCGGAGGAAACCCACGCAGACACGGGGAGAACGTGCAGACTCCACACAGGCAGTGACCCAAGCACAGGAATTGAACCCGGGTCCCTGGCACTGTGGGGCAACAGTGCTAACCATTGTGCCACCGTGCCATCAGGTGAACACAGGAGTTAGTGCTCCTGAAGGATGAGTGAAGGTCCAGTTGCTTGACGGGTTTTGCTGACACAACACGTGAAGGCTGTCTGGATTTCTTTTTCAAAGAACAGTGATGATTTCTGGACAAGTTCCTCCATGACTCCCAGTGAGAAACCGAGCTCTCACATGCTGGTCACAGTGTGTTCAGCCAAGTGCTGCGGACTGGAACTGACTTCCGGAGATCTTCTGGATTCCCTGTGAAAAATTGCTGTTCTAAACCTGACATTCTACAGTTCAAAACTCAAAATGGCTGCTATCCCAAATCAAGCTTCCATATTCGGTATTGGGTTAGCCAATGATGGTAGGAGCATTGTACAATCCATTGCCTCTTAGCCGAGAATTACAACCTTTTAAATGTCTCAGCCATTAACTTGAATGATTCACACTCTTCCAGGTTTGGTGAGATAGTGAGTTATTCACACCTCCTGTAGAGCTATTGTCAGTGAATTTCTGTTTACCTTTGTTGGAAAAATGTGCATTGAATTTCAAATGTCCTCACATATCTGGATTAATTTACTTGCCACCCACTTGAAAACTTCTAGAAAATTTACAGCATTATTGTTGCAAAAGGTCAGATTACTTTTTTGGCAGCCCCTTTAAGGCCTCTTGAGTCCATTTAAAAGATAGATAAGCTTTTTAAATAAAACTTATAATATAACGGCTGCACATTCGTGATGGGTGTTTTCAAATCCTGTATAGTTTGTGCCTCCTTATCTCTGTAATCTCACAACTCTTCAAGTTGTCTGTTCCATTCTTATGTTAGCCTCTTGAGAATCCCTGGTTTTAATTGTTCTCGATTGGCTGCTATGACTTATGTTTTCACCATAGAAAGTATCCTTTCCAGATGTATCACAGCTTGGTATGGCTCCTGCTCTGCCCAAGACTGCAAGAAACTACAAAGGGTCGTGAATAAAGCCCAATCCATCACTCAAACCAGCCTCCCATCCATTCACTCTGTCTACAATTCCTGCTGCCTCGGAAAAGCAGCCAGCATAACCAAGGATCTCATGCATCCCAGATATATTCTCTTCCACCTTCTTCCGTCAGGAAAAAGATACAAAAGTCTGAAGACACGTACCAACTGACTCAAGGACAGCTTCTTCCCTGCTGTCGTCAGACTTTTGAATAGTCCTACCTCACATTAAGTTGATCCCTCGCTACACCCTGGCTATGACTATAACACTACATTCAGCACTCTCTCCTTTCCTTCTCTATGTACGGTATGCTTTGTCTGCATCACACGTGTGAAAAATTACTTTTCACTGTATATTAATACATGTGACAGTAACAAATCAAATCAAATCAAATGTGGCCTCAGGCTAGAAATCTGGAATTCACTCCCTAAATCTCTCTACTTCTAGAACATAGACAATTCAGGAACTGCCCCTTCGGCCCATGATGTTGTGCCGAACATCACACCAAATTAAACTAACCCCTTCTGCCTGCCCTTGGTCCATATCCCCTTATTTTTTGTATATTCATGTGCTTACCTCAAAGCCCCTTAAACGCCCCTGTCGTATCTGCCTCCACCACCACCCTTAGCAGTGTATTCCAGACACTTGTCACTGTCTGTGTAAAAAGCTTGTCCTCATATCTTCTTTGAACTTTCCCCCTCTCACCTTAAGTGCATGCCCCGTAATATTAGACATTTCAACACTGCGAGAAAGATTCTGACTGTCAACCCTATCTATGCCTCTCGTAATTTTATAGACTTCTATCAGGTCTCCCCTCAGCCTCCGCCGCTCCAGAGAAAACAACCCCAGTTTGCCCAGCCTCTCCTTATAGCACACACCCTCTAATCCAGGCAGCATCCTGTAAACTTCTTCTGTACCCGCTCCAAAGCCTCCACGTCATTCCTGTAATGTGGTGAACAGAGTTGAATGCAATACTTTAAGTGCAGCCTAACCAAAGTTTATAAAGCTGTAACATGACATCCCGACTCTTATCCTCAATGCCCCGACCAATAAAAGCAAATATGCCATAGGCCTTCTTTACCACCCTATCCACTTGTGTGCCACTTTCAGGGAGCTATGGACTTGAACCCCAAGATTCCTCATCAATGCTGTTCAGAGTCCTGCTATTAACTGTATACTTGCCCTTAACATTTGATTTCCCAAAGTGCAGCACCTCACACTTGCCCGATTAAACTCCATCTGCCATTTCTCCACCCATATCTGCAACTGATCTATATTCCACTTTGACAACCTCTACACTATCCCATCCTATCAGGCAACACGGTAGCACAGTGGTTGGCACTGTTGCCTCACAACACCAGGGACTCATGTTTGATTCCTGGCTTGGGTCACTGTCTGTGAGGAGTCTGCACGTTCTCCCCGTGTCTGCATGGGGTTCCTTCGGGTGCACCTACCCCTTTGTCCAAACTTTATTCATTGACCCATTATCTCCTTATATGGCTTAATGGAATACTTTGTTCTATAATACTCCTTTGGAGAACCTTGGGACATTTCATTGTGTCAAAGGTGCTGTATAAAGTTATTGGGCACAATTTTCCGGTATCGCTCATTGCGAAACCGAAAAATCCCACCCGAGGTCAATGGAGCTTTTCAGGGTCCTCTCCTCGCCTGCGCCGATTCCTGTGGAGGGTGGGACAGTAAAATTCATCCCCTTGTGTTAAAGGTGCTGTTTGAATACAAGTGGGTCTTCTTCAGGAGAAAATTAATGACCTGCATCTTCCATGACCATAGCATTTTACAGCCGATGAAGTATTTTTGCAGTTACTGTTGCAATGGGGGAAATGTAGCAGATGACTTGCGCACAGCAAACTCCCACAAGGAGCAATGTGATAATGACCAGGTAATCTGTTTTAGTGATTTGATTGAGAGATATTTTAACACGGACATTCGGCAGAACTCTCCTGCTCCCCTTTGAAATAGTGCCAAGGGATATCTTACGTTTACCTAAGACGGTAGACTGGGCCTTGGCTTAATGTCTCATCCAAAAACAACGCAGTCCTTTGGTATCAAAGATCTGGATTTTACAGGTACTGTGGTATCTGTGTCTCTAAAGAAAAGATCAGGGCAAGCCCACCCATGATCCTGACAGCTTCCCCACAGCAGTCTGACACTGGGAGAAGTGTGAATTGCCTTAAGCTAAAACTTATGCCTCAATCTCAGGAGGAAGTCCGATTTTATAGAGTCATAGAATCCCTACAGTGCAGAGGTAGGCCATTTGGCACATCGGGCCTGCATCAACTCTCCAACAGAACATCCCACCCAGACTCTAACCCTGTAACCTCACGTATTTACCCAGCTAATCCCCACTAACCTAGGACACTAAGGGTCAATTTAGCATGGTTAATCCGCCTAATATGCACATCTTTGAACTGTGGGAGAAAACCGGAGCACCCAGAGGAAACCCACACAGACACTGGGAGAACATGCAAACTCCATCCAGACTGTCATCGAAGGCCGGAATTGAACCTGGCTCCCTGATGCTGCAAGGCAGCAGTGTTAACCACTGTGCCACCGGGCCAGACAATTGGATAGCAAATGGCACTGGAATTCCAACAGTGCCAGCTGGGATTAGTGGCCACTGCTGGGACCACAGGCAGTCCCGCCATGCCGAGGAGCCTAGGACAGTCTGGCGTTGGGTTTCTCATTGGGGGGATGTGGGAGCGGGGGGGGAAATGACACATTCAAAAGACCGGAGGAGTATTAAAGGGGCATAAATGACCTTTGTGGGGGTGGGGGGGGGGGGGGGGGGGGGGGGGGGGGGGCTGTTGCAACCAATAGTAAGAGTTTTAACAACACCAGGTTAAAGTCCAACAGGTTTATTTGGTAGCAAATACCTACCAAATAAACCTGTTGGACTTTAACCTGGTGTTGTTAGAACTCTTACTGTATTCACCCCAGTCCAACGCCGGCATCTCCACATCATGGCAACCAATAGGCCCAGGGAACCCACAGAGGAAGTCTTCCCCTGCGCCCATGCATGACATCAAACCCACCTAATTAAGTCTGCTCGGTTTCCTGCTTAGCCATGGGTAAAATACTGGTGGGGTCGGAGGAAGAAGCTCTGAAGTGCCCATTAATGGGCCACTTATTGACCCAAATAGGCCCCATACAAATAGTAAATAGACTTAGGAGAGGGAAGGGGTAAGCAACAGAAAACCACCTGGTCGATTTTATGTGTTCCCACTTTCAAACCCACTGGCAGGTGAGTGTAAAATCCAGCCCAAAGTGCCAGCCTAGATTTCATGCTCCTTTCTCTGAAGTGAGCCCACACACCTCTGACTGAAAGGTAAGAGTGTAACATCTGAGATACAAGTGAAAATACACACCTCTTACAGTGCACTTACTTCATATTTTTGAATGTTTTACCTTTCCAGTTTCTTTTATTCGACTGCAATATTTATATTCATGCTGCACATCAGATAATGTATCAACATGCAAAATAGGAGCAGAAGTAGGCCATTCAGCCCCTCGAGCCTTCAATGAGATCATGGCTGTTCTGTGTGTGTCTGAAATTCCACATTCCCATCTATCTATCCCCTATAACCTTTAATTCCCTTGCACAATGAGAATCTATCTACTTCTGCCCTAAAAATATTCAGTGACCCCATCCCCCCCTTCCACTGTCTTCTGAGGCAGAGAGTTCCAAAGTCACACAACCCTCTGAGAGAAAAAGATTTCCGCTTATCTCAGTTCTAAAAGATCGACTGCTAATTTTAAAACAGCGCCCGCTGGTACTGGATTCACCCACAAAGGGAAACATCATTTCCGTATCCATCTTGTCAAGGCTGTTTATATACTTTATATATTTATACATGGGTGGCACAGTGGTTGGCGCTGCTGCCTCACAGCACCAGGGACCCGGGTTTAATTCCGGCCTCGGGTGACTGTGTGGAGTTTGCATGTTCTCCCGGTGTCAGCGTGGGTGTCCTCCCACACTCCAAAGTTAGGTTGATTGGCTGTGCTAAATTGCCCCTTAGTGTCAAGGGGATGAGCAGGATAAATATGTGGGGGATAGGACCTGAGTGGGATTGTTGTCAGTGCAGGCTTAATGGGCCAAATGGTCTCCTGCACTGTAGAGCTTCTGTGGTTCTATTCTATTCTATGATATTTCAATCAGTCTTATATACTTCAATTAAATCACCTCTCACTCTTCTAAGATGGCACAGTGGTTAGCACTGTTGCCTCACAGCGCCAGGCACTCGGGTTCGATTCCCGGTTTGGGCCACTGTCTGTGTGGAGTTTGTACGTTCTCCCCGTGTCTGCGTGGGTTTCCTCTGGGTGCTCTGATTTCCTCCCACATTCTGAAAGACGTGCTGGTCAGGTGCATTGACCCGAACTGATGCCGAAGTGTGGCGACTAGGGGAATTTCACTGTAACTTAATTGCAGTGTTAATATAAGCCTTACTTGTGACTAATAAGTTAACTTTAAACTCCAATTTTGATTCTACATGTGTCCTGAGCAAATAAATAATATTACCTCTCTCTTTCTGCCTCCCTACATCTCTCTGGCTCTCTAATTCTTTCTTCTTCACACTTTCTCATCTGCTTTCCAACTACTCTGCAGCTGAGTATATTACCCATCAGAGTCACTCACAATATTACTCTATATTAAAAATAACAATCATTTTTGAAATAAATAACTAGTGATATTGTGTCAATCTATAATACATTAATGCTTGCATTAAAATTTGTGATAAATGCAATATTTATGTCCTATAATACTCTTCTGCACTTTTTATTGGCCTTGTTGGTTCTTCCTTGATTTGTTAAATGGCTCAAAATAAAACATCAGCAAATATATGCTATTAAATGCTAAAGGAAACACATGGGCCAGAACTAATGAGGCCTTTGATTTGATTTGATTTATTAGTGTCACATGTATTAGTATAGAGTGAAAAATATTATTTCTTGCATGCTATACAGACAAAGCATACCTTTGTTCAATTTGGGGAAGTGCTAAGAGGAACGCTAGAAAGTGGCATGTCAAGGCTTTGGGTGAGGTGCCCAATATCTTCATGCCTCCATGTTGTTTTGCCAGCAGCAGGAACAATGGCACATGACCTGTCCAATCAGCACAAATGAATCACTTGAGAGTGGTGGGGGCCTGGAATGCGCTGCCAAGTAGGGTGGTGGAGGCAGACACGCTGGCATCGTTTAAGACTTACCTGGATAGTCACATGAGCAGTCTGGGAATGGAGGGATACAAACGAATGGTCTAGTTGGACCAATGAGCGGCACAGGCTTGGAGGGCCGAAGGGCCTGTTTCCCGTGCTGTACTGTACTGTTCTTTGTTCTTTGAGGCCAGTTAAGGTACTCTTCCCATCTTTGCTTGAATATTACCTTCCAAATGGCACTGGTATGAGGGGAGCTCCTTTTTCCACACCCTTTGGCCCATGGAGGGACCATCCAGTGATAAGGCAGGATTAGTAAAGCCTACCATCAGACACCATCACTGAGGCCCGACATGACTGACCCCAGACCCCACTTGCTTTACTTTGAGGGCAGATATCTATTGATGTACCCTCTTCCTTGAGGTGCAGCACCAGCAGTGGCCAGCACTAGTAGAGGTGCTGCTGAGCTGCTGGATTTCTGATTGGCCCAGTAGCTGTTGAAGATGGACAGCCAACTTGAATGCAATGGCAGCTCTGGTCACAGTCACTCAATTGGCTGCCGGCAGTAAAATGTGGACCTAGTCCTGCTGTCTGCTGACACAGTGGACAGAATTTCGCAACCTCGCTCAAACCGAGACTAGAAAATCCCGCCCGAGGTCAACGGGCATTTCCATTGTCCACCCATCGCTCCGATTCCGTGACGGTTGGGTCAATAGAATTCCGGCGAGTATCTCTCCATGTCTCCCACATTCACCAGCCCACCCCAAACACCAACCCCCAGCCTCCCATCACCCACTGGCAGTGGAAGTTTTCTAGCCTGATCTCAGGGTAAAGAGTCAGCTATTTTGGACTGGGATAAGGAAGAATTTAGTCCCTCAGAGGGTTGTGAATTTTTAGAATTCTTTACCTCCAACGACTGGGAATCCGCACACATTGAGTACATGAAAGTATAAGAGCAATAGATCTTTCAACTCTTGAAGAATGCAGGAATAAAGGAATAGGGCACGAAAGTAAGTTTGAGGTTGAGTTCAGATCAGCCATGACGGTAAGAATGGGGGGAGACTCAAGAAACCATACAGCGTATGCTCCAATAGTGGGCTCCTATTGATATATCCTACTGCTACAATAATCGTGAAAAGACTAGCTAGCAAAAGAAAGGGACATAAACTAACATAACCATTCAAAACCAAGAAAACCTATCGGCAATTATCTTCTCCAGAATAGATATTTCTGATATCCAAAATAAAAATGTAAACAAAAATCCCATGGCATTGCTTTGAAGAAGAGCAGGGAAGTTAGAGTCATGGAACCATAGGGTGGAATTTTCCAATCCTGCCTGCCATGGGAATCGCAGCAGATGGGACAGGGACCATGCCAAGGTCCGCTTACCTCAGACAGGATTTTCCAGCCTTGGTGTGTGTGTGGCCAGAAAATCCCACCCATAGAGTTTTACAGCATGGCAGAATGCCCTTCGGCCCATCACACTCCCTTACAGGCCTGGGAGAATATTTATTATTTAACCAACATCACAGAAACAGATTATCTGGGTATTGCAGTTTGTGGAAGCTTTCTGTGCACCATTGTGGCAGTAATTCATAGGGACATAGGAACATAAATTCAGTCCATTGTGCTTTTTCTGTCATTGTATAAGATCACATAGATCCCGTGCAGTGCAGAAAGAGGCCATTCGGCCCATTGAGTCTTCACTTCCATTATCTTGCATAGAATCCCCACAGTACAGAAGAAAGCCATTCGGCCCATCAAGTCCCCACTTCTTTTATTTTATCATAAAATCCCTACAGTACAGAAGGAGGCCATTCGGCCCATCAAATCTGCACCAAGAACAATCCCACCGAGGCCCTATCCCCTTAATCCCACATATTTACCCCGCTAATCCCTCGAACCTACACATCCTGGAACCTACACATTGGGGACTAAGAGGGTAAATACTCATGGGGTATCGGGCCTAGGTAGGAATGTGGTTTGTGCTGACTCGATGGGCCGAATGGCCTCCTTTTGCACTGTAAGAGTTCTACGGATTCTAATGGCTATGAAGGGCGTTGGAAGGTTTGGAGATGGGAAAGGTTCTATATGAATGCAAATATTTATTTCAGGAAGGATTGCGACTGCCCTGACTCTTTTTTCATTGCACTGCACTCGCCTTGAGCAAGCGACACTCTCGATGCAGTTTAAAAAGTAATGCATATTGCACATATCACACCTGTGCCCCGGTGATTCCCTTTGATCGCAAATTTGATCGGCACAGCTCTTTGAAAGCGGGTCTAATGCGCGAGTAACTATAGCAGCCTCTCCACAAAGCATTAACAAGGACATGTCAATGAGCTGCAGCCTCACACAAACACGTGCAATAGTAAGTAGCCAGGGAAGAATTCCTGGGGCTGGCATTGTATGTAGATTGGGCGCTGACGCAGCTTGGGCGTGTCGCCTCGCCGCCAGCCCCATTCTCCTCCAATGTAAATGTGGAGTTCAATGAATCCTTCCGAACTGGCCATGGACTGTATCGGGGAAAGAAAATACCAGACTGGCCGCAACTCAGCAGTGAGGAAACTGGCCAGAGAGAGTAAGGAGTAATGAATTCAAGTCAGAACTAAAGTCCAGGACAAAGCAAGTGGAGCAGCATTTCAGCACCAGCAGGCGAGGGACAGCGACCTGGCCAGGCTGGCTTTGTGTGCACACAAGTTCAGGCAAATGGGAAGTGTGGAGCTGGCTTTATTGAAGGGATAACAGACATGTCCCCTCCTGCCTGGGGGAACCATGTCTGATCATCCCCCTCCATGAACACTCTCCATTCTGCCAGTGGAGTGAGGGGTCCCACGATGGACTCTCCAGCCTCGGGGAGGTCGGTGAATGTGTTCCTCTTTTGTCTGACCCTCGCCTGCGCCCTCCTCATCTTCCTGGGAAGCCTCTACTCGCTGGGGTGTCTGCTGAGGACCAAGAGCAAGAATTTCCTGGTGCTCACCGTGGCCTCGCTCTGTGTGGATGACCTCCTGTGCGCGGTGGCTCTGTCGATGTTCATGCCCATGCAGTGGGCAAGGAGCACGGTGCCCGGCTCACTCTGCACCCTCTCCGCCGCCCTCTATCTACTCCAGGGGCTGTCCAGCTCTCTGAAGTCCTCTCTGATTGTCTCCTACAACTACTACACAAGCAGGCGAGCCAGACTCCAGCAGGGCAGCCGGCGATCTGCCTCCCTGGCTGGGCTCCTGCTCAGCCTTTGGCTCCTGGCTCTGTTGGTGAGCCTCCTCCCTGCATTCGGCTGGGGCGCTTTCATCCCAACACCTTGGGGCTGCCTCGTCGACCACAGAAGCTCGTACGTGGCGCTCCTGCTCGGTCTATACTCCCTCTGCCTGGTGGTCCTCATCACCTTCTCGGTGCCCCTCACTTACAAACTGCTCTGCTCCGCCGGGCAGCAGCTCTACCCCACTTACCAGCAAGTGACTGACGGTATCGACCCCTCCAGCAACCTCTCCGCCTCGGAGAACCCCGTGGACAGAACTTTAAGGTGTCTGCAGACCGATTTAAACTGGAGCTCGGAGGCGAGGAGTCCCTCTGATGCGATGAGTTCGCCTCAAAGTCAAAGCGACGGCTTCAAGCACAGGAACCCAACCATCGAATTCGCCCAAAAGCGCTTCTCCTTAATCTTAGCTATGACCAAGGTTGTCCTGTGGCTACCGCTGATGGTGAGTGAAAATGATCTAAATATAACCTGTTCAACCCTAAAACACAAAGGCGTCCTTTGCCTCAAACAGGTATTTCTGGAGGGGTGAACCGTTCATGGAATAGAATCCCTACAGTGCAGAAGGAGGCCATTTGGCCCATTGAGTCTGTACTGACCACAATCCCACCCAGGCCTTATCCCCCTGACTCCACTTATTTACCCTACTAAGCCCCCTGACACTAAGGAGCAACTTAGCATGGCCAATCAACCTCACCCCCACATCTTTGGAGTGTGGAAGGAAACCGGGGCATCTGGAGGAAACCATGCAGATACAGGAAAAGTGTGCAAACTCCGCACAAACAGTGACCTGAGACCGGAATTGAACCTGGGTCCCTGGTGCTGTGATGCAGCAGTGTTGACCACTGAGCTACCGTGCCGCCCTCAATCCGATCGATTTAACTCCACAATTCACAGAAACAGGATCTTTACAGTGCAGAAGGAGGCCAGTCAGCCCATGGAGTCTTCACTAACTCTCTGGTAGAGCATTCTATCTCATACCACTCCCCTGCCTTAGCTCCGTAATCTTGCACCTTGTTTCCATTTAGATAAAAATCAGATTTCCTTTCGAATATTTTGATTGAACCGGCCTCCACTGCCTCCTCAGGAAGGTCATTCCCGACTCCAACCACCCTCTGGGTGAAAAAATAAATTCATCCTATCACATTTACTTCTTTATCAATTATTTTGAATCTTTGCCTTCTCATTCTTGATGCTTTCTTGAGTGGGAACAGTTTCTCACTATTTATCCTGTAAATACTCCTAAAGATCTTGAATACCTCTGTCAGGTCTCAGCCTTTTTCTCTCCCAACCTCACCAATCTATCCTCATAGCTACAGTTCTTTACCCTTGGAATCTTTTTTGTGGATCTCCTCTGTATCTCTCCAATGCCTTCACATCATTTCTGAAGTTTGGTTCCCACTACCGGATGCAGTACAGCAGATGAGGCCTAACTGGTGCCTTGGATAAGTTCAACATGATCTCCTTACTCTTGTACTCAATGTTTAAATTTTAAGTTTATTTATTAGTGTCACAAGTAGGCTTACATTAACACTGCAATGAAATGACTGTGAAAATCCCCTAGTCACCACACTCCGGCGCCTGTTTGGGTACACTGAGGGAGAATTTAGAATTGTCAATGCGCCTAACCAGCATGTCTTGCGGACTGTGGGAGGAAGCCGGAGCACCCGGAGGAAACACACACAAACACAGGGAGAACATGCAGACTCCGCACAGACAGTGACCGAAGCCGGGAATCGAACCTGGGTCCCTGGTGCCCCTATTAATAAAGCCTGCGATACCATATGTGTCTAACTGTGCTCTCAACATGGCCTGCCACTTGGTTAACACCAGAAAGTGATTACACAACAGTCTAAGTTTGGAACTATTAATTGTGCAAGGCAATGGGACTCATTCACAACTTACCGTAAAGCCTGGTTGCTGCTGCACAAATCCACAATGCGCAAATCTAACACAAATCTAATACACCTCCCAATGGTAACCACTCTTCAGTTATTGCTCAGACTGGGCAGTGACACCAAGTTCAAACTGAAAGCTTGAAGGAATAGGAAATGTGAACTCGGATATATTGGCTACTAGGCATCGCAAGATATAGAATGTTTCTAGTTCACTGTTCAAACAAAACTTTGTTGAGTTACAATGGATACCTATTGCTTTGTTCCTGCAATGTACAGGAAAGTGACCTACATGATACTTTGAGATAAATGGACTTCTGGTTTACAAAACATTTTTGGAAAATCTGTCTGTGTGGAGTTTGCACGTTCTCCCCGTGTCTGTGTGGGTTTCCTCCGGGTGCTCCGGTCTCCCGCTGTCCGAGGGATGTGCTGGTTAGGTGCATTGGCCATGCTAGATTCTCGCTCAGTGTGCCCGAACGGGCGCCGGATTGTGGCGACTGGGGGATTTTTGCAGTGACTTCATTGCAGTGTTAAGGTAAGGCTAGTTGTGACACTAATGACTAAACTTAAACATAAATGTGAGCACATTCATAGAATGATACAGCATCGGTATCCTGTCTAAAAAAAAATTCGGGCTGTTCCCTCCTTTTGGGGAGCTGCCCCTTTTACTTTGTCCTGACTTAATCTGAGTTTGTTTATTTGGTTTGACCTAAAAAGAGGGCACAGGCTCTTTGAACTATCCAATGAGCCCCATTCCCCAACTCTTTCCTCATAGCTCTACAATCTGTTTCCTTTCAAGTATTTGCCCAATTGTCTTTTCAAAAGTTGCTATTGAACCTATTTTCATCTCCCATTCGGGCAATGCATTCTAGGTGGTAACAACTGGCTGGGGTAATAAATGTTCTAATTTCTCTTCTGGTTCTTTTGTCTATTAAATCTGTGCCATCTGTTTACTGACTGTTAATGTCCCCATCTCTATGTGTAATGGCAGGTTAATAGGGTGGTGAAAAAGGCATATGGCACACTCGCCTTTATCAATCAGGGTATAGATTACAAAACCAGAGAGATCATGATGGAGTTTTATAGAACCTTGGTGAAGCCACAGCTGGAGTACTGTGTGCAGTTCTGGTCACCACAGTATAGGAAGGACATGAACGCACTGGAGGGGGTGCAGAGGAGATTCATCAGGATGTTGCTTGGGATTGAACATTTAAGTTATAGAGAGAGGTTGGATAGGCTTGGGTTGTTTTCTCTGGAGCAGAGAAGACTGAAGAGCGATCTGATTGAAGTGTTCAAGATTATGAGGAGCATGGACAGGGTGGATAAGGAGCAGCTGTTCCCCTTTGTTGAAGGATCAGTTACGAGGGGATACAAGTTAAAAGTGAGGAGTGGGAGGTTTAGGGGGGATTTGAGGAAAAACGTTTTTACTCAGAGGGTGGTGACGGTCTGGAATTCGCTGCCTGGGAGGGTGGTGGAGGCGGGATGCCTCACATCCTTTAAAAAGTACCTGGGTGAGTACTTGGCACGCCATAACATTCAAGGCGATGGGCCAAGTGCTGGCAAGTGCTGGCAAGTGGGATTAGATGAGCAGGTCAGGGCCTTTCGTGCAGACTCGATGGGCCGAAGGGCCTCTTCTGCACTGTAGGATTCTGTGATAACATGAGTTCACCAATCCGGGTACCAAGCCAGCAAACCTCCTCTGCATCCTCTCTATGACATTGACACCCTTACTAAAGTATATTGTACCCAGTACTCTAACTGAAATCTGACTCGTCATTTATAAAAGTGCATATAACTTCTCTATTTTTTTACTCTCTGCCTCTGGTTACGAAGTCAAGGATCCCATATGTTTTCTTAATAGTCTTATCAACTTGTTCTGCCAACTTCACAGATTTGTGTACATACAGTGCTGAGTTTCTCTCTTCCGGTACCCCCATTAGTTTAATTAGTTTATATTGCATCTCATTTCTCTGCCAGCACACACAGTATTCCTGTTTCATTCTTTTGAAACACAGATTTGTCTCTATTTTACATAAACGTGAACAAAGATTCTCCCTTCCACGGTTCTGGTGTATATTTTTGTTTCAGAGATTTATGGTTTCATTGTCATGCTGTGTGGATGGATGGCCACTTGACTGTCCCCTGTGTTTCACAGATACAACTGCTCATCCATCATGTTACCAAACTTGAGAGTGTGTCCTTCGAGTCTCTGGGTTTTGTCCTGACCTTGCTGGCAGCTGCTATAACGCCAGTGTTTGTTCTGTCTGAACGATGGATTCATCTGCCATGTGGCTGCATCATCAACTGCAGGAAGAGTGTGTACACAGTCGCCTCGGAGCCAGCCAGGGGTAAGAATAGTTCTATTCCTCTGACATGCACACAAGCGCCGGGGGCATGTCTTATTAGGGATAATTAGAAAAGTGTCTATTTCCCATCTGTTATCTCTGAAATGCAAACTTCTTATTAGACTAATGCAGTTCATTGTTAGTGTTACAACATCTTTGAAACATTGACAGCTACACTCGCAACGCCCACTTACAAAGTGTTCTTAACATAGTTTTACAGAGGTGACTTGAACATCGGTATGAGTTTGGAGGGGGGTTGAAGGGCTGACCTAATGTACAGTTGAAGAAATCAGTCTTAGGACATGAATTTGATTAAACTCGTCCACTCAAGATACAGAATCAACTGATCAATTCTCCTTATTTATCATTGCAATATAAACCCAACAAATGCAGCATTTATAAGATTGCTCCCTTGACATTTAAATGTAATGAAACCATTAAGGGCTTGTGACTGAAACCCTCTGACTAATCAAATCGAGACAAATCAATCAAACAGGGAATTTAAGGAGAAATCCTTTTATCTAGAGAATGGTCAGTATGTGAACGACAGTCCCACAGCCATGGGTTTACGGGTAGGTGTCCCCATAGTATAAGGTTCAGAGTTCAAGTCCCACTGCAGAGCTTGAGTGCAAAGATTAAGGTTGATGTTCCAGTGCTATAGTGAAGGAGGTCTGCATTGTTGGCGGTGCCAACTGTCGGATGAGAAGTTAAGGAATTATCCAGAAGCTATTAATCCAGAAGCTCAGCTAATGTTCTGGGGACCCAGGTTCGAATCCCGCCAAGGCAGATGGTGGAATTTGAATTCAGTAAAAAATACCCGGAATTAGGAATCGATTGATGACCATGAAACCATTGTCGATTGTCGGAAAAACCCACCTGGTGCACTAATGTCCTTTAGGGAAGGAAATCTGCTGTCCATACCTGGTCTGGCCTACACGGCATTGTGGTTGACTCTCAACTGCCCTCCAAGGGCAACTAGGGATGGGCAATAAATGCTGGCCAGCCAGCGGCGCCCATGTTCCATGAATGAATAAAAGAAAAAAGAATGAGGCTACAGCTGCCTCTTGGGTGGATGTGTCCCTCCAATGGCACTACTTTGAAGAGGAATGGAGGAGTTAACTCTGGTATCCTACTGAATGCCTATCCCTCAGTTAAGGCCACAAGAAACAGATGATCTGGTCATTGTCACATTGCTGTTTGTGGATAATACTACGTGCGTATTAGCTGCCGTTCTTCCTGCATTAGAACTGTGAATACACTTCAAGAAGTACATTGTTGGCTTTGAAGTATCCAATGGTTTTAAAAAGTGCTGTATGCACTTTTCAAGTCTTTCTGTTTCTCACAAGCAGTAGCTGAGGTGAATAGTATCATGGCATCTAAAGGAAGTTAGCTAAGTCCACAATGGAGAAAAGAACAGAGAGACATGCTGATAGAACCATAGAAAATTACAGCTCAGAAACAGGCCTTTTGGCCCTTCTTGTCTGTGCCGAACCATTAGGGTGAGATGAAGTAGGATATGGAGTTAGCACATATGCCCAGCCATAGTGTGAAGGTTGATGTGTAAGCTCTTATCCTATGTAAGGTTTATGGGGAAACATGGCAGCATCCAGGTATATAAGCTCTTTCTTCTTGCGCTGGCTCAGCCTGTTTGTTGTTTTCCAGACACACTACGTGCTTGATCTTTCCCACTGGCTTTCTGTGAGGTGACATCAGGGCAACACTTCATTATCTCTGATGATATTTCTCACACTCAAACATTTTCTCATCCCTGTTATCACATTTTGTTCGCTTGTTGCCACCTTTCCCCTTAACTTTCCATTCCCAGCCTTTGTAATCACAGTATTTTCACACCTACGACTTCTCTGTCTGATGCCGAACTTGTGCCTGATAACCATTCCCACCTATTGATATCTCACGGAATAGTCTGTTTTTAAGGGTTTCTTCTTTCAAAGTAGGGAGAGAGATGTGATGAGATATGATACGATGTTGGGGGCGGCATGGCACAGTGGTAATGTCACTGGATTAGTCATCGAAAAGCCCAGTTTAATGCTCTGGGGACATGGGTTCAAGTCCCTCACAGCAAATTGTGAAGTTCAAAGAAAAATCCAGAACTGAAAGCTAGTCTCTGATCAGTAATAAAGACCGAAGCTATCACTGCTGGGCGGCAAGGTGGCACAGTGGTTAGCACTGCTGCATCACAGCAAGAAGTCTCACAACACCAGGTTACCAGACTTCTTATTGTGTTTACCCCAGTCCAATGCCGGCATCTCCACACCATGACTACCATCGACGCCTCACAGCTCCAGGGACTCGGGTTCGATTCCCGTTTGGGTTGCTGTCTGCGTGGAGTCTGCACATTCTCCCTGTGTCTGCGTGGGTTTCCTCTGGGTGCTTTCTTCCCACAGTCCAAAGATGTGCAGGTTAGGTGGATTGGCCATGCTAAATTGCCTCTTAGTTTCAGGGTGATTATAGCAGGATAAATACGTGGGGTTATATGGATAAGGCCTGGGTGGGATTGTTGTTGGTGCAGGCTCGATGGGCCATATAGCCACCTTCTGTGCTGTAAGGATTCTATGAATCTATGTTTGATTGTTCAAAAACCCATCTGGTCCCAGATTTCTTTAGGAAAGAAAATCTGCCATCCTTACCCGGTCTGGCCTACATGTGATCTACGGAAACTCATAGCTAATTGATTGACTCTTAACTACTTCCTGAAATGGCCAGCAAGCATTTCAATTCTATAGCAATTAGGAATCACTGTCCTTGTCAGTGGCACACATATCCGATTGAAATCATAGAAACCCTACAGTGCAGAAAGAGGCCATTCAGCCCATCGAGTCTGCACCGACCACAATCCCACCCAGGCCCTACACCCATATCCTGCTAAAATTGCCCTTAGTGTCCTGGGATGCGTAGGTTAGAGGGATTAGTGGATAAATGTGTAGGGATATGGGGATAGGGCCTGGGTGGGATTGTGGTCGGTGCAGACTCGATGGGCCGAATGGCCTCTTTCTGCACTGTAGGGTTTCTATGATTCTATGATATCCCTACATATTTACCCACTAATCCCTCTAACCTACGCATCTCAAGACACTAAGGGCAATTTTTAAGCATGGCCAATCAACCTAACCCGCACATCTTTGGACTGTGGGAGGAAACCGGAGCACCCGGAGGAAACCCACGCAGACGCGAGGAGAATGTGCAAACTCCACACAGACAGTGGCCCAAGCCGGGAATCGAACCCAGGTCCCTGGAGCTGTGAAGCAGCAGTGCTAATCACAGTGCTACCGTGCCGCCCAAGATTCTTTTAAAAGCTTGAATGGGTTAAGGAATGGAATTCCAGAGTACATTGTTGTGATCACACAAGGTCTCACCAATGGTCTATTCAAAGGATGCCCCAGTCAGAAGAGTCAAGTCTGTGGCTCAGTAGAGATGTGCGGGGGAAGTTTCTTACACAGAGGGTGACGGGGACCTGGAATGCACTTCCAAGTGAAGTGGTTGAGGCAGACACGTTAATGACATTTAAGACTTATCTGGATCGACACATGAACTGGCGGGGAGGAATACAGGGATACAGGTGGTTGGTCTAGATAGGACAACATGATTGGCGCAGGCTTGATGGGCCAAATTGCCTGTTCCTGTGCTGTACTGTTCTTTGTTCTTTGGATGTGCGATGTTAAGGAGAGGCCAGGAGGAGTGAGGGCAGGGAGGGATTTAAATGCAAGCATGAAGATAAGTGATCTAGAATCAGCTGAAGCAGGGCACCTCACAGCATGGCCAGTTAGTTCATTTTTTTCTTGCACCTTTCAGTTCAAAACAAATTTGCCCTGGAAAGTGCATTTATTTATGAGTTGATAACAGTGCAGCAAGGACAATGGGACCTCTGGGACTGAGGTGAATGATTATCTGTCTTCTTAACTAATGAGATTGCAGAATTTCAAAATAAAAAGCTCTAAGATCAAGAAGGAACTATAAATTAGAGTGAGTGATTTCACTATCAAGCAAATGCAGAAATAAGACTTGAATGAAAGACAAGACCGAGAGGGAGGGAAAGAGCGAGGGAGGGAAAGAGCGAGGGAGGGAAAGAGCGAGGGAGGGAAAGAGCAAGAGAGGGAGGGAAAGAGAGAGGGAGGGAAAGAGCGAGGGAGGGAAAGAGCGAGGGAGGGAAAGAGAGAGGGAGGGAAGGAAAGAGCGAGGGAAGGAGGGAAAGAGAGAGGGAGGGAAAGAGAGAGGGAGGGAAAGAGTGATGGAAGGAAAAGTAAACAAAACTTTCAAAAAAATAAATGTGACATTTTTAAATCTCCAGCAACAATTCACTACCTGAAGGATTGAGTCTCTACACTTTTATTGTGCACAGTGGTTAGCACTGCTGCCTCACAGCACCAGGCACCCAGGTTCGATTCCCCGCTTGGGTCATTGTCTGTGTGCAGTTTTCACATTCTCCCCGTGACTGCGTGGGTTTCCTCCGTGTGCTCCAGTTTCCTCCCACAGTCCCAATATGAGTAGGTTAGGTGGATTGGCCATGCTAAATTGCTCCTTAGTGTCCCAAAATGTTTAGGATAGGGAATTAGCAGGGTAAATGCCTGGGGCTCCAGGGATAGGACGGTGGTGAGCCTGGGGAAGGTGCCCTGTCAGAGAGTCAGTGTAGACGCAATGGGCTGAATGGACTTCTTCTGCACTGTAGGGATTTTTCCATTCAATGATTCTATAATTCTGGATAGGGATATCAACTGACTGTCATTATCAATCATAATTATTGTTAAAAGAGTGATTACAAAGTTAATAACTAAGCTTAACTTTTTGTGGTGAGATTAATTAGTGACGAGTGTGGATATCTCCATAAAACTCCCGCCAGAGCTGAGGATGGGCTGCCATTTTTGTGAGGCTAATGATGGAGTGGTACAAAACATTGCGAAAGTGGTGTGACTCACGATTCACTGCTGTCCCTTCCTTGCCCCACGTTGCTGGATGATTTGCATTGGTAACAGTGTGCATCATTTGATTTGATCTATTATTATCACATGTATTAGTATACAGTGAAAAGTATTGTTTTTTGCGCGCTATACAGACAAAACATACCGTTCATAGAGAAGGTAAGGAGAGAGTGCAGAATGTAGTGTTACAGTCATAGCTAGGGTGTAGAGAAAGATCAACTTAATGCGAGGTAGGTCCATTCAAAAGTCTGTTGGCAGCAGGGAAGAAGCTGTTCTTGAGTCGGTTGGTATGTGACCTCAGACTTTTGTATCTTTTTCCCACTGGAAAAGGTGGAAGAGAGAATGTCTGGGGTGCGTGGGGTCCTTAATTATGCTGCTGCTTTTCCGAGTTCGTTCAGGCATCATTATTTTTTCAGCAAATTCCCGCCCTTTGTTTCCTATGGCTTGTCACAGACAAGGCGAGCAACTGCATATCTCCATAACCAAATAGATCAATGGTTGTGAAACTGACAGCACAAAATCTGGGAAGGGAGTGTCAGTTAGATTGAGTGAATTCAATGGTAGCTCAGAAACTGAAAATGAACTCAGAAGAAAGCAAGAAAGATTGGATTAAGAAAGGGAAAAGAAACACACAAAGAGTTTAGAAACGATCACTTTGTTTTGAATACTTCCGACAATAATTGGAACAACAGAAAATAAGGGTTTAGAAGCAATGGGCCTGATTTTATAGCCTCGGTCGCCCGTAACATTCCGCCAGAGGTCAATGGGCCTTTCCATGGTCTGCCCCTCACCCGCTCTGATTCCGGTGGCAGGCAGAGCGGTAAAGTTCCAGCCATAGAAACCAGAAGCATGAGTAGGCCATTCGGCCCTTCAAGCCTGCTCCACCTTTCATTTTGATTATGGCTGATCATTGAATTCAATGTCCTGATCCCCCCCTTCCCCCCATATCCCTTGATAGCTTTAGTCCCAAGAGCGATATCTAATTTCTTCTTGAAATCAAACAAAGTTTTGGCCTCAACTGCATTCTGTGATAGTGAATTCCTCACATTCACCACCCTCTCGCTTTAAATGTGTATCAATTAATTTTCAGTCTCAGAGAGGTTGCCTGGCAGTAATTACCTTACCACTTTGCTCGAAAAATACCAAGAGTGGAAGGGTTAAAAATTGACTCGGCTCATGGTGGGCACAGTGATCAGAGCACAAGGTCGCCTGGTGGATTTGAGACGGACAGCATACAAACACAATGCATAGCTAGCCTTCACTTCTTAAAGGCAGTCTGCCCCTTTGGAAAAGGAGGCACACTCAGGCTGTAGCAGCTATGGAACTTCAAGCCAGACACTCGGTGGATGCAGGGAGATGAAGAGTTCCATTTTGCATGTGTTACCAAAAGTGCTGTCATGGAATTTGTTTATGGTGTCTTTTATTACAGGGTATTGGCCAAGAGGATGCTGCGATGTTATGTAGCAGAGGTATGGAAAGGTGGGAATTTGTGGAACAGTGAGGATGGATTTTAGGGGAATGGAGTTAGACAGCTCGTCTGGTGTGATAGGGTTTCGGGGTACCTCCTTCCTCCATCCTCCAACACTTCCTCATTTGTTTCCTCATCTACTTCCTCACGAGGTGATCCTGAATGCCTCATAGCAAGATCTGCACACTCATGAGAGTGAACTTGTGGAGGATGCCACAATGAACAGGAGCCTCACACAGGCCAATTCTGGAGACTTCTCCTGAACATTCCAGTTTTAATTGGAATACTGATGCGTTGCTCCAACAAACCCACACGCACACTTCTTGTCTCTGGCAAGAGACAAGGCTATGAAATTCATTGTGCTGGTAGACAGGGCCTTGGTCACTTCCTTAATGCATCAATACTTTGCAAACATTAGCAGTGTTATCTGATCCTGCTCAGTGGGATCCGTTGGTGTGGAAATTAAGAGTCACAATGATCTTCACAGTCCCTGGCAGCACTCTCCTCACCCTGCTGTGAGGCTGCAGGCCTGGTTAGTGCATGTGACACCGTCCAATAACGGAAATTCTCCCGTCTCCCCTGGTGAAATGTCACCACTGCAGACACTGCTCCTGCCTGAGGTGGAGGTAGAAGTTCAAATACTCAGTGGAGAAATGTGAAGTGATTCATTTTTGTCGGAAGAATATGGAAAGACAAAATAAAATAAAGGGTACAGGATATCTGAAGGGGGTGCTGAAGCAGAGGGAACCTGGGTGCATATGTGCATAAGTTATTGAAGTGGCAGGACAGGTTGAGAGAGTGGTTAATGAAGACTGCAGTATCCGAGGCTTTGTGATTAGGAACATAGTGTACAAGGGTAAGGAGATCATATTGACTATTATAAAATAGTCGTAGCGGGCAAGACAGAAAATTGGGTGGGACCACTCAAAGGTTTGTTGAGCTCGGATGGGAATTTCCGGACTTGGGGGTTCATGCAGCCAGGGAATTCTGTCCCATTATTTCATCCTCTGCTGCAGTATCATGTCCATTTCTGGGCATCACACTTTAAGAAAGATGGAAGCCACAATTGAGGAGAATACAGAAAAGATTCCCAAGAATGATTCCCAAGAATGAGGAACTTCAGTTATTGTTTCTAATCATTCACAGGATGTGGGCAGTCAACAGCTATTGGTCATTCCTAATTCGTTTGCGGAGTTGATGTTGTACCACCTTCTTGAACCGTTGCAGTCCATGTGGTGTACATACACCCATAGTGTCATTAAGAAGGAAACTTCAGGTTTTGACCCAACAACAGTGAAGGAGCTAAGTTAGAATGGTGTATGGCTTGAAGGAGAATTTGCAAATGCTGCCCTTATCCTTCTCGGTGGCGGCACGGTGGTTAGCACTGCCGCCTCACAGCACCGGGGACCCGGGTTCGATTCCTGGCTTGAGTCACTGTCTGTGTGGCGTCTGCACGTTCTTCCCGCGTCTGGATGGATTTCCTCCAGGTGTTCCAGTTTCCTCCCAAAGTCCAAAGATGTGCACGTTAGGTGGATTGGCCATGCTAAATTGCCCCTCAGTGTAACTGAACAGGCGCTGGCGTGTGGCAACTAGAGGATTTTCACAGTTGTCTCATTGAAGTCTTGGTGTAAGCCTACTTTTGATTAATAGATAAACTTTACTTTAAAAAGATGTGGAGATAGATTAGAGAAATTGGGACTGTTTTCCTTGGAGCAGAAAAGGGTGGGAGGAGATTTGACAGGGATGTTCCAAATCCTGAGAGATCTGGACAGAACAGAGAGAGACGCTTCTCACTCGTGAAAGGATCAAGAACGAAAGGGCACTGATTTAAAATAATTGGCAAATGAAGCAAAAGCAACATGAGAAATAACTTTTCACTCGGCAGGTTTTGAGGATCTGGAATGTGTTGCCCAAGAGTGTGGTGGAGGCAGCTTCAATCGAGGCATTGTAAAGGGAATTAGACTTATCATAAAAGGGATAATGTACAGGGTTACAGGGAGAAGACAGAGGAATCGCGTTAGGTGAATTGGTCATTCGATGAGACAGTGCAGACACGATGGGCCGAACGGCCTCCTTCTGCACCATAACAGTTCTGTGAGGTCCCCCTTGAAAATTCTCGGTGGATAAGGGTCCTCCTCTTCCCTTCTGAACACATGTTCCCCTCTCTTTGCCCATGCCCCATCTCCCTGTCATGTTGTGGTGAAGAAGAATGATATCTCCCTTTATTGAAGGCAGGTTTTTTGCTGACAGACCTTCCAAATCCTTGACAAACGCCAGCATTGACTTCCTCTGAATCCAACATATCTTCCAGATTCCTACAACAGCACTAAAAACATAACTCCCACATACTCTACAGCTGTGAAAGAAGGTCGTAAGCACTTCACCTGCAATGTGTTGATGCCATTAAATAGTGCGAGTGTGGTGGCAGAGAAGGGGGTGGCAATGTGCCTCATATCTTTAAGAGAGGATGTTAACAGGAGCAGCGAGGCTGTGAGTTGCCCCATCCGCATGTTTCTGGTACAATAGGGAGCTGCATTTTGCAGCCAAAATTACATTATCATCCATGGTGAGTTTACCTCCTATGTAATGTGCAGGTACAGGAACATCGCACTGCCCAAGGGATTTGAATGGGAAACTGAACAGTGAGATGACAGTGAGAAATGGACCGACCTCGCACTAAGTTGATCTTTCTCTACACCCTGGCTATGACTGTAACACTATATTCTGCACTCTCTCCTTTCCTTCTTTATGAACGGTATGCTTTGTCTGTATAGCGCGCAAGAAAATATACTTCTCACTGTATAATATGTGGCAATAATTAATCAAGTCAAATCAAAAATAATTTATCAAGTCAAATCAGATTCTCTTTTCGTAAAGCTAATGATGGAGCAATGCAACTCTGACAAGAATTCCTCGATTCCCCCATGCAACTAAGCAGCACTACGCAACTCTTTGCACCCATCTGAGGTCCCTACCTGCTTCAAGAAGACAACCATCATCCCAATACCAAAGAATAGCCAGGCAGCGTGCCTTAATGACTATCATCCAGTGGCTCTGAAATCCATCATTATGAAGTGCTTCGAAAGGTTAGTCATAGCACGAATCAATTCCTGCCTCCCTGACTGCCTGGATCCACTACAATTCGCCTACTGCTGCAAGAGGTCCACAGCAGAGACCCTCTTTCTGGCCCTACACTCAACCCTGGAACACCTAGACAACAAAGGCATCTACATCAGACTTCTATTCATTGACTACAGCTCAGCCTTTAATGTCATTATTCCCATGAGACTCACCTCCAAACTTCATGACCTGGGGCTCAGCTCCTCCCTCTGCAACTGGATCCCCGACTTCCTAACCCATCGACTGCAGTCAGTAATGATAGGCAACAACAACTCCTCCACGATCATCCTCAACACGGGTGCCCCACAAGGGTGCGCCCTCAGCCTTTACTATACTCCTTATACACCTCTGACTGTATGGCAAAATTCCCATCCAACTCGATTTTCAAGTTGGCTGATGACACCACCTATGTTTGCTGGATCTCAAACAATGACGAGACAGAGTACAAGAAAGAGATAGAGAATCTGGTGAACTGGTGCGATGACAATAATCTCTCCTTCAATGTCAACAAAATGAAGGAGATAGTCATCGAATTCAGGAAGCGTAGTGGTCAAGAGCTTCAAGTTTTTAGGTGTCCAGATCACCAACAACCTGTCCTGGTCCCTCTATGTGGATGCTATAGTTAAGAAAGCTTACCAATGCCTCTATTTTATCAAGAGACTAAGAAAATTTGGCACGTTCGCTACGACTCTCACCAACTTCTACAGATGCACCATAAAAAAGCATTGTTTCTGGTTGTATCACAGCTCTGTCCAAGACCACAAGAAACTACAGAGGGTCGTGAATGAAGCCCAGTCCATCACGCAAACCAGCATCCCATCCATTGACACTGTCGACACTTCCAGTTGCCTCGGAAAAGCAGCCAGCATAATTAAGGACCTCACTCACCCGAAACATACTCTCTTCCACCTTCTTCTGTCGGGAAAATGATACAAAAGTCTGAGGACACGTCCCAACCGACTCAAAAACTGTTTCTTCCCTGCTGCCATCAGACTTTTGAATGGACCTACCTTGCATTAAGTTGATCTTTCTCTACACCCTAGCTATGACTGTAACACTACATTCTGCACTCTCTTCCTTTCCTTCTCTGTGAACGGTATGCTTTCTCTGTATAGCGTGCAAGAAACAATACTGTTCACTGTATACTAATACATGTAACAAAATAAATCAAATCAAATCACTTGCCTGAATTTGCTGTGGCTTTTGCAGTTCAATAACAGTGCATGCCATTCACCTCACTGCTATTTTAGTCAATAAACTATCATTCATGCACTGAATATGGCTCTTGAAGCATATCACAGAAAAAAAATATACAGCTGAACTGACTTTACACCTCTTCCCCTGAAGTTCAAAGGTCGCCATCACTATTTAGCAGATCTTTCCTGCAGAGTGCGGCTATGAATGAAGACATCACAATTTGCCTCTAATCCCAGGCCAGATATACCACCGTGATCAAAGTTTCACGCCATTGTAAGGCCACAGTCGAAAGGAAATTGTTTCTTCTCGACTAATGGCTTTTAATCAGATTTCCAGATGAGGCCTGGAATGGAAGTGACCTGGTGGTCCATCCTATTATGTTACATTCTCAGAGGCCCACAAATAGTTTAGCCTCCGGTTAGATTATGCAGTATAATGTTGCCGCTCACTGCGTAAAAGCTATTCCCTAAAAAATGCATTTACCTAACAACTGATGCAGTTTTTTTCCAATTTGCTTTGAAGTGGCACATTTTCAAAAGAGAATCGCTTCCACAAGAGATATTTCATTTCTAGCAATTAGGGCGTCTGGACCACCAGCCATAAACATGAAAGTCAGCATCAGGGAGTAAAAGTTGCATATCATGAGGAGAATGCTTCCATCCCATTTACCACTCTTGTAAATTATTGCAAATTCAAAGTAATTAACTTCAAAGCTTTTGTTTTTGCCAACAAGGCAGAGGGGTCATCGCAAGCCATCCACTCCTGTGAGACACCTTGGGACATTTTATGCAAATTGCTATTGCACAATAGTGGAGAAACTGGTCTGGCTAATTGCTGATGGTGCGAAACCTTAGTTCCATCAGCACATATCAAACAACTGTGACCAAAGGGCAGAAAATTGAACAAATCGTATGTGGTAAGGGTTCTTGGAACCAGCCTCTACTTGGGAAATTATCCTCAAGGTATTTAAACAAACTGCAGTGATTTATAATGAGGGTTTAGTGAAAATATTTTTCTCTAACTAGACATAAAGTGCAAAATAATTCAACCGTGCATCTGCTTCCCATTACTATCTGTTACAATGCCTAACCCTCTCCTAACAAGAAACAGGAAATGTCAACATACAGCCTGGAGTACATTTCAATGCAACGATGTGTTGACAGACTAAGCTGGGCATCCATTTGGATTTTTTTTTCATATGTTCTTATCCCTGTTCCTATCCTAAAAGTGTTCTTCTAATTTCTTTACCCGGGGAGTGTTTCAAATGTGAACTTGCTACTACATGGAGTACTTCAGATGAGTTTAAGGAGAAGCTAGTTGAGGATGTGGGGGAGAAAGGAATAGAAGAATAGTTACATTGATACAACTTCAGACCAATCTGTGCCTCTGCAATGGACGAACTGAGCCTTTAGTTTCAGAGGCCAGAAAGATGGACACGGCATTTATTTGTTGAGATTCCTTGTCAAATATGAAATCTATATTCATAATATGTGAAATATGCTATACCCATATGATGTGCAATGAAGTAAAGCTTGGCATCATTAGCAGTTTACATCACATGGTACAATAACACTACATTCCAAATTATCTAATAGGGAATTTACCATCTGTCAGTGTCTTTACAACAGCTGCTGTTAGCCATTGAAAGCCTAACCAGCAATGGAAAGCCGTGAGTGTTAGAGAGACATATCATTGGCCAGGATATATTTCAGTGTTGAATGTTGAACACTCTGCAAGGACACACTGTTAAGATATGTCCATGAATAATGATCGCTTATCTGATGGAGGCATCTGGAGTCAATGGAACCGAGCAAGGAATCAATAACATTTTACTTAGTTGATTTATTTTTAACTTCACTCAGAGTATATGGGTGTCACTGGCAAGGCCATTGCTTATTACCCACCCCTATTTGTCCTTGAGAGAGAGCTGGTGAGCTGCCTTCTTGAATACAACTGAATGGCTTGTTACACCATTTCAGAGGGCAGTTAAGCGTCCTCCACATTGCTCTGGGGCTGGCGTCATAGAATAGAATCGTAGTATCCCTATAATGAAGAAGGAGGCCATTCAACCCATCGAGTCCATACCAACCCACCTAGAGAGCATCCTACCCAGGCCCACCACCTGCCCCATCCCCGTAACCCCTACCATTTACCCCGCTAATCCCCCATCTTGAGATACTAAGGGGCAATTTATAGGCCAGACCAATAAGAATGGGAGAATTCCTTCCCTAAACGATATTAGGAAATCAGGTAGGTTTGTACAACAATCCAATAGTTTCATGATCCCAGCTTTTTACTCCCAATTTATTTAATTCATTGATTTTTAACCTCCCCAGTTTCTACGGTGGGAATTATTGTCAGGTCACTGGTCCAGGCGTCTGGATTACTAGTCCAGTAACATAACCAATTTGCTACTGAACCTTCCTACAGTTCTCCAACCTTAAAACAATTTGCAACACTGTGATTATTCCTCTGTGCAACACAATCATTTCATTATCAGTTTTCAGCTACATGAATCAAAGTCATCATAAAGACATTAACTGTCATTGTGTTCTGCTGTAGAGCCATTTTAATACTGCTTAATAGCTTCAGAAATTCAAGTTCAGTGCATCATTATTCTGCTGTGCTATGCAGACTTTTTAAAACAACTTATTAGCTATATAAATTTACACCCAGTTTGTCAGCCTGTATTTTAAAAAATGGCTAAAATGCCATCCTTTAATTCCTGAATGTTCAAATCATTTAAATCTATACTTTAAATACTTCCAGATTTCACCAGGGAAAAAAATAGGAGAAATGTGGCAGCAAAGGCGGCACAGTGGCAACGTGGTTAGCACTGCTGCGTCACAACGCCAGGCATGCAGGTTCGATTCCCCGCTTGGGTGACTGTCTGCACAGAGTCTGCACATTTTCCCAGCATCTGCGTGGGTTTCCTTCAGGTGCTCTGGTTCCCTCTGACAGTCTGAAAAGCATGCTGGTTAGGTGCATTGGCCGTGCTAAAAAAAAGTTTATTTATTAGTCACAAGTTGGCTTATATTAATACTGCAATGAAGTTACAGTGAAAATCCCCTAGTCGGCACACTCCAGCGATTGTTCGGGTACACGGAGGGAGAATTTAGCATGGCCAATTCACCCAACCAGCACGGTCTTTCTCCCTCAATGTACCCGAACAGGCAGCAGAGTGTGGCGATGAGGGGATTTTCACAGTAACTTCACTGCAGTGTGACACGAATAAATAAACTTTACTTAAGATCTGACAGAAAAACTGATTCAGATGCAAAATTCATCATTTTGTCACATTGCTGCCTCAATTTTTTAACTTTCATGTGACACATTGCAACCCATGCGTTGTCCTATGCAACATATATAAATTTTGTATTATTTCCCAACAATTATCCGTTAATTCTTACTCAGTAAGCATAATTGATCTTTAATCCTTCAAAACAGTGAGGCAAGGTGGCACAGCGGTTTGCACTGCTGCCTCACAGCGCCAGAGACCCGGGCTCGATTCCTGGCTTGGGCCACTGTCTGTGTGGAGTTTGCACATTCTCCCCATCTCTGTGTGGGTTTCCTCCAGGTGCCCTGGTTTCCTCTCACAGTATTGGTTAGGTGCATTGACCATGCTAAATTCTCCCTCCGTGTACCCGAACAGACGCTGGAGTGTGGCGACTGGGGGATTTTCACAGTAACTTCATCGCAGTGTTAATGTAAACCGACTTGTGACATGAATAAATAATCTTTATTTATGATCTGAGGGAAAAACTGGTTTAGATGCAGAACTCCTGAAGTTACATTCTCATTCATCATTTTGTCACCTCAGTCCCTCAATTTTTTAACTGTCATGTAGCACACTGCAACAGGTGTGTTGTCTGAAGCAGCAGATATAGCTTTCATATTCTTTCCCAGCAATTATCTGTTAGTTCTTCCTCAATGAGCATAATTGTTCATTAATCCATCAAAACAATAGTGATTGGACTTCAAAAGTAATTCACGAGTTGTGCAGCTATTTTGGATGTCCCAAAATATGCAATCTAATTTCAAGCTTTGTCTTTATTTTCTCAGTTTAAAAACATTGTACAAAGGACAGAGAGGGTGTTGGGAATTTCCATTTAAATTACGTGAGGCATTACTCATTTTAAAATGAAGAAAGATGTGAGCATGGGAAATGTGAGCTAAAACAGAACATCGCAAGCAATACCACAACATCTGAAAGGGGAAAAACTAATATTAAGGTCAATTTTTATGAAGTGTTACACTCCAAACGTGGTTTTCATTTTATTCATTCGTGGGGCATGGGCGTCACTGGCTGGCCAGCATTTATTGCCCATCCTTAGTTGCCCTTGAGAAGGTGGTGGTGAGCTGCCATCTTGAATCGCTGCAGTTCACGTGCTGTGGGATGATCTACAATGCCGTTAGGGAGGGAATTCCAGGATCTTGACACCGCGACTGCGAAGGAACGGCGATATATTTCCAAGTCGGGATGGGGAGTGACTTAGTGGCTTGGAGGGGAACTTGCAGGTGGTGTTGTGCCCATGTATCTGTTGCCATTGTCCTTCTAGAGTAGTCATCGGTTTGAAAGATGCTCTCTAAGGATCTATGATTGTAGATAGTACACACTGCTGCTATTAAGCGTCGGTGTTGGAGGGAGTGGATGTTTGTAGATGTGGAGTCAATTAAGCAGACCACTTTGTCCTGCGTGGTGTCAAGCTTCTTGAGTCTTGTTGGAGCTGCACTCATCCTGGCAAGTGGGGAGTGTTCCATCAAACTTGTAATCTTTCTACTTCTGATTGTCCAGCTAGGCTGCTCCACCAGTTTCCATTTTATCAAAGACCAGTCAATAATAGCTTAGCAATAATCTCCTGAAAGGGCTTTCAGTTGTATCATAAACCATGAAAGTAAAGCTGAGTTTCGAATATCACCCGATCCTCCAATCCTCCAATAAGATGTTCTACAATAAGATGTTCTATAAGATGGGGCGGCACGGTAGCACAGTGGTTAGCACTGCTGCTTCGCAGCTCCAGGGACCTGGGTTCGATTCCCGGTTTGGGTCACTGTCTGTGTGGAGTTTGCATGTTCTCCTCGTGTCTGCGTGGGTTTCCTCCGGGTGCTCCGGTTTCCTCCCACAGTCCAAAGATGTGCGGGTTAGGTTGATTGGCTATGCTAAAATTGCCCCTTAGTGTCTCGAGATGCGTAGGTTAGAGGGATTAGTGGGGAAATATGTAGGGATATGGTGGTAGGGCCCGGGTGGGATTGTGGTCGGTGTGGACTCGATGGGCCGAATGGCCTCTTTCTGTGCTGTAGGGTTTCTATAATTCTATGATATATACCTTGCAATTAATCATGGGTTACCCAGTGTCCTGGCCAATATTTATCCCTCACTCAATATCACAAAACAGAAGATTATCTGGTCATTATCACAAGTTTATTTATTAGTCACAAGCAGGCTTACATTAACACTGCAATGAAGTTACTGTGAAAAACTCCTAGTCACCACACTCCAGCACCTGTTCGAATACACTGAGGGAGAATTTATCATGGCCTATTCACCCAACCCGCACATCTTTGGATTGTGGGAGGAAACCGGAGCACCCGGAGGAAACCCGCACATAGACGGGGCTAACGTGCAAACTCAACACAGATAGTGGCCCAAGCCGGGAATCGAACCCAGGTCCCTGGCGCTGTGAGGCAGCAGTGCTAACCACTGTGTCCCATGCCGTCTTGTGCTCTAGAAATTGCTCTGGACTTGTGCTCTGGAAATTGCCACTCCCATAGCCTAACTGTTTCAATACAGCAACAATGTTGGCATCTACTCCGCACTGTGGAAAATTGCCCAGGTATGTCCTGTGCACAAGAAACAGAACAAATCCAACCCAGCCAATTACCGCCCCGTCAGTCTACTCTCGATCATCAGTAAAGTGATGGAAGGGGTTATCAACAGCGCTATCAAGCAACATTTACTCAGCGATAACCTGCTCAGGTTGGGTTCTGACAGGGTCACTCAGTTCCTGACCTCATTACAGCCTTGATTCAAACATGGTCAAAAGAGCTGAATGCCAGAGGTGAGGTGAGAGTGACTGCCCTTGACATCAAGGCTGCATTTGACCAAGTACGGCATCAAGGAACCCTAGTGAAACTGGAGTCAATGGGAATCAGAGGGAAAATCCTTCACTGGTTGGAGTCATGCCTGGCACAAAGGAAAAGGTTGTAATGATTGGAGATTAATCACCTCAGCCTTTGGACATCGCTGCAGGAGTTCCCCAGGGGAGTGTCCTAAGCCCAACAATCTTCAACTGCTTCATCAGTGACATTCCCTCCATCATAAGGTCAGAAGTGGGGATAATTCACGTCTCCTCAGACACTGAAACAGTCCATGTCCAAATGCATCAAGACTTGGACAATATCCAGGCTTGGGCTGACAAGTGGCAAGTAACACAAGTGCCCGGCAATGACCATCTCCAACAAGAGAGAATCTAAACGTCACCCCTTGACATTCAATGGCATTGCCATCACTGAATCCCCCACTATCAACATGCTGGGGGTTACCATTGAGCAGAAACTGAACTGGACTTACTATATAAATACTATGGCTAGGGATGAGTAATAAATGGCAAAGGAGAGATTATATGCGCTGGAGTTTAAAAGATTGAGGGGGAATCTCATAGAAATCTATAAAATCCAAACAGAACTAGAGAGGGTAGGTCCAAGAAGGATGTTCCCATTGGTGGAGGTGTCCAGAACCCGGGGCCACAGTCTCAGGATATGGGGTAAACTATTTTGAACTGAGGTGAAGAGAAATTTCTTCACCCACAGAGTGGCGAGCCTGTGGAATTCACTGCCATAGAAAGCAGTTGAGGCACTGGGGCAGCGGGTGGCACAGTGGTTAGCACTGATGTCTCACAGCGCCAGGGGCCCAGGTTCGATTCCCGGCTTGGGTCACTGTGTGGAGTTTGCACATTCTCCCCGTGTCTGCGTGGGTTTCCTTCAGGCGCTCCAGTTTGCTCCCACAATCCAAAGATGCGTAGGGTAGGTGAATTGGCCATGCTAAATTCTCCCTCAGTGTACCCGAACAGGCGCCGGAGTGTGGCGACTAGGGGATTTTCACAGTAGCTTCATTACAGCATGAATGTAAGCCGACTTGCGACTAAATAAACTTTTATATGTTTTCAAGAAGGAGTTAGATATAGCTCTTGGGACTAAAGGGATCAAAGGCTATGTGGGGAAACAGGTTACTGAGTTAAATGGTCAGCCAGGATCATAATGAATAGTATTGTAAGCTTGAAGGGCTGAGTGGCCTACTCCTGCTCGGCTAAATGTGCTAGAACTGCTGAAGTTCCTATGGAAACCAGATACTTATCACATAGTCAAACATGCAAATAATTGGTCAACATGTTTTGGCACCGTTTTACTGACTTTATGGCATTATGTTCCTATGGCAATTCCTTGATAAATAATTCTGTCCTTTTCTAGCAAAACGAAGAGGTTTTGAATTCAACCTATCATTCCAGCAAGGATATGGGGTATATAAGATATCCCAAGCAAACAGCTGTGGTGCTGAAGAAAGCAAGTCCCTGTCTTACCATAACCTTACCGCCTACCAGTCTGAGTGCAACAAATTTGCCCCTGCCCAACTCAAGGAGACTCCGAGCGCTGCGAGAATAGAGATCAGCACCGCCACTTTGCAGGACAGCTCCCCGCGGATATCGACGGAGCAGAGCACAGAGCCATGCAAAGTGAGCACGGTTCAGGACAAAGAGAACAGCAACGACCCCGGAACCTCGGTCGCTGGCTCCACCGGCTCCCCGGAGGCCTCGGAGCACAAACTGGCCCAAGAGGAAGGGCGCAAGTTGGAGCTGGTCGACTGGGAGTGGTGTCGGAGCAAGTCTGAAAGGACTCCACGACAGGTGAGCACATTCACTGGTACTTTAAGGCTGTCTCATCAATGGGACATCCAAAACACTCTCCTGTGTGCTAACAAAATCAGAAACCACAGGTTAGACCCATGAGACGTGGGAGCAGAAGTAGGCCATTCAGCCCATCAAGTCTGCTCCGTCATTCAATGAGATTATGATTGATCTGATAATCCTCAACTCCACTTTGCCGCCTTATCCATAACTCTTGATTCCCTTACTAATTAAAAATCTCTCTATCTCATCCTTGAACATACTTAATGACCCAGCCTCTACAGTAAAGAATGCCACAGATTCACTGCCCTCTGAGAAAATCATAGAATCCCTACAGTGCAGAAGGAGACCATTCAGCCCATCAAATCTGCACCGACTACAATCCTACCCGGGCCCTATCCCCACAACCCCACGCATTCACCCTAGCTAATCCCTTTGACACTAAGGGGCAATTTAGTATGGCCAATCCACCTAATCCACACATCTGTGTGAGGAAATCGGAGCACCCGGAGGGAACCCACGCAGACACGGGGAAAATGTGCAAACTCTACACAGATAGTGGCCCAAGCCAGGAATCAAACCCGGGTCCCTGATGCTGTGAGGCAGCAGTGCTAACCACTGTGCCATCATGCCGCCCAAGAAGAAATTCCTCCCCATCCCTGTCCGAAATGGGAAACCCCCTTACTCTGGTCCTAGACTCTCCCACAAGGAGAAACAACCTACCCTGTCAAGGCCCCTGAAAATCCTGTTTGTCTCAATAAGGTCATACCTCATTCTTCTGAACTCCAGTGAGTACAGACCCAACCTACTCAACCTCTCCTGATAAGAAAATCCCTCCATACACAGGATCAACCTGGTAAACCTTCTTTGGACTGCCTCCAAAGCCAGAGTATCATTCCTTAAATAAGGAGATGAAATCTGTTCTATTGCATATAGTCTACCAGTAATTGAGGCAAACCTTGAGTTTTATAATGTAGGAACTTGTTATTAATATCACAACATAAACAGAGATTGTAATCTCTATTTATTGAACAAGGTGATATGATCACTAACGCAACCGAGAAGAATTTGCTACAATTGCAATGCCATTAATATTAGTAACACACAGCACAATCTAATCCCAGCATTATTGGAAATGTTTTCAGCCTTTGTATGTGTTTGGGAACTCTAACTGGAACACCCGTTATTTTTCTGCTCTTACATCCATACTATTTTCTTTCAACACCACTTCCAAACCCCAATTTCCATCTTTCCCTAATGGATATGAGTTTTACAGGCATTGGCAACACTCATGTCTGGAACCCAAATACTGAAGTGAGTCCAAGCAGTGAGTATTGCTAGGCTGTTCAATAATTAACATTTTTTCAGTGCCTTTTTTCTTTGCTCTTTCATGGGATTTGAGTGTTGCCAGCAAGGACAACATTTATTGCCCATCCCTAATTGCTCTTGAACTGACATTTCAGAGGGCAATTAAGAGTCAACCACATTGCTAGGCCAGGCCAGGTAAGGATGGCAGATTTCCTTCCCTAAAGGACATTAGTGAACCAGATGGGTTTTTTACGACAGTCGATGATGGTCACCATTAATGAAATTAGCTTTATATTCCCGATTTATTCACTGATTTTCCAATTCCATCCCATGCATGGTGGGATTTGAACCCAAGTTTCCAGAGCATTGACCGTGGTCTCCAGATTATTGGTCTGGTGACATGACCAAAAGGGCACCTTCTCCCCTTTATATATCAATAATCTCAGATGCATATACACGTACATGAAGATGTCCGGGTTATGTTGATGGGCCATGCTAAATTGTCCTTTGGTGTCCCAAGGTGTATAGGTTCGGGGGATTAGCGGGGTAAATATGAGGGGCTACGGGGATAAGGCCTGGGTAAGATGTCTGTCAGAGAGTCGGTGCAGACTCAATGGGCCTCCTTCTGCATTGTACGGATTCTATGATTCTATGAAGGCACATGCACATATACACAGAAATGTAAGATTACGCACATGCAAATTCTGACTCCCAGGAGTGATTGGATCAGGAGCAGGAAACAGCAAAAGTTCCCATGAATAAATGCAGTGGCGTTTTCCCTCATGTACTGGATGTTTATCACTCAAAGAACATCACTGAAACAAGACTGGGGGAATGGCACATTCTCAGATGTACAGCTTACAGAGGGCAGCATGGTGGTATAAGGGCGGCACAGTGGTCAGCACTGCTGCCTCACAGCGCCAGGACCCGGATTCAATTCCAACTTCGGGTCACTGTCTGTGTGGAGTTTGCACGTTCTTCCCGTGTCTGTGTGGGTTTCCTCCGGGCGCTCCGATTTCCTCCCACAGTCCAAAGATGTGCGGGTTAGGTTGATTGGCCATGCTAAATTGACCCTAGTGTCAGGGGATTATCAGTAAATACATGGGGTTAGGAGAATAGAGCCTGGGTGGGATTGTGGTTGGTGCAGACTCGATAGGCTGAATAGCTTCGTTCTGCACTTTTGGGGGTCTATAGATTCTATTAGTTGTTAAATCAAGGCCCCGGCTGGACATATACGATCCTTTGGCACTATTTCCAATAGATTATCGTGTTGCTGTTTTTGGTAGCTTGCTGTGCCTCATTTCCGAAATTAGGACAGTGATTACAGTTCAACAGTATTTTACATAAGAACATAAGAAATAGGAGCAGGAGTAGGCCATCTAGCCCCTTGAGCCTGCCCCGCCATTCAATAAGATCATGGCCGATCTGAAGTGGATCAGTTCCACTTACCCGCCTGATCCCTATAACCCCTAATTCCCTTACCGATCAGGTATCCATCTATCCGTGATTTAAACATATTCAACGAGGTAGCCTCCACCACTTCAGTGGGCAGAGAATTCCAGAGATTCACCACCCTCTGAGAGAAGAAGTTGCTCCTCAACTCTGTCCTAAACTGACCCCCCTTTATTTTGAGGCTGTGCCCTCTAGTTCTAGTTTCCTTTCTAAGTGGAAAGAATCTCTCCATCTCTACCCTATCCAGCCCCCGCATTATCTTATAGGTCTCTATAAGATCCCCCCTCAGCCTTCTAAATTCCAACGAATACAAACCCAATCTGCTCAGTCTCACCTCATAATCAACACGTCTCATCTCTGGTATCAACCTGGTGAACCTTCTCTGCACTCCCTCCAAGGCCAATATATCCTTCCGCAAATAAGGGGACCAATACTGCACACAGTATTCCAGCTGCGGCCTCACCAATGCCCTGTACAGATGCAGCAAGACATCTCTGCTTTTATATTCTATCCCCCTTGCGATATAGGCCAACATCCCATTTGCCTTCTTGATCACCTGTTGCACCTGCAGACTGGGTTTTTGCGTCTCATGCACAAGGACCCCCAGGTCCCTCTGCACAGCAGCATGTTGTAATCTATTTCCATTTAGATAATAATCCAATTTGCTATTATTTCTTCCAAAGTGAATAACCTCGCATTTTATTGGCTGCAAAGATGCCCCGAGGTTGTGAAAGGTGCTATTTAAATCAAATTTCTTTATTTCATTATAACTGTACTTCAGTCACTAAGACCAAATCATGACCTGCATTTATTAAGTCACCTAATACACTCTGTAAAGCAGAAAGGAACCATTTTATTTGTAAGTTATTTCAGTGCCCTCGGGGACCTACCTCCACAAGTTGAGAATTAAGAGATATGTTGTTTCTTTGTGATTTCTCTCCTCGCTTGACATTAAACGAGACATTTTTATGTGTCTCAGTCATTGGCAACCGTGTTTATTAGCACTCTGTAGGAAACTGCATTAAACTGGATTAAAAGAAAATAACGTCCTCAGAACTGGAAAGAGAGAGAGAGAGAGAAAGGGTTTGCGTTCTCTTCACTGCTTTCCTGACATTTTATGCATTTTATAATTCTCATCCTGGTATTTAAAACCCTCCATGGTTTCCCTGTCCTTAATTCTGTAATTTCCTCCAGCTCTTCAACCTTCTGAGAACTCTGCATCCCTCTAGCCTCTGTGTGTGGCTGCAATTTTCTTTGCCGCTCCATTGATTGCCATGCAGTTTTAAACTGTAAGCACAGCAATTGTCAGCCTCTGCATCTTTGCCTCTCTCCCTTTTAAGACATGGTTTACAATCTGCCTCCAAATAAGCTTTTCACCACTTGTCCCAATATCATGTCAAATTTAGTCTGATTTAGGCTCTTGTCAAACACTGTGGGATGTTTGAGCACATCAGTGTTGTAAGTTGTTGGCGTTATTCCTTGATCTACCTTTCTTTACATTTATCAAATTTTCAGTTCAGTAGTAAATTGCTAGAGAGGGCGGCACAGTTGTTAGCACTGCTGCCTCAGAGTGCCAGGGACCCGGGTTCGAATCCGGCCTTGGGTGACTGTCTATATGGAGTTTTGCATGTTCTCCCCATGTCTGCGTGGGTTTCCTCTGGGTGCTCTGGTTTCTTCCCACAGTCCAAAGATGTGCAGGTTAGGTGGATTGGCTATGCTAAATTTCCCCTGAATGTCCAAAGATATGTAGATTAGGTAGATTAGCCATGGTGACTGTGCAGGGTTAAGGGAATAGGGCAGAGGGGAGGGACTGGATGGGATGATTTTTTTTGAGATTCGGTGCAGACTCGATGGGCCAAATGGTCTCTTTCTGCGCTGTCAAGATTCTATTCCATGGTGATCCCAGATTCGATCGCTGAGTTGGGAGATAGCAAATCTCAAAGTGGAACAGCAGTTTGCAAGATGTAATCAGCTTGAGTGACCTTGAACTAGAGAAGGGGATATCAGCGAGAATTCTTTCACTATTCCTTATCCAACAACTCTTCCTGCATATGCTTTGTGTGAGGATAGAATTGAGCTTGGCTCTGGAAGTTGTCCCAATGAAATAGCTTGAAAACACTCACTCCCTGGGCTCACAGATGGAGAATCGTTCATTGGGCCAGTGGAAATGGTGCTTGTAACAGCCAGACCTTTAGAAGGAAAAGTTTTAAAATTGGCCATTAACATCAGAGATGGAGCCATTTAGTCCATCGGGGTTTTTTGTAAGAACAATTCAAGACTAATCCCATTTCCTTGTTTTGTCCTCATATCCCTATTTTGCCCTCTGACATTCAAATTTCTGCTACTTAATCTATTTGGCATGGGCGGCACGCTGGCACAGTGGTTAGCACAGCAGCCTCACAGCGCCAGGGACCCAGGTTCAATTCTGGCCTCAGGTCACTGTCTGTGTGGAGTTTGCACGTTCTCCCCATGTCTGCATGGGTCCCTTCCGGATGCTCAGGTTTCTTCCCACAGTCCAAAGATGTGTCGTTAGGTTGATTGGCCGTGCTAAATTGCCCCTTTGTGTCAGGGGGATTAGCAGGGTAAACACATGGGGTTACGGGGATATGGCCTGGATGGAATTCTGGTCGGTGCAGACTTAATGGGTCGAATGGCCTCCTTCTGCACTGTAGGGATTCTATGATTCTATTTATACCATAGCACACCAAAGTCCCATTCACCCAGTGTTCACTGCTCTACCTTGCCTCCAAGTCTAGCAATCTCTTGGTTTAAAAACTCGATTTCAAATCTCTCCTAAACCCCATCCCTCCCTATCTCTGTCGTGCACTCTAGTTTCCCTGTGTTTCTCCAACTCCTCCTGACACATTACCAGTGTAATTGTTCCACCCATCCAGGCCCTAAGCTTTGGAATTTCCCTCCCCAGTTCCCAAACCTCTTTACCTCTGTCGAATAGGAATAGGAGCAGGAGCAGATCACATGGCCACTCAGCCCTGCTCACCATCCAATATGGTCATAGTTGACCCTCCACCTCGACTCTGCTTTCAACACATCTCCCATATCCCTGATTCCCTGAGACCAAAAATCAACCTGACTCAGCCTTCAATCTATTCCACAAACCCCTGAGACAGACAATCCCAGAAATTCACAACCTCCTTGAGCGAAGAAACTTATCTTGACCTCACTCCTAAATGATTGACAAAACCACGGAATCAGAATCACAGAATCCGACAGTGCAGAAGAGGCCCTTCAGCCCATCGAGTCTGCACCGACGCATGGAAGACCCTGACCTGCCCATCTAATCCCACTTGGCCCATCGCCTTGGATGTTATGGCGCGCCAAGTGCTCATCCAGGTACTTTTTAAAGGATGTGAGGCATCCCGCCTCCACCACCCTCCCAGGCAGCGCATTCCAGACCCTCACCACCCTCTGGGTAAAAGGTTTTCCCCAAATCCCCCCTAAACCTCCCACCTCTCACTTTTAACTTATGTCCCCTCGTAACTGACCCTTCAACTAAGGGGAACAGCTGCTCCCTATCCACCCTGTCCATGCCCTCATAATCCTGAACACCTCAATCAGGTCACTCCTCAGTCTTCTCTGCCCATGCAATCTCTCCTCATAACTTAAATGTTCCATCCCAGGCAGCATTCTGGTAAATCCTCTGCACCCTCTCCAGTGCGATCACGTCCTTCCTATAATGTAGCGACCAGAACTGCGCACTACTCCAGCTGTGGCCTCACCAAAATTTGATACAGTTCCATCATGACCATGATTATGTTTACCTTAGTAATGGAAAAGGATAGGTATATACCAAAGGGCAAGAGTTATAGCTGGGGGAAAGGAAATTATGATGCGATTGGGCGAGATTTAGCTGGCATAGGTTGGGGAAGGAAACTGCAGGGGATGGGCACAATTGTAATGTGGAACTTGTTCAAGGAACAGCTACTATGCGTCCTTGATAAATATGTACCTGTCAGGCAGGGAGGAAGCAGACGTGTGAGGGAACCGTGGTTTACTAAGGAGGTTGAATCTCTTGTGAAGAGGAAGAAGGAGACTTACGTTAAGATGAGACGTGAAGGCTCAGTTAGGGCACTTGAGGGTTACAAGTTAGCCAGGAAGGACCTAAAAAAAGAGTTAAGAAGAGCCAGGAGGGGACATGAGAAGTCTTTGGCAGGTAGGATCAAGGAAAACCCTAAAGCTTTCTATAGGTATGTCAGGAGTAAAAGAATGACTAGGGTAAGATTAGGGCCAGTCAAGGACAGTAGTGGGAAGTTGTGCGTGGAGTCTGAAGAGATAGGAGAGGCACTAAATGAATATTTTTCATCGGTATTCACACTGGAGAGGGACAGTGTTGTCGAGGGGAGTACTGAGATGCAGGCTGTTGGACTGGATGGGATTGATGTTCATAAGGAGGAGGTGTTAGCAATTCTGGAAAGGTAAAAATAGATAAGTCCCCTGGGCTGGATGGGATTTATCCTAGGATTCTCTGGGAGGCTAGAGAGGAGATTGCAGAGCTTTTGGCTTTGATCTTTGTGTCATCATTGTCTACAGGAACAGTGCCAGAAGACTGGAGGATAGCAAATGTTGTCCCCTTGTTCAAGAAGGGGAGTAGGGACAACCCTGGTAATTATAGACCGGTGAGCCTTACTTCTGTTGTGGGCAAAGTATTGGAAAGGATTATAAGAGATAGGATTTATAATCACCTGGAAAGGAATAATTTGATTAGGGATAGTCAGCATGGTTTTGTGAAGGGTAGGTCGTGCCTCACAAACCTTATTGAGTTCTTTGAGAAGGTGACCAAAGAGGTGGATGAGGGTAAAGCGGTTGATGTGGTGTATATGGATTTCAGCAAAGTGTTTGATAAGGATCCCCATGGTAAGCTATTGCAGAAAATACGGACACATGGGATTGAGGGTGATTTAGTGGTTTGGATCAGGAATTGGCTAGCTGTAAGAAAAGAGAGGGTGGTGGTTGATGGGAAATATTCATCCTGGAGTTGAGTTACTGGTGGTGTACCGCAAGGATCTGTTTTGGGGCCACTGCTGTTTGTCATTTTTATTAATGACCTGGATGAGGGCGTGGAAGGATGGATTAGTAAATTTGCGGATGACACTAAAGTCGGTGGAGTTGTAGACAGTGCGGAGGGAAGTGGCAGGTTACAGAGGGACATAGATAAGCTGCAGAGCTGGGCTGAGAGGTGACAAATGGAGTTTAATGCGGAAAAGTGTGAGGTGATTCACTTTGGAAGGAGTAACAGGAATACAGAGTACTGGGCTAATGGTAAGATACTTGGTAGTGTGGATGAACAGAGGGATCTGGGTGTCCATGTGCATAGATCCCTGAAAGTTGGCACGCAGGTTGATAGGGTTGTTAAGAAGGCGTACGGTGTGTTAGCTTTTATTGGTAGAGGGATTGAGTTTCGGAGCCAGGAGGTCATGCTGCAACTGTACAAAACTCTGGTGCGGCCGCATTTGGAGTATTTCGTACAGTTCTGGTCGCCGCATTATAGGAAAGATGTGGAAGTGCTGGAAAGGGTGCAGAGGAGATTTACCAGGAAGTTGCCTGGTATGGTGGGAAAATCGTATGAGGAAAGGCTGAGGGGCTTGAGGTTGTTTTCGTTAGAGAGAAGAAGGTTAAGAGGTGACTTAATAGAGGCATACAAGATGATCAGAGGATTAGATAGGGTGGATAGTGAGAGCCTTTTTCCTCGGATGGTGATGGCTAGCATGAGGGGACATAGCTTTAAATTGAGGGGTGAGAGATATAGGACAGATGTTAGAGGTAGGTTCTTTACTCAGAGAGTAGTAAGGGCGTGGAATGCCCTGCCTGCAGCAGTAGTGGACTCGTCAACATTAAGAGCATTCAAATGATCATTGGATAAACATATGGATGATATTGGAATAGTGTAGATTAGAGGGGCTTTGGATTGGTTCCACTGGTCGGCGCAACATCGAGGGCCGAAGGGCCTGTACTGCACTGTAATGTTCTATGTTCTATGACCTCTCTGCTTTTGTAATCTGTACTCTGATAGATAAAGGCGTGTGTGCCCTGTGCCTTTTTCACCACCCTATTAACCTGTCTTTCCGCCTTCAGAGATCTTATCTTCAAACTATACTTCTGTGTTCTCGATTCCCAGCCATCAGCGACAACTTCTCAGTGTCTACCCTGTCAAAATCTTGCATGTTTCAATCAGGTCACCTCTCATTTTTCTAACCTCCAGAGAATATCAGCCCTATTTACCATGCCTCTTATCATAAGACAACCCTGTCATCCCAGGAACCAACTGAGTGAACCCTTGCTGTACTGCCTCCAATGAAGATATATCCTTCCTAAAAATCCGATACAATTGACTTCCTTAAGTTGCTCCTTAAAACTTTTTCATTATGTGACTCAATGCTGAATTTTACTGAGTGAGGTGGGGTGGCGTGAGGGGCGGGGTGAGTGAGAAAAGCATGAAATGTCCATCCCACAGCATCCCAAACGCAATCAGCAGCAGCAAGGAAAATGCGGGATTTGTGCCCTTAACGGCACAGTGGCGCAGTGGTTAAGTAATGGGCGGCACAGTGGCACAGTTGTTAGCACTGCTGCTTCACAGTGCTAGGACCCAGGTTCAATTCCGGCCTTGGGTCACTGTGTGTGTGGAGTTTGAATGTTCTCCCCGTATCTGCGTGAGTTTCCTCTGGGTGCTCCGGTTTCCTCCCACAGTCCAAGGTGTGTGCGTCAGGTGGATTGGCCATGCTAAATTTCCCCTTAGTAGGTTCGTAAATTCAATAGACTTAGGCCATTCTGCCCATCAAGTCTGCTCTGTCATTCAATCATGGATGATATGTTCCTCATCCCCATTTTCCTGCCTTCTCCCCATAACCCTTCAACCCATTACCAATTAAAAATCTGTCTAACTCCTCCTTAAATGTACTCACTGTCCCAGTATCCACCGCACTTTGGGACAGCGAATTCCACAGATTCACAACCCTTTGGGAGAAGCCGTTTCTCCAGGTTAGATGGATTGGCATGGGAAACGTCCATCCCTTGGTCTCTAATATTGTCCGATAATATTCCCATTTAGCCTTAGGAGTTTTACTACTTTAAAGGCACTATACAAATACACATCGGTGTTTTTAACTGTTGATCCAATGTACCCTTAATACAATCATTGCCTCAAACATTCTCTGCATTAATAACAATTTGTAAAGACATTTCTCCGAACTGCTGACAATTTTCAATTGATGACCATCTTGTTAGCAATTCTCAATCAGAGGAAACATTTTTCTCTTGTCCTTTTTCCTGGTCTTCAGCTCTGACGAAGGGTCATCCAGACTCGAAATGTCGGGTCTATTCTCTCTCGACAGATGCTGTCAGGCCTGCTGAGATTTTCCAGCATTTTCTGTTTTTGTTTCAGATTCCAGCATCCACAATGTTTTGCCTTTTTCGAAAGGTTTTCCCTAATCACTGCACCAAAACCCTTTCTGATGTATTTTTTTCCAATCTTGATTAAACCTCCGCCCAGTCCCCTTTGCTCTTGTGAAAATGGTTCCAACGTCTCGCTATAACCATGATAGTTTCCCATTCCACGGTGGCACAGTGGTTAGCACTGCTGCCTCACAGCGCCAGGGACCCGGGTTCAATACCCGTGTTGGGTCACTGTCTGTGCGGAGTTTGCACGTTCTCCCCGTGTCTGCACAGGTTTCCTCCGGGTGCTCCGGTTTCCCCCCACAGTCCAACAAATATGCTGGTTAGGTGCATTGGCCATGCTAAATTTTCCCTCAGTGTACTCAAACAGGTGCCAGAGTGTGGCAAATAGGGTATGTTCACAATAATTTAATTGCAGTGTTAATATAAGCCTACATATATGATTTGATTTATTTTTGTCACATGTATTAGTACACAGTGAAAAATATTGTTTCTTGCGCGCCATACAGACAAAGCGTACCATTCATAGAGAAGGAAACAGGAGAGTGCAGAATGTAGTGTTACAGTCAGAGCTAGGTTGTAGAGAAGGATCAAAATAATGCGAGGTAGGTCCATTCAAAAGTCTGATGGCAGCAGGGAAGAAGCTGTTCTTGAGTCGGTTGGTGTGTGACATCAGACTTTTGTATCCTTTTCCTGACGGAAGAAGATGGAAGAGAGAATGTCCAGGGTGCGTGGGGTTCTTAATTATGCTGGCTGCTTTTCTGAGGCAGCGGGAAGTGTAGACAGAGTCAAAGTAAAGTTTATTTATTAGTCACAAGTAGATTTACATTTACTGTGAAAAATCCCCTAGTCTTCACACTCTGGTGCCTGTTCGGGCACACTGAGGGAGAATTCAGCATGGCCAATGCACCTAACCAGCATGCCTTGGGATTGTGGGAGGAAACCGGAGCACCCGGAGGGGACTCACGCAGACACGGGGAGAACGTGCAAACTCCGCACAGACAGTGACCCGAGCCGGGAATCGAACCCAGGTCCCTGGCACTGTGAGGTGGAAGTGCTAACCACTGTGCCACTGTGCTGCCCCAATGGATGGTAGGCTGGTTTGCTTGATGGATTGGGCTACATTCACGACCTTTTGTAGTTCCTTGCGGTCTTGTGGAAGAGTTGGAGCCATACCAAGTTGTGATCCAACCAGAAAGAATGCTTTGTGACACTAATAACTAAATTGAACTTGTGTGGAATGGAGAGAAACCTGAAAAGAGACCTGACAACATTGCACTTGCATTTTTGTATCTCATCACTTGAATGCTAGTACTGCTGTCAAAAGTGATACATTGAAAAGGTATTTGTCAAAAGCCCTGCAGCGGCAGAACAGGAACCAGAGAACATTGTTCATGGCTGAAGGAAAACCTCAGTGCTGATCAGCATGCATGAGTGATGGCTGCTGAGCAATGCTTTCAAATAAAAATCACAAAGGCACCCTGAGTATCAGGGCAAATCCTGCTGTTTCCATACAGTGCCTCCGAGGATTCTGTTTTCCGTAATGCCTGTGCCAACCCAATCTGAAAATCCTTATCCATACCAGCTCGTGATCAGCCTGGGCAATGGTCACAATCGAATAATGGAGCCAAGGCCAACACTGCTCCAGTGCTCCAGTGGAATTCATATGGTGCTCGTGGAAGTGGAAATGACTAGGGTTGGGAAGCATTTTCCGATCAGGGCCATTGTGATCTCCTGGACTCGTTTCGATCGCCTCAGGGGGTCGGAGAGGAATTTCCCAGATTTGTTTTCCCCATATTGGCCCTGGGGTTTTCACTCTGGGTTTTCGCCTCTCCCTGGAGATCACATGGTCTGGAATGGGGGGGTGGGGGTGAGTTAATAGGTTGTGATGAACAAAGCATCGTAGCTGTGAGGGACAGCTCGGTGGATAGGATATTGGTATGTAGATAGGCTGGAAAATTGGGCGGGGATCCTGGATTCAGGATTCAATCCTGGACCGGGGAGCGGCGCGGGCTTGGAGGGCCGAAGGGCCTGTTCCTGTGCTGTATTGTTCTTTGTTCTTTGCTCCATTTTAGAAAAGAGAACCAGGGGCTTTTACTGCTAGCCCCCCTTGTTCAGGGTTCCACAGCTGGATTAGGAAGAAGGGACATTGATTAATAGTTTACAAATCTATTTCTTCAGTTAAGCACCAAATTCTGCTGGAAATCACCCTGCCCAGCTAGACTGAAGCCTCTCACACATTGAGCATCCTTTCCAGCTCTCTGCAGCTGTGTAGAGTCATAAAACAATAAAGCACAGACCACTCAGTCCGTCATGCTGCTTCAATGATCCAATTAGCAGCAAGTTCCTGCCCTTTCCCACAGTCTAATACTCTGGAAGTTAGCATTGAATCTACTTCTTCTCTCTTTTTTAAAAGTTTATTTATTAGCATCACAGGTAGGCTAACATTAACACTGCAATGTTACTGTGAAAATCCCCTAGTCGCCACAGTCTGGCACCTGTTCGGGTACACTGTGGAAACCCACGCACACATGGGGAGAACGTACAGACTCCGCACAGACAGTGACCCAAGCCGGGAATCGAACCTGGGTCCCTGGTGCTGTGAGGCAGCAGTGCGAACCACTGTGCCACCGTGCTGCCCTGAGAGGGCAGATAGATTCAGTTGATGGAATGCATCCCAGGGTGCTAAAAGAGGTGGCGGGAGAAATAGCAAATGCACTAGTGGTAATTTACCAAAATTCACTGGACTCTGGGATGGTTCCCGCAGATTGGAAAACAGCAAATGTGACACTGTTTAAAAAAGGAGGTAGACAAAAGGCGGGTAACTATAGGCCGGTTAGCTTAACTTCTGTAGTAGGGAAAATGCTTGAATCTATCATCAAGGAAGAAATAGCAAAACATCTGGATATAATTGTCCCATTGCTAAGACACAGCATGGGTTCATGAAGTCATGTGTGACTAATTTGGTGGAATTCTTTGAGAACATTACATGTGCAGTGGACAATGGGGAAACTGTGGATGTGGTGTATCTGGATTTCCAGAAGGCATTTGACAAGGTACCGCACCAAAGACTGCTACATAAGATAAAGGTGCACAGTGTTACGGGTAATGTATTAGCATGGATAGCGGATTGGTTAACTAATAGAAAGCAAAGAGTGGGGGTAAATGGGTGTTTTCCTGGTTGGCGATCAGTGACTAGTGGTGTGCCTCAGGGATCAGTGTTGGGACTGCAATTGTTTACGATTTACATAGATGATTTGGAGTTGGGGACCAAGTGTAGTGTGTCTAAATTCACAGATGACACTACGATGGGTAGCAGAGCAAAGTGTGCGGAGGACGCTGAAAGTCTGCAAAGGGATATAGATGATCTAAGTGAGTGGGTGAGGGTCTGGCAGATGGAGTACAATGTTGGTAGATGTGAGGTCATCCATTTTGGTAGGAATAACAGCAAAATGGACTATTATTTAAATGGTAAAAAATTGCAGCATGCTGCTGTGCAGAGGGGCCTGTGCAGGAATCTCAAGGAGTTGGTTTGCAGGTGCAGCAGGTAATTAAGAAGGCAAATGGAATGTTGTCCTTCATTGCTAGAGGAATGGAGTTTAAAAACAGTGAGGTTATGTTGCAGCTGTATAAGGTGCTGGTGAGGCCACACCTGGAGTACTGTGTACAGTTTTGGTCTCCTTACTTGAGAAAGGATATACTGGCACTGGAGGGGGTGCAGAGGAGATTCACTGGGTTGATTCTGGAGTTGAGAGGGTTGGCTTATGAGGAGAGACTGAGTAGACTGGGGCTATTCTCATTGGAATTCATAAGAATGAGGGGAGATCTTATAGAAACATATAAGATTATGAAGGGAATAGATAAGATAGAAGCAGGGAAGTTGTTTCCACTGGCGGGTGAAACTAGAACTCGGGGGCATTGCCTCAACATAAGGGGAAGCAGATTTAGAACTGAGTTGAGGAGGAACTTCTTCACACAAAGGGTTGTGAATCTGTGGAATTCCCTGCCCAGTGAAGCAGTTGAGGCTACCTCATTGAATGTTTTTAAGGCAAGGATAGATAAACTTTTGAACAGTGAAAGAATTAAGTGTTATGGTGAGCGGGTGGGTAAGTGGAGCTGAGTCCACAAAAAGATCAGCTATGATCTTATTGAATGGTGGAGTAGGCTCGAAGGGCCAGATGGCCTACTCCTGCTCCTAGTTCTTATGTTCTTATTTATGCCTCATCCGATAGCAGTCGTGTTACAAAGGCGCAGACACATAGCGACCAGGGAGAAATCTTGATTTTATTTTTATTCATTCGTGGGGCATGGGCCTCACTGATTAGCCAGCATTTATTGCCCATCCCCAGTTACCCTTGGAGGGCATTTGAGAGTCAAGTACATTTCTGTGACTCTGGAGTCACAGGTAGGTCAGACCGGGTAAGGACGGCAGATTTCCTTCTCTCAAGGACATTAGTGAACCCAGTAGGTTTTCAAAACAATCGACAATAGTTTCATGGTCATCAGTAGATTCTTAATTCCAGATATTTTTTATTGAATTTAAATTCCACCATCAGGTTTGGCAGATGGGATCAAAACTTAGAAAACAACGTTAATGTTAAAGCTGATAGTTTTTTGAAAAAAAATCTTGTCGCTAGAAATTCTTCCGTCTTGTGAGATTTGTGAAGTGAATCGAGAAAATGAATGAAAGATGAATAGCTCCTCGGAGCAGCGAAGCATCCTAACTGGTTTCAGCTATCTCAGTTAGACTGATCTGGCTGTCAGGCACCACCATTGGCTCTCATGTAATATTGACAGCATCTCTCCCCGGAGACAGGCAGTCACTGAGCTATTCGATCTACATCAGCCATTTATCTTCAGAAACTCTTTGTCAGTGCTTCAGCTTGGCATTTAGGAGCTGTTGCCAGCTGCAACGCCACAAAAAAAAACCCAGCCACCTTGACCCCCCTCAGTGGGGCGTGTTTCATCATTGCCCTTCTAAATAATTTCTCACTGCCTGAATGAGAGCTGTCAGCCTGCTAAGTCAAGGACGGAGAATAATTGTGTCCACTCCACAGAGATTCCACTGTTAGACGCTCCTGCTAAAATATTTAACATAGAGGGAAGAAATGGAAACTTAGGAAAAAGAATCACAAGGACCTGATTAATAACAAAAAAAGGCAGGTTGTACAATACGGTGAAATGTGATGCCGAAAGGCAACTTAGCTTGATTGGCAGAAATCCCGGTTTTGAGATAGGTCAAGGGTCAGTAACCTACAACCCCAGAGCACAATGCAACTTATTAAGGATTCACGCGTATCCCCTGACCCTGATCGATCAAATCCATTTTGATGGGAATTGAATGGCTTGTTTTATTTTTAAAAACCTTTCATTAACATCGTCCGAGTGAAAAAGTGTCATTCATTTAACAACCGTTTTATGAATATTGGGTATCAATATAGGGCACAGTTTCAATTGAGGATGATACAAGATGAGGAACCGTTGTGAATTGTGAGGGGAATGGTGTAGAACTTCAAAAGGACATAGACAGGTTGGTGAGATGGGTGGACAAGTGGCAGAAGAGTTAATGTAGAGAAGCTTGATTTGATTTGATTTGATTTGATTTATTATTGTCACATGTATTAACAGACAGTGAAAAGTATTGTTTTTGCATGCTATAGAGACCAAACATGCCGTTCATAGAGAAGGAAAGGAGAGAGTGCAGAATGTAGTGTTACAGTCATAGCTAGGGTGTAGAGAAAGATCAACTTAATACAAGGTAGGTCCATTCAAAAGTTTGATAGCAGCAGGGAAGAAGCTGTTCTTGACTCTGTTGGTACATGATCTCAGACTTTTTTATCTTTTTCCCAACGGAAGAAGGTGGAAGAGAGAATATCCGGGTGTGTGGGGTCCTTAATTATGCTGGCTGCTTTTCCGAGGCAGTGGGAAGTGTAGACAGAGTCAATGGATGGGAGTGTGAAGTGATTCATTTTGATAGGAAGAATGAAGGAGAGAAAATAGAAATGAAAGGATACATTTCCAGAGGGGTGCAGGAGCAGAGGGATCTGGGTGTATAAGTACATAAGTCATTGAAGATGGCAGGGTGGCACGGTAGCACAGTGATTAGCACTGCTGCTTCACAGCGCCAGGGACCCGGCTTTGATTCCCGGCTTAGGTCACTGTCTGTGTGGAGTTTGCACGTTCTCCCCGTGTCTGCATGGGATTCCTCCCATTCTGAAAGACGTGCTGGTTGAGTGCATTGATCCGAACAGGTGCCGGACTGTGGCGACTAGAGGAATTTCACAGTAACTTTAAGCCTTACTTGTGACTAATAAATAAACTTTACTTTATTTTACTTTAGACAGGTTGAGATGGTTAATAAAGTATACTGGGCTGTTTGAGTAGGGGCATTGAGTACAAAAGCAATGCTAGCATTGAATGGCATCTCTGCAATACAGAAGGTGGCCTTTCGACTCATTGAGTCTGTACTGACCACAATCCCACCCAGGCCCTATTCCTGCAACCTCACGCATTTACCCTGCTAATCGCCCTAACACTAGGGTCAATTTAGCATGGCCAATCAACCTAACCTGCACATTTTTGGGATGAAACCGGAGCACCCGGAGGAAACCCGCGCAGACATGGGGAGAATGTGCAATCTCCACACAGACAGTGACCTGAGGCTGGAATTGAACCTGGGTTCCTGGCACTGTGAGGCAGCAGTGCTAACCACTGTGCCACTGTGCCACCCCAAATGTTGAACCCATATAAAACAATGGTTCAGCCTCAACTGAAGTATTGTATAAGTTCTGGGCATCCTTAGGATGGATGTGTAGATATTAGAGAGAGTGCAGCTAAGATTCAGGAGACTGGTTCCAGAGATGAGGAACTTTGGTTACGTAGGGAAACTGGAGAAGTTCTCCATGTAGAAGAACAGGTTTAAAGGAGGTATTCAAAATCATGAAATGTCTGGGCAGAGTAGATAGGTAGAAACTGTCGCCATTGCTGAAAGAATCCAGAACTAGCTTGCACAGGTTTAAGATAATTGGCAAATGAAGCAATGGCGACATGAGGGAAACCTCACTCTGTGCAGCAAGGGGTCAGAATCTAAAATAGACTCATGAGCATGTGGTAGAAGCAGATTCAATTGGGCAGCAAGAGGGAATTGGATTATTATCTGTGAAGGTGGAATGTGTAGGGCTGTGGGGAGAAGGCGGGGAAATTGCTCCTTCAGACAGGCAACACAGACATGCCTTCTCTGCTTTAACCATTCTCTGTTAATCTCTATGGCACTTGTCATGATGAAGGTGTAGAAATTTACAGCACTTGCTAAGGCAGAGTTGCATGAATCATGCAGCAACTGAAGATGAGGAAGAGATAACCTGGAATTGTGAATTGCCACAAGTTTCTGAATGATTTGTGGAGCTCTTTAGCCTCTGCTGTAACAGTCTACGTAATTCTAACGGCAGTGTTGGTGACTGAAGGATTTGTAGTGATGAATGCATCTTGTCCTGCTGTCCACGAACTTGTGGCCACAATGACAATTTTCTTTTCTTCCTTCCTCCAGAGACCAGGTGGATTGTCTATCCCACTGTGTGCCTTCCAGGGAATGGTCTCACTGCACGCTCCAACCACTGGCAAGACCCTCTCCTTATCCACATACGAAATCAGCGGCGAGGGCCGGAAGATAACTCCGGTGGCCAAGAAGGTCGAGGTGTATCGCTCAAAGAGTGTGGGTCATGAGCCCAGCGCTGAGGACACGCCAGGCAGCCTGGCCGACACCAGTGTCAAAATCCACTTGGAAGTGCTGGAGATCTGCGAGAATGAGGAGGCCTTAGACACGGTGTCGATCGTCAGTAATATCAGCCAGTCCTCGGCGCAAGCCCGCTCGCCTTCCCTGCGCTACTCGCGACGCGAGAATCGTTTTGTCTCAGTGGACCTGGCTGAGTCGGCCTCCTACTCTCTGCTCATCCCCACCGGCCATTCCGGCAGTGACATCAACATATCGATACCAGACACGGTGGAGGCTCACAGACAAAACAGCCACAGACAACACCATCACGGATCCGGCTATCAGGAAGAGATACAGCTCCTGAACGAAGCCTACAGGAGACAAGAGGAAATATCTAATAACTGCTGATTGCTGACGGAGCCAGTATTTCTCATGTGTCATTGTAATGGAGTGTATATATGTGTGTGTGTGTGTGTGTGTATGTATGTGTCTGTCTGTGTGTCTGTTTGTGTATGTATGTAACTGTGTTTGTATGTCTGTCTGTATATGTATGTGTCTGTGTGCGTGTGTGTCTGTGTATGTATGTGTCAGTGTGTGTCTGTCTGTGTATATATGTGTGTGTGTGTGTATCTGTGTGTGTGTCTGTTTGTGTATGTCTGTGTATGTGTCTGTGCGTGCATGTCTGTGTGTCTGTGTGTGTGTGTCTGTCTGTGTATATATGTGTGTGTGTGTGTGTGTGTGTGTATCTGTGTGTGTGTCTGTTTGTGTATGTATGTGTCAGTGTCTGTGTGTGTATGTCTGTGTGTGTGTGTGTCTGTGTGTGTGTCTGTGTGTCAGTGTCTGTGTGTGTGTGTGTCTGTGTGTGTCTGTGTGTCAGTGTCTGTGTGTGTGTCTGTGTGTCAGTGTGTGTGTGTATGTGTGTGTGTATGTCTGTGTGTCTGTGTGTGTGTGTATGTCTGTGTGTGTCTGTGTGTGTGTGTGTGTGTGTGTGTGTGTGTGTGTATGTGGGGTGCACTTTCTAATCTCACCACTTAATACTTGGAATCAGATCGAGATCCAGAGGTCTCTTCCTTCTTAGTTTCAAACTATTCATTTGATACATAGACAAATATTTCGTCTAATTTGGGTGACTTCTGTACGGATTCACTTCATGGTTAAAAAAAGATGACGGACTGGGATTCTCCGACCTCGCCCATGGCTGGGGTTCCCCAGTCCCACTGTAGTGAACGGAGATTTGGCTGAGTGCCAAATGTCACGGTAGCACAGTGGTTAGCACTGCTGCTTCACAGCTCCAGGGACCTGAGTTCGATTCCTGGCTTGGGTCACTGTCTGTGTGGAGTTTGCACATTCTCCTCGTGTCTGCGTGGGTTACCTCCGGGTGCTCCGGTTTCCTCCCACAGTCCAAAGATGTGCGGGTTAGGTTGATTGGCCATGCTAAAATTGCCCATTAGTGTCCTGAGATGTGTAGGTTAGAGGGATCAGTGGGTAAAATATGTAGGGATATGGGGATAGTGCCTGGGTGGGATTGTGGTCGGTGCAGACTCGATGGGCCGAAGGGCCTCTTTCTGCACTGTAGGGTATCTATCTATTCTCCAACCTCGCTGGCAGTGATGATGGGGCGTGAATGTCCATAAAATTCCAGCTGATATATTCACAGCTACAGTGTCATGGCATTCGCATATGTTTTTTCCATTTTCTTCAAGATCGACATTTTATGGGCTTGAATCCTCTTTGCATTTTGCTCCCAAATGCAACCATCATTTGGAGGCAAACCAATGTGGTGGCTTGAAAGATGGCAGAATTTTGGCCATCAGTGATTAATGCCTATAACTGCCAGACAGCCAAATCTCCTTTGTCTGTCCTCTGTCTGAATGAAATCACTCACAACACTGGCCCTGACTCTCAGGCATGTGCTTCCTCCAAAAACATTTGTTTGGGACGAGGTCTCTGACCTGATTTCAAGGCAGAACAGAAACCAAATGCTATTTTTCTGATCTGTTCATTGTAATATTTTGAGAGTTTTCAAAGAAAATCTCTCCACTGAAACCCGCTCTGTATTATCTGTTTCATTTAATGCATTTTTAAGGCGTATCAGTCACATTCAACATTGGAAAAGCTTTTTAAACATTTATAGCGTAAAACTGAACAAAGCGAGGGTCAAAAATATATATTGACATACGAACTAGGAACAGGAGTAGGCCACTCGGCCCCTCGGCCCCTCGAGCCTGCTCCACCATTCAATGCCATCTGCCTGTAACTTCAACCCTATTGCTGAAATTCTACCGCCCCGCCCACGGGAATCAGAGCAGGCAAGGGGCGGACAATGGGAAGATCCATTGACCTCGGGTGGGATTTTCCAGACTTGGGTCGAACGAGGCCGTAACGTCCCTCCCCATATTCTTGCCTATGGATAATCTTTCACCCTCTTGTGAACCAAGAATCTATCTAGCTCTGCTTTAAAAATATTCACAGACTCTGCTTCCACTGCCTTTTCAGGAAGAGAGATCCCGAGACTTATGACCCTCTGAGAGAAACCATTTCTCCTCATGCCTGTCTTAAATGGGCAACCCCCTCTTTTTAAGCAGTGACCCCCCTCATTCTAGATTCTCCCACAAGTGGAAATATCCTCACCACATCCACCCTGCCAAAAACTCCACAGGATCTTAAAGATTTCAATCAACTCGCCTCTTACTCCAGTGGAAATAAACCTAACCTCTTCAACATTTCCTCATAAGGCAACTTGCCATTTCTGGTATTAGTCTAGTAATTTAGTCTCCGAACTGTTTCTAATGCATTTACATCTTTCCCTAAATAAGGAGACCAATACTATAGTTAATACTTCAATGTGGTCTCACCAATGGCTTTGTATAATTGAAACATAGCCTCCAGCCAGTGTGACATTGGTCTATTTTTATCCATTCCACACCAAACTCAATTCCATTGACTCCAATCAAGCTGAGAATCAGATGTTTCTGAGGGTGGCATGGTGGCGCAGTGGTTAGCACTGCTGCCTCACAACACCATGGACCCGGGTTCAATTCCAGCCTCGGGTCATTGGCTGTGTGGAATTTGCATGTTTGCCCCGTGTCTGTGTGGATTTCCTCTGGGTGCTCCAGTTTCCTCTCACAGTCTAAAGGTGTGCGGGTTAGGCTGATTGGCCATGGTAAATTGACCCTACTGTCAGGGGGATTAGCAGGGTAAATATGTAGGGTTACGGGAAATAGGGCCTGGGTGGGACTGTGGTTGGTGCAGACTCAATGGGCCGAATAGCCTCCTTCTGCACTGTAGGGATTCTATGATATGTGTTGTTTAAAGGTGCCAAATTCAAGACTCTGTCTCCCAGCACAATCTGTATCCAATTTCATTCCCAATGGGTCTGATGTGTGTGGATGATGGCAGCATGAGCAGAAACGGTAAATTTTAAGACTCAAAGAAGAGGTTTGGCATTTCATTCATTCCCTGGTGCTCTGCACTGACTATTTCCCAATTTACACTGATTCTAAGTCCAAGAGAGAGTCACCACACCTGAAATAGGCAAATTCAGTTTCTACCCAGGCAAAGGCACACCAGGTGCCAGGCCAGTGCTGTGCACCATGAACGAGAAGTCTGTCCATGTGGAAAATGACAAGGAGTTGCAGGAGAATTACAACTTTTGAAATGTGGCTTTGGGAAAGGTTCCTTAGAATCAGCTGGACTGAGAGAAGAACCAATGAGTTTGACTGCAGGGACATTGAAGTCCCAGCATCTTATCGGCCTATAACTGGAATGAAGAAGTGGAATAGAGAAAGTGTGAAGACTGGAAAAGGCAGGATGAGAGTCCGGTGTCAGTGACAATAGATGGTGAGACATCAGATAAGGACATGCCAGGTTGCAGAAGGACCAGATGAGTGGACCACACCAGAAACTGGATGGAGGGAGGAATGACAGTGGTGTGCAGGAATTCAGTGAGCAGAGAGAAGCCTACTGCCCCCCATGGGCTACAGCTCGATAAGGAACGAAGAGCTGGAGGTTGGTCATACTTGACATTAGGAAAATGAAGGAAACATTTGCTTCATTTTCAGGTCTATTGTCTGGTTTGCAGCCAAGGAAGAAACTCCAAGTGTTTTGCCGCTTGTCTTTTGCCAGAATGTCAGTGATGGGGAAAGAGTTGCTAACAGCACAAAGTAATATTGACTGATTCACTTGACTGGACGAGTAGGGACTGGCTACCACAAGACCAATTGTTCTCATTCTCTTCATGATTGATCTAATTCCTGTGTTTCAGATGATTGAAACATTTAATAGGACAGATAGAGAAAAAACAATGCCGGCGGATGCAACCAATCCTTTCAAAAAGATTAGATTTTTGTTTGAATTCCTTGTGGTGTCCTCTATCTCTGTCATGGGGTGGGGAATATGGTCACACTGTAACAGGAGGTGGCTTTTTTTTATTCATTGGATGTGGGCATCACTGGCTGGGCCAGCATTTAGTGCCCATCCCTGAGTCAAACACCCTGTGGGTCTGGAGTCACATAGAGGCTACAAATTTCCTTTTCTAAAGGACATTAGTGAACTGGATGGGTTTTTTATGACAAATGACAATGGTTTCATGATCATAGTGCAGAAGAAGGCCATTCACCCCATCGAGTCTGCACCGACCACAATTCCACCGAGGCTCTATCCCCATAACCCCATGCATTTACCCTAGCTAGTCCCCCTGACACTAAGAGGCAACTTAGCATGGTCAATCCACCTAAGCCGCACATTTTTGGGCTGTGGGGTGAAACCCACACAGACGCGGGAAGAATGTGCAAACTCCGCACAGACAGTGACCCACACCGGGAATTGAACCCAAGTCCCTGCTGTGAGGCAGCAGTGCTAACCACTGTGCTACCATTAGATGATGACCAGATATTTATTGAATTCAAATTTCACCATCTGCCCTGGCGGGATTCGAACCCAGTCCCCAGAGCATTATCCTGGTCTCTGGGTTACTAGTTCAGCGACAATGTCACAACGCGACTCTCTGCCCCTTGACTTTGATCCACCATTACATTGGATCATGGTTGATCTGCATAGGAACTCCTTCAATCTGGTATTGGGTCCATATCCCTTTATACCCTTGCTGTCAATCCTAGTTTTGACATTTATAATTGACTTAACTTCATAATTTTCAGATGGAGGTTCAGATTTCAAAACCCCTTACCGTGAGTAAATGCTTCCTGGCAATAACCTTGAAAAACTTGGCTCTAATTTTAAGTTTATAGTCCCTAAATCTGGACTCCCCCATGCCAGAGGGAAATAAGTTTCGCTATCTGTCCTATTAAATCCTTCAATCATCTGAAACACATGAGTTAGATCAACCATTAAGAGAATGAGAACAATTGGTCTTGTGGTAGCCAGTCCCAACTTCGTCCAGTCAAGTGAATCAGTCAATATTACTTTGTGCTGTGAGCAAGCTGCTAATCCACTGAGAGATATTTGTGCCCAATCCCACCAGTATCAACATCTCTGTTTCACAAGTGTTTGGAGGCAGCCAGTTTGTAGATGACTTACCAGTCAGAAGGGCCAGAATTGACTCTCAGATCGTGACCATCTTTTGTAGTGCTTAACAAAATGTCTCATGTTTGTTGTTGACATAATTATTCGTAACACCATAAGATATAGGAGCAGAATTGGGCCATTCGGCCCATCGAGTCTGCTCCGCCATTCAATTATGGCTGATTTGTTTCTCAACCCCATTCTCCCACCTTTTCCCCATAACCTTTGATCCCCTTACCAATCAAGAACCTATCTATCTCTGTCTTAAATACACTCAATGACTTGGCCTCCACAGTGTTTTGTGGCAATGAATTCTACAGATTCACCACACTCTGGCTGAAGCAATTTGATTAGATTTGACTTGATTTATTATTGTCACATGTATTAGTATATAGTGAAAAGTATTGTTTCTTGCACGCTATACAAAGCATACCGTGCATAGTGAAGGAAAGCAGTGAGTGCTGAATGTAGTGCTACAGTCATAGCTAGGGTGTAAAGAAAGATCAACTTAAAGCGAGGGAGGTCCATTCAAAAGTCTGACAGCAACAGGGAAGAAGCTGTTCTTGAGTCAGTTGGTATGTGTCCTCAGACTTTTGTATCTTTTTCCCGATGGAAGAAGGTGGAAGAGAGTATGTCCGAGGTGCGTGGGGTCCTTAATTATGCTGGCTGCTTTTCCGAGGCAGCGGGAAGTGTCGGCAGTGTCAATGGGCGGGAGGCTGGTTTGAGTGATGGACTGGGCTTCATTCACGACCCTTTGTAGTTTCTTGTGGTCTTGGACAGAGCAGGAGCAACACCAAGCTGTAATACAAAACCAGAAAGGATTCTTTTTATACTGCATCTCTAAATGTTGGTGAGAGTTGTAGTGGACATACTGAATTTCTGTAGACTTCTGAGAAAGTAGAGGCGTTGGTAGGCTATCTTAACTATAAGTCCTACCATTGTACTCTGAAATCGGCCCCGCAGGTGGAGGAGGTGGTTAGGAAGGCGTATGGTGTGCTGGCCTTTATCAATCGAGGGATTGAGTTTAGGAGTCTGGGGATAATGATGCAGCTATATAAGACCCTCGTCAGACCCCACTTGGAGTACTGTGCTCAGTTCTGGTCGCCTCACTATAGGAAGGATGTGGAAAAGATTGAAAGGGTGCAGAGGAGATTTACAAGGATGTTGCCTGGATTGAGTGGCATGCCTTATGAGGATAGGCTGAGGTAGCTCGGTCTTTTCTCCTTGGAGAGACGAAGGATGAGAGGAGACCTAATAGAGGTGTATAAGATGTTGAGAGGCATAGATCGGGTGGACTCTCAGAGGCTTTTTCCCAGGGTGGAAATGTCTGCTATGGGAGGACACAGGTTTAAGGTGCTGGGGGATAGGTACAGGGGAGATGTTAGGGGTAAGTTTTTCACACAGAGGGTGGTGGGCGAGTGGAATCGGCTGCCGTCAGTGGTGGTGGAAGCGAACTCAATACGGTCTTTTAAGAGACTCCTGGATGAATACATGGAGCTTAATAGGATGGAGGGTTATAGGTAGGTCTAGAAGGTAGGGATGTGTTCGGCACAACTTGTGGGCTGAAGGGCCTGTTTGTGCTGTAGTTTTTCTATGTTTCTATAGTGTCGGCATGGAGGGACCAGGACAGGTTGTTGGTGATCTGGACACCTAAAACCTTGAAGCTGTTACCCATTCCTACTTTGTCCCCATTGATGTAGACAGGGGCATATCCTCCACTACACTTCCTGAAGTCGATGACTATCTCCTCATTGAGGGAGAGATTATTGTCATCGCATCAGTTCACCAGATTCTCTATCTCATTCCTGTACTCTGTCTCGTTACTGTTTGAGATCCGACCCTATGGTGGTGTCATCAGCAAACTTGAAATTCGAGTTGCATTCTAAAGGCTCATCCCTTTGTTCTGAGACTGTGCCCTCGGATCCGAGTTTTGCCTACTAATGGAGACACCTTCTCCACGTCCACTGTATCCTGTGAGACCAATCATCATAACGGCTGGAAGTCTGCCTCTTTTCCTTGCCCCAGGCTTGATGTGGAGTGGTGCCCCTCAAGGTATATAACCAATTGTCTTTCTCGAATGGAGAAAGGTGCCAATGATCCTTTATGGATTCTGGCCAATTGAGGAATGTGTTTGAGCTGAATCATAGAATCGGAGAATCATAGAATCCCTGCAATACAGAAGGAGGCCATTCGGTCCATCGAGTCTGTACCAACCATAATCACTTTGAATTGAATGAGCTGAGATTACAGCTGGAAAATGGCTACATAAATGAATGGTGAATAATGCAAAAAATGAAATATTACCAGGTTAAAGAAGTAATTACAGATCTCCAATCATGGCTGCGCGTGATTATGGTCATAGGGAATGGCATGGAAGGTTGGTGTTGGTTTTGGTTTTTCTGACTTTGTTTTTAAAACTGTAGTGGCAAAACCAGGAAAAAGATACAAAAGTCTGAGGTCACATACCAACCGACTCAAGAACAGCTTCTTCCCTGCTGCTGTCAGACTTTTGAATGGACTTACCTTGCATTATGTTGATCCTTCTTTACACCCTAGCTAAGACTGTAACACTATATTCTGCACTCTCTCCTTCTCTATGAACGGTATGCTTTGTCTGTATAGCGCGCAACAAACAATAGTTTTCACTGTATCCCAATACATGTGATAATAATAAATCAAATCAAATCAGAGCCATGGCCAAATGCCATCGAGGTTAAAGAGAATGCGGGAGGAGAGAAGGTTAAAGCAAATAGTTCGTGACAATATTGCTTGCTGTTTAAAAGCGCAATAGGCTGTCGGGATGTCTACGGGAGTTGATAAGCGCCAATGTCTGAGGGTTAGAATTTGAACATTTGCTGTTGCATTTGGGTGAAGTCAACTGTAATTGTCAGTGTGGATATTTGTGAACATATTGTGATGAACTGTGCTGTGCCTGTATCAGGTGTTCTATATGATGGGTGCAAATGGGCAACCCAGCCTGTAGATGTATCGCGTAGACTGGAATTGGGTTGGGCACATAGTTGTCTTTGGGACAGAGTTGCGGGAGAAGGGCGGTGGTGCAATCATGGATTGTGCGGACAGAATTTCAACAACAAGTTGTTAATTTTACTCTGAATTCAGTCCACGTTGAGCAAGAGTTATTTTTCATCCTGCTGGCCAATAATTCAGTAAGCTGCAGTCATTTCTGGTGGCAGAGGCCTGAATAATGTCTCATTGTTTCCAACATTGCAACATGGTGCAATCTGCAATGATCAATGAACATTCGCTCGTATTTTCACCTGTGAATGATTAATGTGGATTCATGTTTTATGAGTCACTCGTTCGGTTTCTTCAACTCATAAAAATAGGTTTTACAGACAGAGCTTCAGATAATATGAAACACAAAATGGTCAGTTCTTCTGCGTCAGGAGATGCTGGGGTTAATAATCCATTAGGATTCTGAGAGGCTTTCATCATGATTACATAGTTTGATGCTATAGAAACAGCATCAGATGATTTCTATTCCTCAAAGCTTTGCGGCGTGGTGGTAGGGGCGGCACAGTGGTTAGCACTACCGCCTCACGGCGCCAGGGACCCAGGTTCAATTCCAGCGTTGCGTTACTGTCTGTGTGGAGTTTGCACTCTCTCTCCGTGGGTTTCCTCCGGGTGCTCCGGTTTCCTCCCACACGCCAAAGATGTGCAGGTTAGGTGGATTGGCCATGTTAAATTGTCCTTCAGTGTCCAAGCATGTGTACGTTAGGGGGATTAGTGAGATAAATGTGTGGGGTTCCGGGGACAGGGCAGGGGGTAGACCTGGGTAAGATGCTCTGTCAGAGAGTCAGTGCAGACTCAATGGGCCGAATAGCCTCCTTCTGCACTGTCAGGATTCTATGATTCTCAGCCTTGGCCTTCCCTACGGTTTGCATCACACTTATCGAACATTTTAAATGTCGGCTGGAATTCTCTGACCCCGTCCGTGGCTGGGATTCTCCAGTCACGCTGCAGTGAATGGAGATTTGGCTGAGTGCCAACTTCTGCATTCTTGATGGCAGTGGAGTGTTTGACATCGGAGAATTCCAGGCATCGCCTGCCCATGGGATGTGGCCATCATTGGCTAACATTTATTGTCCATACCTTTCATACAGATGGTGGATGGTGCCCAGAACACACTGCAAGTGGAGGTGGTGGATGCAGGCACATTAGCAACATTCTTGATAGACACATCAACGGGAGGTGAATAGAGGGATAGGAACCGCATATCAGTGCAGGTTTGGTGGGCCGAAGGGCCTGTTCCTTTGCTGTATTGTTCTTTGTTCTAAATGCCCTTGAGAAGATGGTGGTGAGCTGCCTTATTGATCCGCTGTGGTGTCGGTACTCCCACAGTGCTTTTAAGCAGGAAAGGAGCAGTGATACAGTTTTGGGTCAGGATTGTGTGTGGCCTGGAGGGGAACTGGCAGGTAGTGGTGCTCCCATGGATCTGCTGCCTTGTCCATCGAGATGAAAGAGGTTGCGGGTTTGCCGAAGGAGCCTTGTTGAGATGCTGTCGTGCATCTTATGGATGGTACACACAACAGTAGTGGAGGGAGTGAATGTTTAAGGTGGTGGATGGGCATGCTGTCAACTTCTTTAGTGTTACTAGAGCTGCACTCATCCAGGCAAGTGGAGAGTAATCCATCACATTCTTGACTTGTCCCTTGTGGACAGGCTTTGGGGAGTCAGGAAGTGAGATACCAGCTGTACGATTCCTAGCCTCTGACCTGCTCTAGAAACTATAGTATTTATATTTCGAGCCCAGCTCGGTTTCTGGTCAATGGTAACCCCCAGAGTATTAATGGTAGGAGATTCAGTGATGATAATGCCATTAAATGCCAAAGGACGATGGTTAGATTCTCTCTTGTTGGAGATGGTCACTGCCTTGCACTTGTGCTATGTGAATGTATGTGAGTGTTGGCGATTTTTTAAGTACTGTGGGAAATCATTTCTCTGTCACTATTAGTTGGCAATACACTTGGTTAAGTACTTTCAAATACCAAATACAAGTGCAAGACATTTCCTGCAACTGTGAGCTGCATGTGATGGGGGTGGAAGAGTGTGTCCCATCTTTCCCTCAGCGTCCTGGGAAGTTAAGTCAGCGAGAGGCTGACTCTCTGTGCGCAGTCCTGTGTGCTATGGGTGGGCTGAGGTATCTAACACTGGGACTTCTGCCCCTCACTGGGGAGAAAGTCCCACCCATGGGAGCTGCCAATCCCAGTTCCGGTCCCAGCAGCGCCCAGCGCGCATTAATGGACACGGCCGGATAACAGCCAGTCCCAATGGATTCCGGAGCAAGGTAAGTCTGGGAGATTGGGTGGTGGGTGGGAGGGGGGGAGCGGTGGGGAATGAGGGCCATGAGAATGATTCGTCCAGTCTATGGAGGGGGGGGGTGGGGGAGGTAAGATGGTGGGTTTTAGCGAGCAGGTGGGTAGGAAATAAAGGGGGTTCTTTCTTTGGGAGCTGCCCTCTGATCCACAAAGAGTATTCTCCCCCCAAGATAGTACCCCCCCCCCCCCACCCCACACTCTCTTGCTGCCTTTTAAAAATGTTTTTAAGAAAAATGGCCTCCCCATCCCTGCCTGACTGCTCGGTATTATGACTCATCGACATTCGGGCATGGGCAGTGTATTATTGGGTCATTTGGCTTCCTAACAAACTCTATTTTCCCTTGACTCTTTATTTAAATATGGCTGCAGGGCCGTCCATTTCAGTGCCCGCTCACCTACCATGTTATGGGGGACACCTGGGGGGGGTGGGCAGGAAGATGGTGGGTTGGCACCTGCCCAACTAAGTGTCTCCTCCCCGCCCCCGCCCCCCCCACCCACCCCCCGCAACCCCAACTGTAAACACACCTGAAAGGGCAGGTAAAATCCAGCCCTGTGTGAGACAGTGTTCCACCCCAGTGTAGCTGGACGGTTTCTTGATTGCTTTTTCAAGGGACATTATAAAGACACTTTTTAAACACAGCTCACCAGTCTCGCTAAATGGAGAACCTGGGGAAATCCTCCCACCGCATTCACATCCCAAATAATTGTGAGAATCATCCATTCTTGGCTATGTCGTGAGGACAGCACGGTAACGCAGTGGTTAGCACTGCTGCCTCACAGCGCCAGGGACCTGGGTTCGATTCCGGCCTCAGGTCACTCACTCTCTGTGTGGAGTTTGCACATTCTCGCCGTGTCTGCGTGGGTTTCCTCGGGGTGCTCCGGTTTCCTGTCACAGTCCAAAGATGTGCAAGTTAGGTTGATTGGCCATGCTAAATTGACTCTAGTATCAGTGGGATTAGCGGGGTAAATATGTGGGGTTACGGGAATAGGGCCTGGGCGGGATTGCTGTTGGTGTAGACTCGATGGGCCGAATGGCTTCCTTCTGCACTGTAGGATTCTATGATCGCTCTGTTTTTTTTAAACTGTTGATTTGGTGAATATCTGGCTGACACTCCATTCAATTTTGTATTTCAACAGGTTAATAAAGTTTGATTAATGGTATTTCTTGAGTTGCTGCCAAGCTAATCTGGCAACAACTGATGAATTGCCCTGTGATGGGGGTGCCATCACATACCTATCACTGCTGGAAGTGTTGATGTATCTGCTGCTCCTGTTGCCTTGTGGAATAAGTGATGGTCATGGACACCGGTCCTGAAGCTATCATCAATCTGCAAGATTGATTCAGACCTGAATTCTATCCTTCTTATAACAGAATACAATTATATTGATGTAACTTTCCCATCTCGTGCTCTCCTTTACTTCTCCTGATACTGAGACCAAATCGAACCACTTTTCGTTCCATGACACCAGTGGTCCAATTGAACCATGAACTACGAGAGTAAGAATACTATTTCAAAATGAGGTTCATAGAATCTTTCAGAGAATCCCTACAGTGCAGAAGGAGGCCATTCGGCCCATCGAGTCTGCACCAACTCGCCGACAAAGCACCTGCCCTGGAGCAATGTAACTCTGGAATCAGGGCTAATTGCTTTAGGAAGCTCTGCCAACCCTTTTCTCAAGAGGACATCCCACCTTAGATTGGATTGTCCGGCAGCTCTGAAGTCCCAAGCCGCAAGTGTTGGCCACTGCTGGAATTACAGGCAGTCCCAGCATGCCAAGGAGCCCAGGTAAGTCAAAGATCGTAGTCCTAGTGCAAGGGCAGCATGGTGGCACAGTGGTGGAATTTGCACGTTCTCCCCGTGTCTGTGTGAGCTTCCTACGGCTGCTCCAGTTTCCTCCCACAGTCTGAAAGACATGCTGGTCAGGTGCATTGGCCATGCTAAATTCTCCCTCGGTGTACCCGAACAGGCACTGGAGTGTGGCAACAAGGGGATTTAATTTCATTTCAGTGTTAAAATGTAAACCTACTTGTGACACTAATAAACTTTAAACGTAGGATGCTAAGAGGTCATTAGAGCCATAAAGGTTTACAGCATGGAAACAGGCCCTTCGGCCCAACTTGTGCATGCTGCCCATTAATTTAGCAATTTAAGTTTGTGTGGGGGATGGGAGGATGAGGACGGGTGGGTGGTGGATGGGCTGTGGAGTTTTAGATTACAGCCAAGCCTGGCCTGGTTTTCACCTGATAACCAGCAACCCCTGTTTCCACAAGAATTTGCCAGCAGGAGTCATTGGTCCATGGACACTGCGAGCAGTTGAAGCACAGATTTCATCACCACAGCTGAGAGTTAACTCTGCAAATGATAGGTTTCAGTATGGTTACATTCCAGCCTCGGCATTGTGCTAACCAGTCGTAGTGGGTGGCATGGTGGCACAGTGGTTAGCACTGCTGCTTCACAGCGCCAGGGACCTGGGTTCGATTCCCGGCTTGGGTCACTGTCTGTGCGGAGTTTGCACATTCTCCCCGTGTCTGCGTGGGTTTCCTCCGGGTGCTCCAGTTTCCTCCCACATGCGAGTTGGGTTAATTGGCCATACTAAATTGCCCCTCAGTGTCAGGGGGATTATCAGGGTAAATATATGGGGTTACGGGGAAGGAGCCTTGGAGGGATTGTGGTTCGTGAAAGGCCGAATGGCCTCCTTCCGCACTGTAGGATTTTATGATTCTAACAGCGGACCTCCTGGACTCTTTCGAAGCCTCTATCTCTGATGCTGCTCCTTTCCCATAACCAAGTGTAATTTAACTTTATGAAAAGTATTCAAGTGAATCTCTTAATGTTCATTAGGAGAGGAATCTCAAACGGGGATCCTTATTGCCTTTGCATAATTGGTTGCAGTTTGCGTTTCAATACCCCACTGATTGATGTTGGCTGTGGCTCAGTCGGTAACACTCTCACTCTGGGTCAGAAGACTGTGAACAGGATTTTGCAGCCTCTTTCGAGTGAGACTGGAAATTCCCGCCCGAGGTCAACAGACATTTCCGTTGTCCACCCCCTGCCCGCTCCGATTCTGTGGCAGGCAGTAGAATTCTGGTGTGTGCCTTCAAGCCTCACTCCAGGATCTGAGCTCATAAATGAAGCTGACATTTGAGTGTGGCACTGAGGGAGTGCTGCACTGCCAGAAGTTCCAATTTTCAGATGAGACACTAAAGTGAGGCCCCGTCTGCCCTTTTGGTTGGATAGAATAGAATTCATGTAATCCCTACAGTGCGGAAGGAGGTCATTCAGCAGATTAAATCTGTACTGACTCTCTGGCAGAGCAATCCCAACCAGGCCCTATCCCCGTAACCCCCTGCTAATCCCCCTAACCAACATACTTTGGGCCACTAAAGGGCAATTTGGCCTGGCCAATCCACCTAACCCGCACATCTTTGGACTGTGGGAGGAAACTGGAGCAACCGGAGGAAACCCACGCAGACACGGGGAGAATGTGCAGACTCCACACAGACAGTCGGCCAAGGCCGGAAGCGAATCTGGATCCCTGGCGTTGTGAGCCAGCAGTGCTAACCACTGTGCCACCACTATGCTGCTGCTCCCACCAACACCCCCCCCCCCCCACCACCCAAGATAAAACAGATTATCACATTAGTATTTCTGGTTGAGTAGAAATTGGTGGCTGCGTTTCCCTATACATGGGAACTGTGGTCATGCTTCAAAGGTACTTTGTTGGGAGTAAAGGAGGCACAGGTTCGGGGTGAGAGGGGGAAAGTTTAAGGGAGATGTGCGGGGGGAAGATTTTCACGCAGAGAGTGGTGGGTGCCTGGAACGCGCTGCCAGAGGAGGTGGTCGAATCAGGCACATTAGCAACATTTAAGAGGTATTTGGATGGGTGCATGAATATGATGGGAGTGGAGGAGTATGAACCGAGTAAGGACAGAAGGCTTTTTTTAACTTTAGTTAGGGCACCATGATCGGCACAGGCTTGGAGGGTCGAAGGGCCCGTTCCTGTGCTGTACTCTCCTTTGTTCTTTCATTAAAACTGGGATGTCCGGAGAATGTGAAAGATGCGCCGTCATCAAAAGCTAGAGGACACAAGAGAAGGAAAGGTCTTTTTATTGAAATGAATTTGAAGGGCTGAGAAGGCATTGCGTACACAGTTCGAAAACTAAGGCCGATAAATAAAAGAGAGTCTATTATTAGAAGCAATGAGCTGTCGATGACAAAAGATTCCTCCCTCAAACCTGGCAAGCTGCACAGGAATTCGACTATTTCTCAGCTCGATACACAGAGTGGAGCAGGGTGTGTGACGAGGCTGACCACTGATAGGCAGCTTTACCCTCAAATGTTGCTAACAATGCATGAGTAATTATGCTATGAGTCTCATCGCTGTAAGTTTAAGACCAGTCCCTCCTTTCCTTAACCAAAATAGAAAAAAGCTGGAAAATCTCAGCAGGTCTGATATGCATCTGTGGAGAGAGAATACAGCCAACGTCTCATAGAATCCCTACAGTGCAGAAGGAGCCCATTTGGCCCATCGAGTCTGCATCAACCACAATCCCATCCCCTTAACCCAATGCATTTACGCTAGCTAGTCCCCCTGACACTAAGGGGCAATTTATCAGGGCCAATCCACCCAACCCACACATCTTTGGACTATGGGAGGAAACCGGAACACCCGGAGGAAACCCACGCAGACATGAGTATAATGTGCAAACTCTGCACAGACAGTGACCCAAGCCAAGGAATCAAACCCGGGTTCCCTGGCGCAGTGTTTCAGCAGTGCTAACCATTGTGCCACCGTGCTGCCCTTTCTGATCCTTCGTGACAGCCGGAAGCGAACCTGGGTCCCTGGCGCTGTGAGGCAGCAGTGCTAACCACTGTGCCACCCTTTCTGACCCTTCGTCAGAGCAGGAAGTGATCCTGGGCCCCCAGCACTGTCCCTGGGCCCCTGGCGCTGTCCCTGGACCCCCAGTGCCATCCCTGGACCCCCAGTGCCGTCCCTGGGCCCCCGGCGCATCCACAGATGCTGTCAGACCTGCTGAGGTTTTCCAGGATTTGTTTCAGATTCCAGCATCTGCGGTATTTTGCCTTTATCCTCCTTTCCTGAATCTGTGCCATTTCCTTTTTAACAATTCCGTCAATTAAATCTGACCCATTCAGTGAACCTGTCTGAATGATCACCTGTGACCAAGTCTCTGTTGATTCACAGTTTCTGCATGGTTTTTTTAGTTTACGATTTTGTGTCGATCTGTATTTAAAACCTTGTGTGGTACAGCTGCAAGCACAATTTGTCCTTCTGCTGTTTTGACTAATTAAATGTATTAAAAAGAATAGAATATTCAGATTTTCTCTCTCCTGTGACTGATTTTCACCTCTAAACAAACAAAGAACAATACAGCGCAGGAACAGGCCCTTCGGCCCTCCAAGCCCACGCCGCTCCCTGGTCCAAACTAGACCATTCTTTTGTATCCCTCGATTCCCACTCTGTTCATGTGGCTATCTAGATAAGTCTTAAATGTTCCCTCTGTGTCCGCCTCCACCACCTTGCCCGGCAGCACATTCCAGGCCCCCACCACCCTCTGTGTAAAATATGTCCTTCTGATATCTGTGTTAAACCTCCCCCCGCCTCACCTTGAATCTATGACCCCTCGTGAACGTCACCACCGACCTGGGAAAAAGCTTCCCACCGTTCACCCTATCTATGCCTTTCATAATTTTATACACCTCTATTAGGTCACCCCTCATCCTCCGTCTTTCCAGTGAGAACAACCCCAGTTTACCCAATCTCTCCTCATAACTAAGCCCTTCCATACCAGGCAACATCCTGGTAAACCTCCTCTGCACTCTCTCTAAAGCCTTCACATCCTTCTGGTAGTGTGGCGACCAGAACTGGGCGCAGTATTCCAAATGCGGCCGAACCAACGTTCTATACAACTGCAACATCAGACCCCAACTTTTATACTCTATGCCCCGTCCTATAAAGGCAAGCATACCATATGCCTTCTTCACTACCTTCTCCACCTGTGACGTCACCTTCAAGGATCTGTGGACTTGCACACCCAGGTCCCTCTGCGTATCTACACCCTTTATGGTTCTACCATTTATCGTATAGCTCCCCCCTAAACTGGCATCATTGGGCGTTTTTGACTATTCAGTGTTAGCTCCAGGATATTGCACGTGAATTATCTCATGTTGTCCAAGGAGGACTTTTTCTTTAGGAGCTATATCTCACAGAAACAGAGCGGGAAACCAGAGCTTTCATGTCAGGCTTCCAATCACCTTATTTTGTCCTTTTCCTGAATTCGGTTGGGGTTTCTATCCGGAAATGTCAGCTCCTGTTGTTCACACTTCTACCTCTGAATTGAATGATTGCTTGATGAAGCTGCACGATAAACTTGAGGAGATATTTCAGGCAGAGGTGGCACGGTGGCACAGTGGTCAGCACTGCTGCCTCAGAGCATCAGGGACTTGGGTTCAATTCTGGCCTTGAGTCACTGTGTGGAGTTTGTACATTTTCCCTGCGCGTGGGTTTCCTCCGGGTGCTCTGGTTTCCTCCCTCACTGTGATGTGGAGATGCCGGCGTTGGACTGGGGTGGCTGCTGACATTTCCACTCCATCTGACGAAGGAGCAGCGGTCCGAAAGCTTATGGTATTTGCTACCAAATAAACCTGTTGGACTTTAAGCTGGTGTTGTGAGACTTCTTACAGTGTTCCTCCCACACTCCAAAGATGTGCAGGTTAGGTGAATTGGCCGTGCTAAATTCATAGAATTATAGAATCCTACTGTGCAGAAAGAGGCCATTCGGCCCATTGAGTCTACACCGACTGCATTTACCCTACTAGTCCCCCTGATACTAAAGGGCAATTTGGCATAGCCAATCCATCAACCTGCACATCTTTGGACTGTGGGAGGAAACCGGAGCACCCGGTGGAAACCCACGCAGACACGAGGAGAATGTGCAAACTCTACACTGACAGTGACCCAAGCCGTGAATCGAATCCTGGTCCCTGGCGCTGTGAGGCAGCAGTGCTAACTACTGTGCCACCCTTAAAAATTGGACAATTACTAGACTTTTAATTCCAGATTTTTTATTGAATTTGAATTGCAAGGTCTGCCATAGTAGGTTTTGAACGCAGGTCCCCTGCATTACTTTACGTCTCTGGCTGACTAGTCCAGTGACAATACCACTATGCTACTGTCTCCCCTACTCAAATTACCCCTTAGTGTCCCAAGATGTGTAGGTTAAGGGGGATTCGTGGGGCAAATACTTGGGGTTACGGGGAGAGAGTCTGGGTAAGATGCTCTGCTGAAGAGTTGGTGCAGACTCAATGGGCTGAATGGCCTCCTGCTACACTGTAGGGATACTATAATAGTTCCCTGCATTCTGGAAGATGGGCCATCATTTGGTTGAGGGATTGAGAGATCTGTCCATCTGCTGAAGTGGTTATTGAAAGTTCTGTAACACTTTTAAAAGGAGCAAGCAATATGATGAAGAGTGATACGGTTGGTTTATGAAGAGAGATATGGAGTATCAAAGCAAACAAGCGAATTGTACCTTTCTAACTCATGGGTTAGCTCTCAGCTGGAGATCCACATTCGAGGGAGGGTGCCATGGCATTGGAGACATCATAAAAGAGATTTACTGGAATGTTACTAGGGCTGTGGAACTTTTAGTTATGTGGAAGATTTAGAGAAGCTCTCATTGTTTCCCGTAGACCAGACAAGGTTCTGGGGAGCTTTAATAGAGATGTTTGAAATTATGAGGGGTTTTTATAGAGAAGATAGGGTGAAACTGTTTCCACTGACAGGGCGGTTGGGAACCAGATGTAAGGTAATGGGTGAAAGAATTAGAGGGGAGATGGGTAGATCTTTTCCAATGCAGCAAGTTGTTGTGGTCGGGAACGTCATGCCTGAAAAGACGCTAGAAGCAGATTCAATAGTAACTTTCAGAGGGTAGTGGATAAATACTTGTGAGGATAGAGCTTGAGAATGAATTGGACAACTCTTTCAAAGAACTAGTACAGCATAACTGGCCAAATGGCCTCCTTCCTGTCTGTCAGATTTAAGGAGAGGGGAGGGAATTTTAAATGCCAGGGATGATTGAGTGGCTGGGAGGGATGAAAGTCAAATGGGGGATTTTAGATCATGACCACAAACAGCCCAGCTCCAACGCACACACTCGGTGCTGCCTCACAGCGCCAGGGACCCGGGTTCGATTCCCGGCTTGGGTCACTGTCTGTGTGGAGTCTGCACATTCTCCCCGTGCCTGCGTGGGTTTCCTCCGGGTGCTCTGGTTTCCTCCCACAGTCTGAAAGACCTTCTGGTTAGGTGCATTGAACATGCTAAATTCTCCCTCGGTGTTACCCAAACAGGCATCGGAGTGTGGCGACTAGGGGATTTTCACAATAACTTCATTGCAGTGTTAATGTCAGCCTTATTCGTGATCAATAAATAAACTTTTAAACTTTAACTTACACACGAAGGCATGAATGTAACAAATTAGGAACATGCTCCATTATTTGATAAGATGATCATGGCCTCAACTCCACTTTCTTGCCTTTCCCCGTGCACCCTTTGATTCTGCTGTCAATCAAGAATCCATTTAATTCAGCCTTAAAAATATTTAATGATCCAGCCTCCCTGCTGTTTGGGGAAGAGAATTCCACAGACCAATGACCCACTGAGGGAAACTATTTCTTCTGGGATTAATGGAGACCCATTTACCAATGGCTAGAAACCTACTCGCTGGAGTTAGTGCTAATTAGCACAGGCGGGTGGGAAAACAACACAGCAATTAATGTCCTGAGAAGACGCTAAGGAATTCCACTGACTTTTAAATTGAACAATTTCTCAAACCTTAGGAAACCTTACAGTTGAAGAGAGGCAAATGGGCGGCACAGTGGCACAGTGGTTAGCACTGCTGCCTCACAGCACCAGGGACCCAAGTTTGATTCCCAGCTCAGGTGACTGTCTGTGTGGAGTCTGCATGTTCTCCCCGTATCTGCGTGGGTTTCCTCCGGGTGCTCCGGTTTCCTCCCACAGTCCGAAAGACGTGCTGCTTAGGTACATTGGCCGTGCTAAGTTCTCCCTCAGTGAACCCGAACAGGCGCCAGAGTGTGGCGACTGGGGGATTTTCATGGTAACTTCATTGCAGTGTTAATGTAAGCGTACTTGTGACACTAATAAATAAACTTTAAATGAGGCCTCTCCCTCCCCCACTGTGATTGGACTCACCACTGCCCCTGGTGATTGGAGTCCCACCTTCCCATGATCCTATTGTGTTCCAAATCCCTCCTGCGATTGCCCTCATCCCCCGTGAGTGGACCGCCACCTATTATTGGTCCACCCTCCTCACTCCTCAAAAGGCCTTCCCCACTTCCTGGTGCCCAGTTCACCTCCCGATCTCATGGAATCATAGAATCCCTACAGTGCAGAAGGAGGCAATTCAACCCCTCAAGTCTGTACTGATTCTCAGACAGAGCATCCCACCCAGGCTCACCCTGTGCCCTATATCCGTAATGCCATCCTTTTGCCCCACTAATTCCACCAACTCACATATTTTGAGACACTAAGGGGCAAGTTACCATGGCCAATCCACCTAAGCTGCACATCTTTGGACTGTGGGAGGAAACTGGAGTATCTGGAGGAAACCCATGCAGACATGGGGAGAGCATACAAACTCCACACAGACAGTCATCCAAGGCCGGATTTGAACCCGAGTCCCTGGCGCTATGAGGTAACAGTGCTAACCAGTGTGCCACCCCATCTGCAATGCCAAACTCTCTTCCTGCCAAGTCCCATTCCGCCTTGCATCACCTAAGCTGCTTTATCTAGCTCTGGCTAGGATTCAAAAAATTAAAGTCTGCTCTTATTAATAGGATAACCAGGAAACCGGCACAGCTAGGTTTCCAATCTGCTGAAGCTCTCCCTTGGCCACCTGCACCCAATCCCCCTAATCTTGCTCCTTTCCGGCCTCACGGTTATGTTTAGAGCCTGAGGTAATGATTTCTACCATTTCTTATAACAAACAGGGCTGGAAAATCCCACCCCATTTTTCCATCAAATACAACTCCTTTGTTAAGAAGCAACTTCTAACATTTCATAGAGGGAGGATGTAGTGGAATTGTCACTACGCTAAGAATCCAGAGACCCAGGCTAATTCTCTGGGGTCTCGGGTTCAAATCCCACCACAGCAGACGATGAAATTTGAATTCAATAAAAATTAAAATCTAATGATGACCGTGAAGCCATTGTCGATTGTCGTAAAAACCCATCTGGTTCACTGATGTCCTTTAGAGGAGGAAATCTGCCGTCCTTACCTGGTCTGGCCTACATGTGACTCCAGACCCATTGAATTGCAGTTGACTCTGAGCTGCCCTCTGAAATGGCCTACCAAGCCACTCAGTTCAAGGGCAATTAGGATGGGCAATAAATGCTGGCCTAGCCAGCGACACCCACATCCCATAAATGAATTAAATAAAAACAAAATGAAGATTGGTATGGATACTGTGAGCCAGATGAACCATTCCTGCTTTTCGCTATTGGCCTAATTGGACATCACAATATGACTCATCAATGCTGCATCATGTTATATCAGAATCATTTATTTGGATGACTAATACAAGACTTGGCAGACAGTTCGGCTAAAAATAAGAACGCCCCGACATATCTATCCGCAGTTGATCTTCCAATTTCCAGACAATTAACTTTTCCCTTATAAATACTTCACGGAGATGGTGGTTTATTCTTCATCATTCAAACTTTTCAGTTAATCCCCGGCTTCCTTTTGCGAAAGACCAGTGTCTGAATCACTTGTTAGAATGGTAGCCATCTGCCTGGTCCATCCATTCTTTGCCCTGTCACTGAGTGTGAGTTCCAGGATAGCTGGAAATCATTGACACTCATCGGAATGAGAGATTGGAGAATGAAGCAGGAGAAACTTTTGGCCATCAGCCCGAGACAACCTCACTGGCATGCTGGTGCTCACTGAAAACCAAACTTGAACAGAGGAAAGGTTCTCCTCCTCTCCTGTTCCAGTCCAGGTCATTTCTTACATCTAGAAGCATAGAAAATAGGAGCGGGGGAGGCCATTCGGCCCTTCAAGCCTGCTCTGCCATTCATTAGGATCATGGATGATCATCCAACCCCTGGTCCCATAGGATAATAGAATCCCTGCAGTGCAGAAGGAGGCCATTTGACCCATCAAATCTGCACTGACTCTCCGACAGAATAACTTACCCATGCCCACCACTCCTCCCTATCTCCAGAACCCCACACATTTACCATGGCTAATCCATCTAACCTACACATCTTTGGACACTAAGGGTCAATTTAGCACGGCCAATCCGCACATCTTTGGACTGTGGGAGGGAAGTGGAGAACCCGGAGGAAACCCACACAGACACGGGGAGAACGTGCAAACTCCACACAGACAGTGACCCGAGAACGGATTTGAACCTGGGCATTGTGAGGCAGCAGTGCTAACCATTTTGCCACCGTGCTGCCCTACTTATTTCATCTGGAAGACTGCCTGAGTGAGATTGCAATATCTCATAGTACAGCATGGAAATCTTAGCTTAGATTTTGTATTCAAGCTTCTGAGGCTTCGAACCCGTATCATCCTAACTCAAAAGCAAGCCTGCTCACCATTGAGTGACAGCTAACCATACCTTGTGTAGTGATAACACTAGTGTTAGCAACGCATTGTGAGACTATGGATTGGTTCATGTATTTTTTAAAGTTTATTTATTAGTGTCATAAGTAGGCTTACATTAACACTGCAATGAAGTTACTGTGAAAATCCCCTAGTCGCCACATGCATGAAGCTGAGGGAGAATTTAGCGTGGCCAATGTACCTAAGCAGCACATCTTTCAGACTATGGGAGCAAACCAGAGCACCCGGAGGGAACACACGCAGGCACGGGGAGAATGTGCAGACTCTGCACAGTCACCCAAAGCAGGAATCGAACCCGGATCCCTGGCGCTGTGAGGCAGCATTGCTAACCACTGTGCCACCGTGCCGCCGGTAGGTGTGAGTTTACTGCCAGTGTGGTTGAAATTGGGATTGGATTCACTCCTTCAAAGATTTAGTCGTGTCTTTCTGTCCATCATAATATCCAACCCAGTGAGAGGCACATAAAAGCCTCGGATGGGCAGAAGTTCAAAGATGTGCAGGTTAGGTGGATTAGCTATGGTAAACGCACAGGGTGACAGGGAAAGGGTGGGAAGTAAGATGCTCTTCGGAGAGTTGGTGCAGACTTGATGGGCCAAATGGCCTCCTTCTGCACTGTAGGGATCCTATGGTTCTTAAGTTGAGATTTTGAAAACATGTCGCTCATGGAGAGACTATATGACATTAAGGGTACAATTCTAAAGGAGGTGCAGGAGCAGAGGGACCTGAGTGCACATGTGCATAAATCATAGAAGGTGCGAGGATAGGTTGAGGGTGCTTTGAATAAAGCACACAGTATTCTAGACTTCATTGGAGGGGCATTGAGTAGAAGAACAAGGAGTTTATATTGAACTCGTATAAGACATGAGTTCAATCTCAACTGGAGTATTGTGTTCTCAGTACCATATAACCTTTGGGGCGGCGCGGTGGCACAGTGGTTAGCACTGCTGCCTCACAGTGCCAGGGTTCAATTCCAGCCTCGGGTGACTGGCTGTGTGGAGTTTGCACATTCTCCCTGTGCCTAGTGGGTTTCCTCCGGGTGCTCCGGTTTCCTCCCACATCCAAAGATGTGCAGGTTAGGTGGATTGGCCATGATAAGTTGCCCCTTTGTGTCATGGGGACGAGCAGGGTAAATATGTGAGGTTACATGGATAGGGTCTGGGTGGGATTGTTGTCAGTGCAGGCTCGATGAGCCGAATGGCCTCCGTCTTCACTGTAGGGATGCTATGATTCTCTGAGAGGATAGGTGGACAAGATATTTTATCAGTTGCATGAGGAACTTAAGCCAATAGATCTTTTGTAACCTCCCGAAAAGTCAGCTTAACACCTCAACCTTGTTTTCAATTCTCTCTGTGGTCTTGCTTCAGCCTATCTCCCAACTCCTGCTGACTTATTGATCCTCCAAGATCGCTGCACGACCTCCAAGACTGCAGCTGTCCATCTCCAATTTTCATTGCTTCAACATTGGCATTTGTGCCTTCAGCTACCTTAATGCGAAACTCTGGAATTCGCTCCCTAATCTTCCTTATTTCACTACTTCAGCCTCCTCCTTTCAGAAGTTCCTTGAAATCTGCCCCTTTGATTGGCATTTTGTCACTTGTCCCAGCATCACCTAACACATCTCAGCGCCAGGTTGTGTTTGATCCTGCCATTGTGAAGCTCCTTGGAAAAGTTTACCATTCAGGTGCTGTCACTTATAGAATCATAGAATCCATACAGTGCAAAAGAGGCCATTCAGCCCATCAAGTCTGCACCTACTCTCTGACAGAGTATCTGACCCAGGCTCTCTCCCCCACCCTATCCCCATCTATGTGATTGTTAAACAGCATCTCTGACAATGCAACACTGTTCCATTATCGTACTCAAATGTCAAATCAGATTCTACACCCTGAAGTTGGATATAATCCTACAATCCCCTGACTCAGGCAAGAATCTATCAACTAAGCAGATGAGAAGCTCAAACAATGAGAAGAAGGAATGAGCGCGGAATTTTATGGCAGCTTTCATACCCTAAGGCTTTTCCATGTGTTACATAACTAATCAATTACTCTGGAAGTAAGATGGTGCTGGTAATTCCCTTATCATTTTTAATAACAGGTTTGAAAAACTAATGAAAGTAATATGTCTGATATTTAGCTATTACTGACAGCACTGTGGGTGTTCCTACACGACACACGACAACGCAGAGTCGCTGAGCAGAGACTGATAGCCAAGTTCCGCATAAATGAGGACGGCCTCAACCGGGATCTTGGGTTCATGTCACACTATCTGTAACCCCCACAACTTGCCTGGGCTTGCAAAATCTCACGAACTGTCCTGGCTGGAGACAATACACATCTCTTTAACCTGTGCTTAACCCTCTCTTCACTCACATTGTCTGTACCTTTAAGACTTGATTACCTGTAAAGACTCGCATTCCAACCATTATTTTGTAAATTGAGTTTGTGTCTTTATATGCCCTGTTTGTGAACAGAACTCCCACTTACCTGATGAAGGGGCAGCGCTCCGAAAGCTAGTGGCTTGTGCTACCAAATAAACCTGTTGGACTTTAATCTGGTGTTGTGAGACTTCTTACTGTGTTCCTACACCACAGGGACTACAGCAGTTCAGGAAGGCAGCTCAGTATCACCTTCTCAAGGGCAATGAGGGATGGGTAATAAATGTTGACCCAGCCAGTGATGCCCACATCCTATCAGTGCATGAGAGCAAAATTTATTTGATTTGGTTTGATTTAATTTGATTTGATTTATTATTGTCACATGTATTGGCATACAGTGAAAAGTATTGTTTCTTGTGCGCTATACAGACAAAGCATGCGGTTCATAGAGAAGGAAAGGAGAGAGTGCAGAATGTAGTGTTACAGTCATAGCTAGGGTGTAGAGAAAGATCAATTAGTGCAAGGTAGGTCCTTTCAAAATTCTGATGACGGCAGGAAAGAAGCTGTTCTTGAGTCGGTTGTACGTGTCCTCAGATTTTTATATCTTTTTCCCGATGGAAGAAGGTGGAAGAGAGTACATCTGGGGTGTGTGGGGTCCTTAATTATGCTGGTTGCTTTTCCGAGGCAGCATGAAATGTAGACAGAGTCAATGGATGGGAGGCTGGTTTGCGTGATGGACTGGGCTTCATTCACGACGCTTTGCGGTTTTGGGCAGAGCAGGAGCCATACCAAGCTGTGATACAACGAGAAAGAATGCTTTCTATGGTGCATCTGTAAAAGTTGGTGAGAATCATAGTGGACATGCCAAATTTCCTCAGTCTTCTGAGAAAGTAGAGGCATTGGTGGGCTTTCTGAACTATAGTATCGGCATGAGGGGACCAGGACACGTTGTTGGTGATCTGGACACCTAAAAACTTGAAGCTCTCAGCCATTTCTACTTCGTCCCCATTGATTTGGAACATTCACCTTAAGACTACATACAGCTCAGGGCACATAGCCTTCCTCTCTATGTAAAAGAAATCTCTTGGGAATCATAGAACATAGAATCCCTACAGTACAGAAGGAGGCCATTAAGCCCATCGAATTTGCAACAACTCTCCCAAAGAGCATCTTACCCAGCCCCTATCCTCATAGCCCCATGTATTTATCCCAACAATCCCCCTAACCTACACATCTGTGGGCACTAAGGGGCAATTTAGCATGGACAATCCAACTAACCTGCACATCTTTACACTGTGGGAGGAAACCTGAGCACCCAAACAGACATGAAGAGAACATGCAAATTCCACACAATCACCTGAGGCCGGAATTGAACCCGGGTCCCTGGCGCTGTGGGGTAGCAGTGCTAACCACTGTGCCACCCCATCATCAATGCTATTTATTCAGATTTATATATGGAAACTCTGCTTGAAGCTTGCTTGAAGTTCCTACTGAGCTTCAGAGAGTTAAATCTGTATCTTTCATTATGAGGACAAAATGTGGGTATGATATGTCCTGCTATCATACCTCCTGTTGTGTAATTCCCTGCTGTGTGTCGATGTTTATTGCAAAGGAAACACTTATTCCTCTTGTCTACACAGGTAATCAAAGTTTTTTCTTAAAGCTACCCCATGCTGTGATTAAAATATCTGTCTCTTCCACTTGTGCGGTGTCTTTTCTCTCGGGAGTGGTTTACCCTGGTTCAATGGGGTTTGATGTAACGCCAATTAGCTGATTCTATTTAATGATCTGTCGGTGCCTATCCTTACACAGTACCATCTCTTCAGCTTTGAAATTCAACCTACTTTCCCAATGTGATCAGTATGATTAAAGGTTATGGCTGCGAATCTCCTAAAAAGATTCAAAGTGCAGAATTCATGTGAAAACTGGAGTAAGTACTGCTGGTTTTTCCAGCGGGATTTTCAAACTAAATCTCCCACATTCTATGCACTGCAGAGTGCCTCAGAGAGATTCACACTGAAAATCCGGGGGAGAGTCTGGCAGCATAGTGCTGAGCGGGTCACTGCGCATGCGCCAAAATGTCAGCGCCAAGATTGGCACATGCGCAATGGTCCCGCACTGCCCCCAGCCCCCTTCCCACCACCCCCACCCCAGCAGTCCCAACCATCCCCACCAATCCCCCCGGCAACCTTAGCCACCCAGGCAGACCCGACACTCCCCCTTCCCCTGCCCTCTTGGCCAGTCCCAATCACCCCCTTCCCAACCTCTTCAAGTGCACAGAGTAGCTGTGGGATCCCCACCCCCACAGATGTCCCCCCACATAGGCCTTGCCCCCAATAGGCCTTGACCCCTCTGGCCCTACCCCCTTGGCACTGCCAGATGTCTGATGGGTAGTGCCAAGGTGCCCCTTGGGCATTGACACTTTGCCCCAGGGAGGCAGGCTGGGAATTCCCATGGGACACCTTCCCTTTACCCCCGACCTCCTGGGGAGGGTGGGGGGGGGGGGGGAGGGGGGGGCGGGTGCTCTCCATGACCTCCCTTCACTCCAGCAGGGTCGGGCCGCCTGTTCCCCGTTAGTGGGAAGCTGTTGTAAACCCTGCTGGAGTGAACCACTCCTGGGAAGGGGGAGAGAGGTTAGCTGATGGCATTTAATGTGAATTTCAATATTTAAATCAGTTCTGCACTGATTTCCAGCATGGAACTGGCAACACCAGAAATCTTGGCCCCAGAGATGTGCGGAGGCTGTGGCGCCCAACGGGGAGCCTGCTAAATGGCCATTGTTAATGTCTCCCGGCTGGGAGAATCGCCACCTATTATTTGCTCGTGCAGAGTTCAAACCAACACTGAGTTACTTATATGATTTAACCACAATAATATCCCATTATGGGTGGCACGTTGGCACACTGGGTGGCATGGTGGCACAGTGCTTAGCACTGCTGCCTCACAGCACCAGGGTCCTAGCTTGGATCACTGTCTGTGCAGAGTTTGCACGTTCTCCCTGTGTCTGCGTGGATTTCCTCCGGGTGCTCCGGTTTCCTCCCACAGTCCGAAAGATGTGCTGGTTAGGTGCATTGGCCGTGCTAAATTCACCCTCAGTGTACCCGGACAGCCACCAGAGCGTGGCGACTCAGTGATTTACACAGTAACTTCATTGCAGTGCTAATGTTAGTCTACTTGTGACACGAATAAAACTTTAAAAAAACTAAACATGCCAGTTTTCTGCCTGGAGTTGCAAGGAAATTTGGGATCAAGAATCAGTACCATACGGACAGACCATATGAAGAATCAATGACACTTCCAGTAAGTGAGAATAGATGGTGGATGTTGTAGTTTGTGAAGTTGCAGACTGGCAGTAACACATCAGCACACAAAGAGGCTTGTCAGTTGAGTATTTAAAACAAAATTGTAGCGAGTTAATCGCCGTAATTTGCATAAGCAACTAACTCACATGATGAATGACAGCTCACCAAAGCTAATTTAGGCATTTTTGCAGATCTGGGAATGGTTTCGGGTAGAATAGAATTGGCAAAAACGCGCGGCATGTCGGAATGAAAATTGACTGATCAATCTTCTCAAATATTGTGCAGGAATACTTGAGCCTTGAACTCCCTCCTCCTCAAGCTGTCTGAGGTTGACTGCTTTCACTCTACATTTCCAATGATACACATACTGAATGCTAATGCAAGACTACAGCACTTTGTAAATGATGGACTGAGAAGTCGAAATTAAATTGAAAGTGTTTATTACTGAATACAGTAATTACACTGTCACCTCTGACAAGTAGAATACTTTTTAGTGCATTTCATATCATATGTGTTTAATTAGTCCGACAGGACTTTCCAAGTGTTAAATTCATTCTGCTGAAACACCTCTCTGTCCTACTGTGTAAACACAACTTTCTTTTTGAGGGTTTGCAAAAATAAGTCTGCTTAGAATGTTTGGGAGTTTAACTGATATCTCAGAAAGTGTGTAACGGAAGTAGGAAGTCTTTAGTTTTTTTTGCCCAGACTGCAATGTTCAGTGAAAGCAGCAACATGAATCTCAATGACCAATGGAATCATGGGGCTGGATTCTACGCACCTCCGCTGGCAAGTTTGAAGACCTGGGGGGTGGGGGGAGACATGTAAAATCCAGAAGGTGGCCTTCCCGCCATCTTGCCCGGTCCTGATCTGTCTAAAATATTACAACAATGTTGTCAGGTAGCCCCTATGCTCTTGTGACTATTAGAATCCCGACAGTGCAGAAAGAGGCCATCGAGTCTGCACTGACAACAATCTCGCCCAGGCCCTATCCCCGTAACTCCATGTATTTACCCCGCTAATCCCCCTGACACTAAGGAGCAATTTAGCATGGCCAATCAATCTAACCCGCACATCTTTGGACAGTGGGAGGAAACCGGAGCATCCGGAGGAAACCTACGCAGACACGGGGAAAACGTGCAAACTCCGCACAGACAGTGACCTGAGGCAGGGATTGAACCAGGTCCCTGGCGCTGTGAGGCAGCAGTACTAACCACTGTGCTATTGGCGTCCTTAAGTGGCTGATTAATGACCCTTTAAGGGCCATTCTTCTCCATCACTATTTTACCTGGGGTAGCGGGAGACCACATCATGTGGAAAGCCCAGCAGCTTTAACGACATGGGCTGGCGTCAGGTATGCGGTGGAGAGGCACCTGATTTGTGGGTCTACTGGGTCCATTGAAGGAACCCCAGACGTCTCAAAAACAGGTTATCACCACCCACCTCTTTAAATCTCCCTTTGGACTCTTGAACCCAGCCCTCCCACTTCCCTCACCCCTGCTTTAAAGTTAAAGTTTGTTCATTAGTGTCACAGTAGGCTTACATTAACACTGCAATGAAGTTACTGTGAAAATCCCCTAGTCACCACACTCTGGCACCTGTTCGGTTACACTGAGTGAGAATTTAGCATGGCCAATGCACCTGAGCAGCACATCTTTCGGACTGTGGGATGAAACCAGAGTACCTGGAGGAACATAAGAACATAAGAACTAGCAGCAGGAATAGGCCATCTGGCCCCTCGAGCCCGCTCCGCCATTCAATAAGATCATGGCTGATCTTTTCGTGGACTCAGCTCCACTTACCCACCTGTTAATTCCTTTACTGTTCAAAGATTTATCTATCCTTGCCTTAAAAACATTCAATGAGGTAGCCTCAACTGTTACACTGGGCAGGAAATTCCACAGATTCACAACCGTTTGTGTGAAGAAGTTTCTCCTCAACTCAGTACGAAAACCCATGTGGACACGGGGAGAATGTGCAGACTCCGCACAGACTGTGATGTAAGCGGGAATCAAACCTGGATCTCTGGTGCTGTGAGGCAGCAACGCTAACCACTGTGCCACCATGCCGCCCTTGCACTAGGACTATGATCCTTGACTTACCTGGGCTCCTTAGCATGGTGGGACTACCTGGAATCCCAGCAGTGGCCAACACTCGCAGCTTGGGACGACAGAGCTGCCGGACAATCCAATCTAAGGTAGGATGTCCTCTTGAGAAAGGGTTGGCAGTGCTGCCTTAGGCAATTAGCCCTGCTTCCAGCTTACATTTCTCCAGGGCAGCCATCGAGACTCAGGACAAGCTTCTTTTAGTTTTTTATTTTATTTGTTATTAGTTTCACGGTTGGCTTACATTAACACTGCATTGAAGTTACTGTGAAAATCCCCGAGTCGCCACACTCCAGCGCCTGTTCGGGTACACTGAGGGGGAATTTACCATGGCCAATGCACCTAACCAACACATCTTCCGGACCGTGGGAGGAAACCGGAGCACCCGGAGAAAACCGACGCAGACACAGGGAGAACGTGCAAACTCCACACAGACAGTCATCCAAGCCAGGAATTGAACCCGGGTCCCTGCTGCTGTGAGGCAGCATTGCTAACCACTGTGCCACCGTGCTGCCCCACGGGGCACCAGGTGGGGGTGTGATCACGGCACCCCATAAATTCAGCCCATAGAGTCATGTTACAGCACAGAAGAAGGCCATTCAGCCCATTGTATCCATGCAGCGCTCTGCAATAGCAACTCACCTGGAACCACTCCCCTATCTTTTCCCAATAGCCTTTTCCTTCAAATAATTGTCCAATTCTCTTTTGAAGATTTCCTCTGAAGCTGCCTCCACCCCCTCCCTAACACTACAATGCTGCAACACTATTCTTCCAGGGACGATGTACTCTGCATTTTTAGACAAACCAGGCTGTGACATCCCGGCCAGGGATGCAGAATAGCAGCAGCATTGGGAGAGAGGAAAGTACAAGCAGAAACCCTCAGTGGTTGCAGCTTTGAGGAAAATCCAGGCTGTTATTTTCCGACAGAAATGTATTTGATTTTCCACAGAATGGATCGACACTAACTGCTTCCACTTACCTCCTGGGGCATCGTCCTTTGATGGACCATTCTGTCATAGAAATATTGGACCCACTTATTGGTTTGTAGTTTCCCCCATTTATGGGCTGGCCATGTCCTCTGACTCTACTATTGTGAACAGGATGAAATAGCCTTTCACGGTCCACAGTATTTAGTCTCTTCAAAATCCAAATAGCAGCAACCATATCACCTCTCACCTTTCTCTTTTCTACCAAGAACATGACCAATTTGCATAATCACTCTTCACAATCCTCCCATCAATCGCTCTAGACGCTCCCTTCGGTATTCTTTCAATAGTTGCAATATCCTTTTTTGTTCTGCGCTGACCTATACAAAGCGCAGTCATGCCAATTATTTTTAAATTGACGGGATCACCTCACTATTGCAGTCAAATATTGACCTTTCACTGCATTCCAACTTTGACACCTTGAAAGTCTCTCTTGACTTCAAGGGGCAGTGGGAAAATGCACTTTGAAGTTTCATCACCAAAAGCTGGTGGACAAGTGCAAAAACGATGAAAAGCTGACCTTTATCCCGAGACTGCTGGATTACAAAGGAGTAGAAGTTATGTAACAATTGTATAGACATAAGAACAGGAGCAGGAGTAGGCCATTTGGCCCCTCGCACCTGCTCCACCATTCAATAAAATCATGGCTGATCTTTTCGTGGACTCAGTTCCACTTACCCGCCCGCTCGCCATAACACTAATTCCTTGACTGTTCAAAAATTTATCTATCTTTGCCTTAAAAACATTCAATGAGGTAGCCTCAACTGCTTCACTGGGCAGGGAATTCCACAGATTCATAACCCTTTGGGTGAAGAAGTTCCTCCTCAACTCAGTCCTAAATCTGCTCCTCCTTATTTTGAGGCTATGCCCCCTAGTTTTAGTTTCACCTGCCACTGGAAACAACCTCCTTGTTTCTATCTTACCAATCCCTTCATGATCTTATACGTTTCTATAAGATCCCCCTTCATTCTTCTAAATTGCAATGAATATAGTCCCAGTCTACTCAGTCTCTCCTCATAAGACAACCTTCTCAACTCCAGAATCAACCTAGTGAATCTCCTCTGCATCACTCCAGTGCCAGTATATCCTTTAAAGCTCTGGTTAAACTGCATCTGGTGTTACTGTATTCAGTTCAGGAAGGATATTTTGGACCTGGACGGTGTGAAGGATGGATTCACCAGAAAGATAAAGATGCTAAAATGGTTAAACTATAAGATCAGATTGCATAGACTAGGTTTGTTATTCCCTTAAGCATTGAAGATTAAGTGGCTATTATGGATGTACTTATCGAGGTAACGTGCAGAAGAACCACAAATTAGGCTTCTTAACTTGAACACTGGGGAACACTTTATTATAGGTGTGCACTGTCCCACAGTCAGGACCTAGACTGCTTCACCAGGGTCCATAAGAACATAGGAACATAAGAACTAGGAGCAGGAGTATTCCATCTGGCCCCTCGAGCCTGCTCCACCATTCAATAAGATCATGGCTGATCTTTGTGGACTCAGCTCCACTTACCTGCCCTCTCACCATAACCCTTAATTCCTTTACTGTTCACAAATCTATCTATCTTTGCCTTAAAAACATTCAATGAGGTAGCCTCAACTGCTTCAATGGGCAAGGAATTCCACAGATTCACAACCCTGCGAGGAGCTAGCCCGACGTCAGGGGTCACATAAGCCGCACCCTTAAAGAGACATTATGCACCCCAAACCCCCAACATACATACATACATAACAGCAGCAATTTCATTAAAGTTTTTAGGATGGCATGACACCGTGGCACAGTGGTTCCCTCACAATGCCAGGGACCTGGTTTCAATTCTGGCCTCAGGTGACGGTCTGTGTGGAGTCTGCACGTTCTGCATGGTTTCTTCCAGGTGCTCTGGTTTCTTCCCACAGTCCAAAGATGTGCAGGTTAGGTGGATTGGCCATGCTAAAATGCCCCTCAATGTCAGGGAGATTAGCAGGGTTAATATGTGGGCTTACAGGGATAGAGCCTGGCTGGAATTGTTGTCGGTGCAGGCTCGATGGGTCGAAAGGCCCCCTTCTGCATTGTAGGAATTCTATTCTATAAAGATGATTAAAGGATTTGGTAGGGTAGATAGAGAGAAACTATCTCCTCTGGTCCTGAACAAGGGGGCAGAACCATCAAATTAAAGGTCTGTTCTTCAGCAATGATGCCAGGAAGCACTTGTCCATACAAAGGGGCATGGAAACTTGGAACTCCCTCTCCATCTCCAAGGCTGGGTGTTGTTACGACGCAGAGGTTAACCCTCTTTACCTCGCTTCGTAATCTGGTAAAAGTGTTTGAAAAGATGTTAACTGATCTGACACTCGTTTTTAGTGAACAATTGACAATGTATTTTATTCAACCAACCAGGAACTTTAACTAAACCAGTAACATCTTAATTAAAGGATGCTTTGGCTGAAATGCTGTTCAAATAAAGACATGGACCATTCAATGCTAAAACAGTAATAACAGAATCTTAGTCACTTTCAAAAAACTAGAAACAACCAGGTCTGATGGCTTGGAAAAGATTTGGAGTTTTGTTCTGGTGATTTCTCTAAAAGGTCTTCCTGACTTGATATCTGAATGTGAGGTAGAAGGATAATTCTCTCCAGAGAGAGTTCTTTTAGCTGGCAGGGTGGAGAACCACTCCAGAGCCGACCTTCTCAGTTGAACTCAACTGAACTCACTAACTGAACAGGAGTCACTAAAAACAGGCAGTTGAATTCCTATATTTATATTCCTGATGACCGATGCATTTTCTACATCGGGATTGGTTTGATGCTGACAACAACAGCAACTTCAAATCTGATAGGTTCCCTTTAGCTGAGCGTTTTCTTTAAACTCATAGGCTAACAATATGTAGAGCCTGTTACCAAGGCAACCTTGATGTTTGGTCCTAGTTATAATTGTTGCAACCTATGTGCCCTGTATTTTAAACATTCAAGTCCTGACTACAAAAGCAGCTTTTAGAGAGGCCAAGCGCTGTTGTTCTCCGTCTAGTATTTCACATTCTTTACAAGCGTTCTTTACATCTTTACAAACTCAACTTCACAACAGAGTCAATTGAAAATTTCAAATTTGAGATTGAAAGACTTTTGTTAGGTGAGAGCTACAAATCCAAGGTGGGTAGATAGAGCTAAGAGGCCACAACTGGAGTATTGTGTGCAGTTGTCCTGGGCAGTGGGCACAACTTATACATCCTTACGTACCCTCACTGTGGTGAACCATCGTTGGTTCCCACTGGATAGTGCTGAGCCAGGGGCTGGCCAGTACGACAAGGATGTACATATGTTACTGTTGGGTTGTGCTATTGTTGCTGTTGGGTTAGGGTGGGGTTGTTACACCTTTGTACTGTAGTGTTGTGGCACATCCCAGTCGGGCTCCGCCTCCTGGGAGAGGTATAAGAGTCCCTGCTCTGGCCGGGACCCCTTCAGTCTGGGATAGTGTATATAAATTCTGGTAGCTTCGTTAACAGTAAATAAAAGCCTTTCATTTACTGAGCTTCAAGCCTCGTGTCTGAATAGCGCATCAATTTTATTTACTGTTGTTAAACTCTCGTCGGAAAAAAAAAGAGAGTATGGAGCAAATTCTGAAGCCGGAACGCCTTACGCTAGATCCACGTGTGGTGGGCGCTTCTAACACCTTCGACCACTGGCTGAAGTGTTTCGAAGACTACCTGGCAGCCTCCGCAGCGGTCACCACAGATGATGACAGACTCCGGGTCCTCCATGCAAGGGTAAGCGACACTGTCTACCTCGCGATCCGTGCGGCCACTAATTATCCTAAGGCCCTCGAGCTTCTAAAGAGATACACGCTCGTTACCTCCTAGCCACTCGACGACGGCAGTCTGGCGAAACGATGGAGGACTATGCCAATGAGCTCCTACAGCTAGCCAGGGGCTGTGACTGCAAAGCTGTGTCGGCTGAGCAGAGCATGCACGACCTCGCCCGAGATGCGTTTGTGGCCGGGGTCGGATCGTCGTATATTCAACTTCAACTGTTGGAAAAGGGTAACCTTAATCTTACCCAGGCCATCGAGTGAGCATAGATGCTCGAGTCAGCCTCCAAGAGCTTAGTTTTATATCCGGAGGACCATGTGGAGACAACGTGGCAGGAGCAATCGCAAATCCCTCCTCGTCCTCGGGTTTGAAATGCTGTGTAATGGCGTGCTCCCATTCGGGCCAGACGACGGCTGCAGCCCCGAGCGGCCCGCGGTGCTATTTCTGTGGAGGAGCGAAGGATACTCGGCAAAAGTGTCCCGCTAAAGCTGTGTTGTGCACCGCATGCGGTAAAAAAGGGCATTATTCAAAAGTGTGCCGATCTAAACCCAGGAACGGCAGTGCGGCCTGCGATTCTTCAGAGCTCGGGTCTTCATCGTCGAAGTCGTCGCGGGGTTTGTACACGTGCGAGACCAGGACGACGCCATTACGGTCGACGGAGTCGGAGGAGTATGACCACCAGGGGTCACTAAGTTTGGCGCCCTCACCCACGTGCAATTCATGGGGGCAGCCATGTTGGTCGACACTGACCATGAACGACCAGCAGGGGTCCTCCTCATCGACTTCAGCTGCCTGCAGTGGCGCTCATGAACCAACGGTGGCGTCGATCATCCTGGACCAGGCCAAGCCTCATAGACTTGACAAATCTATGATGAATATCCAGGTAAATAACCACGTGGTTTATTGTCTGTTTGACAGCGGGCGCACTGAGAGCTTTATCCACCCAGACACTGTGAAGCGGTGTGGACTCCAGATTCAACCTGCCAAACAGACAATCTCTATGGCATCAAGGTCCCGGTCTGTTGCCGTGCAAGGGAGTTGCGTGGTAACCTTGAAGGTGCAAGGCACAGTTTACGAGCGTTTCAAGCTCCTTGTGTTGCCGTATCTTTGCGCACCAATACTTCTCGGACTAAACTTCATGGTCCACTTGAGGAGTGTAATCCTACAGTACGGTGGGCCACTCCCTTCACTGGCAGTGGGAAAGCAGCAGCAGCCTCCAAATTGCCCAACGTGCCCCGCCTGTAGCCTCTCGACGCTGAAGATCACCACACCCTCCTTGTTCCAGAATCTTGTGCCAGGCTGCAAGCCCATCGCGACTAAAAGTAGGCGTTACAGCACTGAGGATCGGATCTTCATTAGATCTGAGGTTCAGCGGCTCCTCAAAGAAAGGATCATACAACCCAGTGCTAGTCCGTGGAGAGCGCAGGTCGTGGTGGTCAAGAGCGGGAACAAACCCTGGATGGTCATTGACTACAGTCAGACCATTAACCGATATACGCAGCTGGATGCGTATCCCCTCCCGCGCATATCTGATATGGTCAATCAGATTGCGCAGTACCGGGTGTTCTCCACCATAGACCTCAAGTCTGCCTACCACCAACTCCCCATTCGCCCAGAGGACCGACAATACACGGCTTTTGAGGCGGATGGTCGCTTGTATCACTTTCTCAGGGTTCCCTTTGGTGTCACCAATGGGGTCTCGGTCTTCCAGCGTGCTATGGACCGAATGGTGGACCAGAACGGGCTGCGGGCTACCTTCCCATACCTGGATAATGTCACCATCTGCGGCCATGACCAGCAGGACCATGACACAAATCTCCTGAACTTCTTACGCACTGCATCTCGCCTGAACCTGACCTACAACAGGGAGAAGTGTATGTTTCGTACGCGCCGTTTAGCCATCCTAGGATACGTGGTGGAAAACGGGGTCATTGGCCCTGATCCAGACCGTATGCGCCCCCTTTCTGAACTTCCCTTACCTGCTAGTGCAAAAGCACTGAGAAGATGCTTAGGCTTCTTCTCTTATTATGCGCAGTGGGTTCCCAACTACGCGGACAAAGCCCGTCCGCTCATTAAGTCCACGACTTTTCCCTTAACGCCAGAGGCCCGATTGGCCTTCGATAAATTGAAAGCCGACATCGCGAAAGCTACGATGCATGCTGTAGACGAGTCCATCCCCTTTCAGGTGGAGAGCGATGCATCTGATTTCGCCCTGGCCGCCACACTTAACCAGGCGGGCAGGCCTGTCGCATTTTTTTCCCGCACCCTCCAAGGCCCCGAAATTCGGCATTCAGCGGTGGAAAAGGGGGCCCAGGCCATTGTGGAGGCCGTCAGGCACTGGCGCCATTACTTGGCGGGAAAACGGTTCACCCTGATCACGGACCAGCGGTCCGTGGCGTTCATGTTTAACAACACGCAGAGGGGCAAGATCAAGAATGACAAGATCTTGCGGAGGAGAATTGAACTCTCCACCTATAACTACGACATCATGTATCGTCCAGGGAAACTCAATGAGCCCTCGGATGCCCTCTCGCGTGGAACATGCGCTAGTATACAGGAGGACCGTTTGCACGCCCTCCATAATGACCTGTGCCATCCTGGGGTCACTCGGCTCTACCACTTTGTAAAAGCCCGCAACCTGCCTTACTCGGTGGAGGACGTCAGGTCGGTAACAAGGAGCTGTCGGGTTTGCGCGGAATGTAAACCGCACTTTTACCGACCTGACCGGGCACATTTAGTCAAGGCCACTCGTCCCTTCGAGAGACTGAGTGTTGATTTTAAGGGCCCCCTTCCCTCAACGGATCGGAATGTGTACTTCCTCAATATCATTGATGAGTACTCTTGGTTCCCTTTTGTTGTTCCCTGCTCTGATACATCCGCTGCCACAGTTATCAAGGCATTCCGTGATCTCTTTACCCTGTTCGGGTACCCCAGCTACATCCATAGCGACAGGGGCTCGTCGTTCATGAGCGATGACTTGAGGCAATTCCTGCTCTCATACGGGATTGCCTCTAGTAGGACCACGAGCTACAACCCTAGGGGTAATGGACAGGTGGAACGCGAGAATGCTACAGTCTGGAAGGCTGTCTTACTGGCGTTGAAGTCAAAAGGTCTTCCAGTCTCCCATTGGCAAGAGGTGCTCCCTGATGCGTTCCATTCTATTCGCTCCCTCCTGTGTACGGCAACCAATGCTACTCCCCACGAGAGGATTTTCTGATTCCCTCGGAAGTCTTCCTCGGGGACCTCATTACCGTCTTGGTTGACGTACTCAGGACCCGTCCTCCTGCGGCGACATGTAAGGGCCCGCAAGTCCGACCCGTTGGTCGAACAGGTCCATCTCCTCCACGTCAACCCTCAGTATGCCTATGTGGCATACCCTGACGGGCGAGAGGACACGGTCTCGATCCGAGACCTGGCGCCAGCAGGGGACATAGCAACCCCTGTCGCTCCCATATCCCCTGTAACAAACCCTTTATCTCTTGTTTCTTCCCCGGACACGGCGCGGGCAGCATCGGGACCATTGCTTAACCATTTTACTCCCATGTACAGCTTGCCTGAGCCCAGAAGATGGTCGCCACCGCAGGGCGTGTCAGGATCCCCTGGACTACCGTCAGGGTCAACCGGCCTGTGAGTCCGTGGAAGAACAGCTGGACGCCACTTTGGGGAGAACACCACCGCAAGTGCCTACTCCGGTGTCACCGCCGGTATTGAGGGGGTCACAACAACGGTGCAGTCCCCCTGACCGTCTGAACTTATAGACTGCTGACACTTTATTCTGTTTTTTGTACCCCACCAGTCTTTGTTTTCAAAGGAGGGGTGAATGTGGTGAACCATCGTTGGTTCCCACTGGATAGTACTGAGCCAGGGGCTGGCCAGTACTACAAGGGTGTACATATGTTACTGTTGGGTTGTGCTATTGTTGCTGTTGGGGTTAGGGTGGGGTTGTTACACCTTTGTACTGTAGTGTTGTGGCACATCCCAGTCGGGCTCCGCCTCCTGGGAGAGGTATAAGAGTCCCTGCTCTGGCCGGGACCCCTTCAGTCTGGGATAGTGTATATAAGTTCTGGTAGCTTCGTTAACAGTAAATAAAAGCCTTTCATTTACTGAGCTTCAAGCCTCGTGTCTGAATAGCGCATCACTCACATTCCAGACCTTTTCACTGACCCACATTCCTTGGGGGGCAGCTACTCGGTGATAAGGGCAGTTCACTGACTAATGATGCAGAGAGGCAGTACAATGGAAGCTAAACCAGGGCTGTGGTGAAGCAGACAGTTGGTGTCTGAGAGATTCCTATTTCTGCACAGATCTGGATGTGCATGACAATACTTCCTTTCACAAGTCCCTCTGACGGTCATTGTTTGCTGTATGCACCACATCACCATCCAAAGAGAAAATGCCCTGATGGATGATGACACACCAGATGGCAGCTAATTTTCTGAAGAAGAGGGTGGGACTGATGAGAGATCACAGATTGCTCCTGTTGATGGCCCTTGCCATAGTTTGCCTGGCTGATTCCGGGGATGGCGGGACTGACGAATGAGGAGAGATTGACGAGGTTAGGATCGGAGGGATCGGTGCTGGGGCCTCAACTGTTTACCATACACATAGACGATCTGGAGGAGGGGACCGAGTGTAGGGTAACAAAGTTTGCGGATGACACAAAGATGAGTGGGAAAGCAAATTGCGTGGAGGACACAGAGAGCCTGCAGAGAGATTTGGATAGGCTAAGTGAGTGGGCGAGGATCTGCCAGATGGAGTATAACGTTGACAAGTGTGAGGTTATCCACTTTGGAAGGAATAATAGTAAAATGGACTATGATTTAAATGGTGAAACATTACAACATGCTACTGTGCAGAGGGACCTGGGGGTCCTTGTGCATGAATCACAAAAACACAGTTTGCAGGTGCAGCAGGTGATCAAGAAGGCAAATGGAATGTTGGCCTTTATCGCGAAGGGGATAGAGTATAAAAGCAGGGAAGTCTTGCTGCAATTGTACAAGGTACTGGTGAGGGCGCAACTGGAGTACTGTGTGCAATTTATTATTTGCGGAAGGATGTATTGGCCTTGGAGGGAGTACAGAGAAAGTTCAGCAGGTTGATATCGGAGATGAGGGGGTTAGCTTATGAGGAGAGATTGAGTAGATTGGGCCTGTACTCATTGGAGTTTAGAAGGCTGAGGGGAGATCCTATAGAGGCATACAAGATAATCAAGGGGCTAGACAGGGTAGAGGCAGAGAGATTCTTTCCACTTAGAAAGGAAACAAGAACTAGAGGACACAGCCTCAAAATAAGGGGGTCAGTTTAGGACAGAGTTGAGGAAGAACTTCTTTTCTCAGAGGGTAGTGAATCTCTGGAATTCTCTGCCCATTGAAGCAGTGGAGGCTACCTCGTTAAATATGTTTAAGTCACAGGTAGATAGGTTTCTGATCAATAAGGGAATTGAGGGTTATGGGGAGCGGGCGGGTAAGTGGAACTAAACCACTATCAGATCAGCCATGATCTTATTGAATGGCGGAGCAGGCTCGAGGGGCTAGATGGCCGACTCCTGCTCCTATTTCTTATGTTCTTATGTTCTTAGGATTGTTTTCATAAGAACATAAGAACTGGGAGCAGGAGTAGGCCATCTAGCCCCTCGAGCCTGCTCCGCCATTTAATAAGATCATGGCTGATCTTTTTGTGTACTCAGCTCCACTTACCCGCCCGCTCACCATAACCCTTAATTACTTTACTGTTCAAAAATTTATCTATCCTTGCCTTAAAAAGCTGCAGTTCAGACGAATGAAGGGGGATCTCATAGAAACTTATAAAATTCTAACAGGACTAGACAGGGTAGATGCAGGGAGGATGTTCCTAATGGTCAGAGCCAGGGGTCACAGTCTGAGGATTCGGGGTGGAGCATTTAGGACGGAGATGAGGAGACATTTCTTCACCCAAAGAGTGGTGAGCCTGTGGAATTCATTACCACAGGAAGTAGTTGATGCCAAAATATTGAATGTATTAAAGAGGTGGCTGGATATAGCACTGGGGCGAATGAGATCAAAGATTATGGGGAGAAAACAGGATTAGGCTATTGAGTTGGACAATCAGCCATGATCGTGATGAATGGTGGAGCAGGTTCAAAGGGCCAAATGGCCTCCTCCTGCTCCTATCTTCTATGTTTCTATGAAAGCCATGAAACCAAGGATGCCGTAATATGGTGAAGGTTTCTTCTTGCCGCTGCTCCAGGAGGGGCTCAGTGAACTCTTTACTCAGCACTCAGTATAAGCTGGTCATGTTGATCATATACTGCACGCGGGAGGGCATCAAGAGGAGTTCACTGAATCAGATATGCCTCTTCTCAAATGCTTCTCCCTTCATTCTGATGACATGGACATCTATACATTGGAAGTAGGGAATGAATGAGGTAAGGGTAGCATGTAGCACAGTGGTTAGCACTGCTGCCTCACAGCTCCAGCGACCCGGGTTCAATTCCGGCCTTGGGTGACTGTCTGCGTGGAGTTTGCACATTCTCCCCGTGTCTGTGTGGGTTTCCTCCGGGTGCTCCAGTTTCCTCCCACAGTGCAGGTTAGGTTGATTGGCCATGATAAATTGTCCCTCAGTTTCAAGGAGATTAGCAGGGTAATAAACAAGTGGGGTTATGGGTACAAGTGTTGTCAGTACAAGCTCGATGGGCCGAATTGCCTCTTTCTGCACTGTAGGGATTCTATGATTCTATGATTCTAATGTACAACTCCTCAATGCCAAACAGTGGGAGACTTGCTGATTTTTAAAATGTCTGCCACCTACGAAGGTTGTCATGTTTGGCAGAGATTAGCTCAAATTTAAATTGATTTACCTGGCTACATTGAAAAACGCACAAAACTTCACTATGTTCTGGGAGATGCACTCAACTGATCAACTGATGGTTCACCTAACACTGTCCCATGTAAGAGAGCCTCTAAAGCGCTGGCTACTGCCTTGTTCCAGATCACTGACCACAGCCTCAGTGACCGGACATCCTGCCCTCTGGCACTGATTTGACAGGACGGTGGTCTGTAACTCACCCATTGAACCATAGAAAAGTTACAGTACAGAAGGAGGCCATTTGGCCCATCCTGTCCATGCCAGCCTGAGGACACCTAGGTGCCCTATCTAACGCCACCTTCCTGCACCCGGCCCATAGCCCTGTAGCTTACAGCACTTAAGGTGCAAATCCAGATACTTTCTATTTGTCACTAATTTATGGCAACTTGAAAGCGTATTATTGGGTGCAGACTGACTGTGGGTCCAGAAATCAGAATGCCGCTGACATCTGGGTGCAGAAACTGCCATTGAAGCACGATTGTATCATTCAGCCCACAGAGTGCAATGTACCTTTCCTTGTCGTTCTGTCAATTAAAGAGACCTGCATTTTGCAATGCATTGGAATTATTGACCCACTGAAATGTTCACAATTGTGTAATCTCTTTACTATTTTACTATTACCTACCTCATATTAAGTGGATCTTTCTCTACACCCTAGCTACGACTGTGTCACTACATTCTGCACTCTCTCCTTTCCTTCTCTCTGAACGGTATGCTTTGTCTGTATAGCGCGCAAGAAACAATACTTTTCACTGTATGTTAATACATGTGACAATAATAAATCAAACCAAAATTCAAAATCAAAAAGCCTACAACAACCAGCACACCAGGGGAGGCGATGGCCTAGTGGTATTATCGCTAGACAATTAATCCGGAAACTCTGTTAATGTGTTGGGGACCTGGGTTCAATTCCCAGCAGATGGTAGAATTTGAATTTAAAAAAAAAGAAATCTGGAATTAAGAATCTACAGATGACCATGAAACTATTGTCAATTGTAAAAACCCATCGGGTTCATTAGTGTCCTTTCGGGAAGGAAATCTGCTGTCCTTACCCGGTCTGGCCTACATATGACTCCAGAGCCACAGCATAGAGTCATAGAGGTTTACAGCATGGAAACGGGCCCTTCGGCCCAACTTGTCCATGCCACCCTTTTTTTTTTAAACCCCTAAGCTAATCCCAATTGCCCACATTTGGCCCATATCCCTCTATACCCATCGTACCCATGTAACTATCTAAATGCTTTTTAAAAGATAAAATTGTACTTTTGTACAATTGCAATTCCTTCTCTATGAATGGTATGCTTTGTCTGTATAGTGCGCAAGAAACAATACTTTTTACTGTATCCCAATACATTTGACAATAATAAATCAAATCAAATCAAAATCAAATCTATTTGATACTGAATTTCTATTAACGATTGCCAATGAATAATAGTTATTTCTTTTATTTGCATTGTCATCACAATTTGGCACCTTTTGTCGTGATGACTTTTCAATAAAACAAAATTAAATCCAATAAGGAATTCAGGAGAAACCTCTTCAACAAGAAAGTTGTCAGAATGCGGGATTTACTAGCACAAGCAGCGATTGATGTGATTAACACAGCTACATGCAAACACAACCTGGGTAAATACATTGAAAGGAAAAGAATAGAAGGTTGTGCTAATGGGCTGAAAATGAAATCGGGTGGGATGAGGTAGCTCATGTGAAACATAAATATTAGCATGAGGTAATTTAGATGAAAAGTCAGCCTCTGAGCTGTAGGTTTTGTCTGTTGCGATGCAACATCTCCTGATAATCTTGCCGTATTTAGGCTGAGATTAAAATCTTGGTTTCTGAATGGATCTGCGCAACAACAAGTTACTGGTCAAGACAAAATCATAGCTTGGCACTGTTTACATTTAAATGTATTTATTAGTGTCACAAGTAGGCTTACATTAACACTGCAATGGAGTTACTGTGAATCATTGAATCAAAGAATCCCAACAGTATAGAAGGAGGCCATTCGGCCCACTGATTCTGCACCATCCACAATCCCACCCAGGCCCCATCCCGTAACCCAACTCATTTACCCTGCTAATCCCCCTGACATTAAGGGCAATTTAGCATGGCCAATCAACCTAACTCGCACATCTTTGGACTGTGGGAGGAAACCGGAGCACCCGGAGGAAACCCATGCAGACACAGGGAGAATGTGCAAACTCCACACAGACAGTGACCCGAGGCTGGAATTGAACCCAGGTCCCTGGTGTTGAGAGGCAGCAGTGCTAATCACTGTCCCACTCTGACAACTGTTGTAGGCAACTGTTACAATCCTCACAGGAAATGTATAAAAATGCATACAGGGCGGTACAGTGCCACAATGGTTAGCACTGCTGCCTCACAGCGCCAGGGACCCAGGTTCGATTCCCTCTTTGGGTCACTGTCAGTGTAGAGTTTGTACGTTCTCCCCGTGTCTGCGTGGGTTTCCTCTGGGTACTCCGGTTTCCTCCCACAGTCCGAAAGATGTGCTGGTTAGATGCATTGGCCATGCTAAATTTTCCCTCAGTGTACCCGAACAGCGCCAGAGTGTGGCGTCTGGGGGATTTTCACAGTAACTTCATTGCAGTGTTAATGTAAGTCTACTTGTGACACTGATAAATAAACTTTAAACTAAACCAAAATTACTGAAAAGTCCCAAATGAGGAATTTATGGGAAAAATGTCATTTTTGCCATTTTACTTTAATACAAATTTAACATGAACCAACAGGCAAATCACGGTTGGCAGAAAATATAACTGATACATGGAACAGCAGTTACAACAATGGCTGTCTCACAGAGGCTGTAAGAAGTCCATTTCACCTGTGAAGCTCCAGTTTCCATCACACAGTTGTTCCAAACAGAATTTCAGTCCCTTTCCTTCAAGGACAGCCGGTTCTACACAGCCAACATTTTCCGCGTAAACAGAGCTCTGCCTGTGCTGTTCACCCAATGTTGCACAATTCTTTCTGGACTTTTCTCAGCTCCATCGGTCAGGGTAACATGGATTCACACTCCACATGGTATAACTGCTTCTGTGCATTCAACCACTCAGAGTCCTGGGGCGACCTGATAGAAGTCTACAAGATTATGAAGGGCATGGACAGAATGGATAGTCAGAAGCTTTTTCCCAGGGTGGAAGAGTCAATTATTAGGGGGCACAGGTTTAAGGTGCGAGGGGCAAGGTTTAAAGGAGATGTACGAGGCAGATGTGTTTACACAGAGGGTGGTGGGTGCCTGGAACTCATTGCCGGTGGAGGTAGTGGATGCAGAGACGATAGTGACTTTTAAGGGGCGTCTTGACAAATACATGAATAGGATGGGAATAGAGGGATGCGGTCCCTGGGAGGATAGGGAATTTTAGTTCAGTCGGGCAGCATGGTCGGTGCAGGCTTGGAGGGCTGAAGGGCCTGCTCCTGTGCTGTAATTTTCTTTGTTCTTTGTGTGGTGAACCATTGTTGGTTACCACCAGGAGTGCTGAGCCATGGTTTGGCCAGCACTATGAGTCTGTAGATATGTTACTGTTGGGGTTAGGGTTGGGCTGTTCTACCTGTTAATATAGTCCTATGGTACACTCCAGTTGGCTCCGCCTTCCGGGAGAGGTATAAAGGTCACTGCTCTGCCTGGTGACCCTTTAGTCTTGGATTGTATATTGTATATAGTAGCTCCGTTATTGTTGGCAATAAAAGCCTTTATTTCCCGGATACATCCAGCCTCCCGTGTGATTTATCGTGCATCACTTTGTTCATTGTTCTTTGTAAAGCACTGTCTGACCAGGCAGGAATCCAGCTTTCTGGCTCTGTTTTAAGCCTTTCCCTTCTCCAGCTCTCCCCTTTTGTGTCTGTTTGAGGTATTTAAGCTTAAGTTTATTTAGTGTCACAAGTAGGCTCACATTAACACTGAAATGAAGTCAGTGTAAAAATCCCCTGTGGTTCCCAGACTTCGTCAGAATTACATTTTCTTTGAAATATTCAAACAGCACTTGAAATTTCCCTTTGTAGGGGTTAAAAAGAAAATGATTCTCCTGTGAAGTTAAAGCTCAAGTTAAAATCTCTCTGTGTTTCCAGACAAGGTAATTCCAAAAGAATCCAAAGGGTGGTTATCATTATGGGAAACACAAAGGGACATGATGGCGATTTCACCTAAAGACCCTGGGTATAATTGCCTAGATCAACTCATGGACTCCAGTTCAAATACACAAAGATGGTGGTTACTAGCTAGGTGAGAGAGCGCCCAGTGGCTATCTGTCTGTCAATCCATGTGTGTGTGTGTGTGTGTGTTGAGAGAAACAGCAGCCGGAGGTTTGCCACACTGAAGGTGATGCAGTAACTGAGGCAGGGTCCCTGCAAAGTAGCGACCTTTTGCAGGGACATCTAAAACTCTCTCTCTGACTGTGAAAGTTGATCAGTCAGCAGAAGGATCACAGCTGGAAAAATAATTGAGATCTCTCTACCAAACCACAGAACAGCTGAGCCAAAGAATCAGCTATTCACCTGCTGAACTCAACTATTGGAATCGACCTGCCTTGGTTGCAATGTGTCATCATCTCCTCCTCACAACTCAAGGGTGGTTCCATTGAATTTTTTATTTACATTGGGACTAAATTCTTATTTTTAATCTGTATGAATGTAGATGCATGTGTTCAACCATTTCTCCTTACATTGTTAAGGAGAAACTTACTCTATCTTAACTCATAAGCCTGGTTTAATTGACTCATTTTTAAACATAACTATTGGGTCTGGGAAAAGTATCAAGGGAATGGGAATGTTTTAAATTAAACCTTGTTGCTACCAGCAGAGGATGAGTTGAATAAAGGCACAGAGCCAATCAGCCGTCCTCACTCGGGTTTGGAATGATTTTGAGGTATCTCAATCAGACGGTAACAAATCGAGGGGTTTCGTTTAGATCAACAACATTCAGGAACCTCATCTGGGGCTGGTTGTAACAAAGCATTGATGCTTTGAAACATTAATCCCAGCACAGATAGACCCAGCATGGCAATGATCCCAGCACAGATACACCCAGCATGGGAATAATTCCAGCACAGATATTCCTTTGGGAATAATCCCAGCACAGATACCCCCATGAAATAATCCCAGCACAGATACCCAGCATGGCAATAATCCCAGCACAGATACCCCCATGGAATAATCCCAGCACAGATAGACCCAGCATGGCAATGATCCCAGCACAGATGCACCCAGTAGGGAATAATCCCAGCACAGATATACCCACCATGAGAATAATCCCAGCACAGATACACCCAACATGGCAATAATCCCAGCACAGATACACCCAGCATGGGAATAATTCCAGCACAGATATTCCTTTGGGAATAATCCCAGCACAGATACCCCCATGAAATAATCCCAGCACAGATACCCAGCATGGCAATAATCCCAGCACAGATACCCCCATGGAATAATCCCAGCACAGATACCCAGCATGGCAATAATCCCAGCACAGATACCCCCATGGAATAATCCCAGCAGGGGATTATTCCCCTGCTGGGTGTATCTGTGCTGGGATTATTGCCATGTTGGGTGTATCTGTGCTGGGATTATTCTCATGGTGGGTATATCTGTGCTGGGATTATTCCCTACTGGGTGCATCTGTGCTGGGATCATTGCCATGCTGGGTCTATCTGTGCTGGGATTATTCTCATGGTAGGTATATCTGTGCTGGGATTATTCCCCTGCTGGGTGTATCTCTGAAACATTAATAAACCTGGATTCCCTGTTAGAAAAAGGATGATGTTTATAGTATCTATTTCTAATTTTAATGTTAACTTGATTTGCTATCAAAAGTGAATTGCATGTTTGTTTTTTTAAAATAAATCTTTATATGATGTAGAAAACATATTCCATGGGGGTGGGGGTCCGTGCAGATTTATTCTCATAAAGTGGGTAACTGTACTAGGATTATTTCCCTGGTGGGTATGTGTGCTGGGATTATATCCATGGAGGTATCTGTGTTGGAATTATTCCAATGATGGGTAGTTGTGTTCGGATTATTCCCATGAGGGATATCTGGGCTGGGATTATTCCCCCACAAGGGTATCTATGATGGGTTTATTCCCACAGGGGACATGTCTCTGCTGAGAATATTCCCACGGAGAGTATCTGTGCTGGAATTACTACATGGAGGGTGGTATCTGTGCTGGAAATAATACATGGAGAGTGGTATCTGTGCTGGGATTATTCCATGGGGGTATCTGTGCTGGGATTATTGCCATGCTGGGTATCTGTGCTGGGATTATTCCATGGGGGTATCTGTGCTGGGATTATTGCCATGCTGGGTATCTGTGCTGGGATTATTTCATGGGGGTATCTGTGCTGGGATTATTCCCAAAGGAATATCTGTGCTGGAATTATTCCCATGCTGGGTGTATCTGTGCTGGGATTATTGCCATGTTGGGTGTATCTGTGCTGGGATTATTCTCATGGTGGGTATATCTGTGCTGGGATTATTCCCTACTGGGTGCATCTGTGCTGGGATCATTGCCATGCTGGGTCTATCTGTGCTGGGATTATTCTCATGGTAGGTATATCTGTGCTGGGATTATTCCCCTGCTGGGTGTATCTGTTTACAACTATCTGCTTCAAGAAGATGACCATCAACCCGGTACCTAAGAAAAACCAAGCAGCGTGGCTTAATGACAATCGGCCGGTGGCTCTGACATCCATCATTATGAAGTGCTTCGAAAGGCTAGTCATGGCATGAATCAATTCCAGCCTCCCAGATTACCTGGACCCACTATAGTTTGCCTACTGCCACAACAGGTCCACAGCAGACGCCATTTCCGTGGCCCTAAACTCAACCCTGGAAAACCTAGATAACAAGGACACCTATGCCAGACTCCTATTTATTGACTACAGCTCAGCTTCCAACACTATTATTCCCACAAACCTCATCTCCAAACTCCGGCACCTCCCTCTGCAACTGGATCCTGAACTTCCTAACTCACAGACCACAAGTAAGGATAGGCAACAGCACCTCCTCCACGATCATTCTCAACACCAGTGCCCCACAAGGCTGCGTTCTCAGCCCCCTACTATACTCGTTATACACCTATGACTGTGCGGTCAAATTCCCCTCCAACTCGATTTTCAAGTTTGCTGACGACACCACCGTAGTGGGTCAGATCTCAAACAATGACGAGACAGAGTACAGGAATGAGATAGAGAACCTGGTGAACTGGTGCGGCAGCAATAATCTCTCCCTCAATGCCAACAAAACAAAGGAGATTGCCATTGACTTCAGGAAGCGTAAAGGAGAACATGCCCCTGTCTACATCAATGGGGATGAAGTAGAAAGGGTCGAGAGCTTCAAGTTTTTCGGTGTCCAGCTCACCAACAACCTGTCCTGATCCCCCCATGCCAACACTATAGTTAAGAAAGCCCACCAACGCCTCTACTTTCTCAGAAGACTAAGGAAATTTGGCATGTCAGCTACGACTCTCACCAACTTTTACAGATGCACCATAGAAAGCATTCTTTCTGGTTGTATCACAGCTTGGTATGGCTCCTGCTCTGCCCAAGACCGCAAGGAACTACAAAAGGTTGTGAATGTAGCCCAATCCATCACGCAAACCAGACTCCCATCCATTGACTTTGTCTACACTTCCCGCTGCCTCGGCAAAGCAGCCAGCATAATTAAGGACCCCACGCACCCAGGACATTCTCTCTTCCACCTTCCTCCTTTGGGAAAAAGGTACAAAAGTCTGAGGTCACATACCAACCGACTCAAGAACAGCTTCTTCCCTGCTGCCATCAGACTTCTGAATGGATTTACCTTGCACTACGTTGATCTTTCTCTACACCCTAGCTTTGACTGTAACACTACATTCTGCACTCTATCGTTTCCTTCTCTATGAACAGTATGTTTTATCTGTATAGCGCGCAAAAAACAATACTTTTCACTGTATGTTAATACATGTGACAATAATAAATCAAATCAAATCAAAATCAAATCTGTGCTGGGATTATTCCCATGATGGGTGTATTTGTGATGGGATTATTCCCATGCTGAGAGTATCTGCGCTGGGATTATTCCCATGCTGGGTGTACCTGTGCTGGGACTATTCCCATGCTGAGTGTATCTGCGCTGGGATTATTCCCATGCTGGGTGTACCTGTGTTGGGATTATTCCCATGCTGGGTGTACCTCTGCTGGGACTATTCCCATGCTGGGTGTACCTGTGCTGGGATTATTCCCATGTTGGGTGTACCTGTGCTGGGACTATTCCCATGCTGGGTGTACCTGTACTCGGATGATTGCCAGTCTGACTGTGATGCTGGGTTTGTTCCTCCAGGGGGCGTGTCTGGGAGGTCAGGCGGTGACCTCTGTGATGTCAGAAGCAGTGGACGGGCTGCTTGTGACGTAATCAGGCTGCGCCGCTCCGGTTTCCGAGCGGCGGCCCCGGGATCACTCACTGCCATGAGCTCCGCTTCCCGGAAAGACTGGCGGGCCCCCGGCGCCTCCTCGTCGGCCTCCGGCGGCTGGGAGAGCCCGGCGGGCGGCAGAGGCCGGGGCCGCCACCCCGGACACCTAAAGGGCAAAGACATCGGCCTGTGGTACGCCAAGCGGCAGGGCCAGAAAAGCAAAGAGCAGGAGCGCAGCGAGGTGAGGGGGAGGGGCGGACACACACCCACCCCTACACACACCCACACACACACCTACCCTCAACCCCACCCACCCCCACACCCCCACACAGACACACACCCACACATACACATCCCCACCCACACACACCCACCCCCACACACACCCACCCCCACACACACACCCACACCCACACACACACCCACACCCACACACACCCACACCCACACAGACACACACCCACACATACACACCCACCCCCACACACACACCCACACACACACCCACACCCACACACACCCACACCCACACAGACACACACCCACACATACACATCCCCACCCACCCACCCCCACACACACCCACCCCCACACACACCCACACACACACCCCCACCCACACACACCCACCCCCACACACCCACCCACACCCACACACACACCCACACCCACACACACCCACACCCACACAGACACACACCCACACATACACATCCCCACCCACCCACCCCCACACACACCCACCCCCACACACCCCCACCCCCACACACCCACCCCCACACACCCCCACCCCCACACACACCCACCCCCACACACACCCACCCCCACACACACCCACACACACACCCCCACCCACACACACCCCCACCCACACACCCCCACCCACACACACACCCACCCACCCCCACACACACCCACACACACACCCCCACCCACACACACACACCCCCCCACGCACACACACCCACCCACCCCCCCACACACACACCCACCCCCCCACACACACAAACCCCCCCACACACACACACACCCCCCCACACACACACCCACCCCCCCACACACACACACCCCCCCACACACACACACACACCCCCACACACACCCCCACCCCCCCACACACACACCCACCCCCCCACACACACACCCACACACACACCCCCACCCCCACACATCCCCACCCACCCACCCACACATCCCCACCCACCCACCCACACATCCCCACCCACCCACCCACACATCCCCACCCACCCACCCACACATCCCCACCCACCCACCCACCCACCCACACACACACACACCCACACACACACCCCCACACGCACACACCCCCACCCACACACACCCACCCCCCCACCCACACACACCCACCCACCCCCCCACACACACACCCACCCCCCCACACACACACCCACACACACACCCCCACCCACCCACACCCCCACACATCCCCACCCACCCACACATCCCCACACACACCCCACACACACACCCCCACACACACACCCCCACACACACCCACACCCCCACCCACACACACATACACACACCCCCACCCACACACCCACACACCCCCACACACACCCCCACACACCCACACACACCCACCCCCACACAGACACACACCCACACATACACATCCCCACCCACACACCCACCCACCCCCACACACACATCCCCACCCACCCACACCCCCACACATCCCCACCCACCCACACCCCCACACACACACCCCCACACACACACCCCCACACACACCCCCACACACATCCACCCACACACACCCCCCTCCCACACCCACACCCACCCACCCACACCCCACACACCCACACCACCCACACCCCACACACACACCCTCTCACACACACACCCGCACACCCACCCCCCTCACACACCCCCTCACACACCCCCTCACACACCCCCTCACACACACCCTCACACACACCCTCACACACACCCTCACACACACCCTCACACACACCCTCACACACACCCTCACACACACCCTCACACACACCCTCACACACACCCTCACACACACCCTCACACACACCCTCTCACACACCCTCTCACACACCCTCACACACACCAACCCCCTCTCACGCACCCCACGCGTGGCCCCCCCACGTGCGCCCCCTCGCACCTGTCCCCCCGGCGCGCGCACTCCACCACAGAAAAATTCCCCCTGCTCGACACAGATCCGCACACACCTCCAGGCAAGATCTGACAGAGACCCCCCATGCATGCCCCACACGGAGATCCATACGCCAGAGACCCAGACCCTATCCCACAACACACACACGCACATTTAATCAGACCAGGGAGAGATCAGCCATGATCTGATTGAATGGCGGAGCAGGCTTGAAGGCCTGAAATTGCCACCTTCCCCTGATTCCGATGTTCCTACCCACCCTGGACACACCCTGACACACAGCAATCCCCCACCCTCATTCCCAGCCCCCAACCTCTCCCATTAAAAACAAGGCGCTGAGTGAGTGTGAGTGGAGGAAGTTGGAAGTGGATGGACGGAAATCACAATCAGCAAACTGGCCCCCATGTCGTCTCACCACACCCCCCTCCCCCCTCTTATTGGTGGGTGAACTTGTGTCTCAGTTTGAAAGGAAAAAGAGCTGCCCGTCTGCTGCACCGCTGTGGAAATCCCATCAGAGTTTGAGAGGGCAAAGTCAGGGAAGAGTTGAGTTGATGTTGCATAAACGCAAAATACTGCAGGAGCTGGAATCTGCAACAAAAACAGAAAATGCTGTAAAATCCCAGCAGGTCTGACAGCATCTGTGGGGAGAGAATAGAGCCAATGTTTTGAGTCTCGATGATCTTTCGTCAGAGCTGAGAACAGAGATTTATACTGTTAGTAGCAGGCTGCAATTGGACAAAGGGAATGTAAATGAGGATACAGAAAGCTGAGACCTTCTCGGCCTTCTGTATCCTCATTTATATTCCCTTTGTCCAATCCCACTCCCGCAACCATCTCAATAGTATAAATCTCTGCTGATTCTCTTTGCTCTCGACTCTGACGAAGGGTCATCTAGACTCAAAATATTGCCTCTATTCTCTCGCTACAGATGCTGCCAGACCTGCTGGGATTTTCCAGCTTTTTCTGTTTTTGTTGTTGATGTAGCATCTGTCCTGAATCTAGGCCGTCTCCAAGTGCCTCATGGCCACTTATGTTTGTGTTTAAATTCTCATCACAACAAAGTTCCAAAAGAGTCGACTTATAAATGAACTAATAATCTTCTTTAGTGATATTGATCGAGGGATAATGTTGGTTGGGAGTGAGAGATTTTCCCTATCCTACATCCACTCATTCCAATGAGGATCTTTTGAATCCATTTGGGTGAATCTGAGTGAAACCAAGAGAGTGTTGCATTGGCCATGCTAAATTCTCCCTCAGTGTACCCGAACAGGTGCCGGAGTGTGGCGACTAGGGGATTTACACAGTAACTTCGTTGCAGTATTAATGCAAGCCTACTTGTGACACTAATAAAAAAAAAACCTTATCTACCATCAACCTGTCCTGCTGTCTTCAGAGATCTCTGGACACGCACACCAAGGTTCCTCTGATCCTCCAATTCCTCAGGTCTGACCATTCATTGTATATTCAGTTGCCTTGTTAGTCCTCCCAAAGTGCTTTGCCTTCCTCCATTTACTTTGATAACCTTACTGAACAATATCTATATCAGTCCTGAAAGGTACAGTTATTCCCCAGAACCCACAGTGTTCTGCAGAAGTTTTCAGATTTGTAATGGCACTTTGGAAATGTGGTTCTTGATTTTTGCCCCTGAGCAGCTTGGTTCTAATTTTATGATTGCATTTCCTTGTTCCTGATCTTCTCACGTTCTCACTGCTTACCCTAACAAATGTTTTACTGATTTATTTGTACCGCAGTTAGTACGCTGGACATTTTTGGACATTTAATTATACTATAAAATAAAAGAGGCGGCACGGTGGCACAGTGGTTAGCACTGCTGCTTCACAGCTCCAGGGACCCGGGTTCGATTCCTGGCTTGGGTCACTGTCTGTGTGGAGTTTTTACTTTCTCCTCATGTCTGCGTGGGTTTCCTCCGGGTGCTCTGGTTTCCTCCCACATTCTGAAAGATGTGCTGGTTAGGTGCATTGACCCGAACAGGCGACTAGGGGAATTTCACAGTGCAGCCTTCATTGTAGGCTTACTAAGAAATAAACTTTAAATCCTGCAGAAAAATACTCAGCAGGACTGGTAGCGTTTATGGAGAGAGAATCAGATTTAATGTTTTAGATGAATTACATTTTGCCAGAGCTGAAAATGTTAACAGTTTTAGAGAATTAATTATTTTTTGGGTTCCTAAAGTAAGACGTCATTGCTTAAATGAGTTAACATAGGAAAAAAAATACTGTATGGCTCTTTTTGCCTTTCTGTAGAGGGCAGTTGTGCAGATGGATGAAGCAAGAGAGCAACACATCACCCGACTACTGAATTCTGTCCAGACACGGAGTGACTACAAAGACCGGAGTGACTACAAAGACCGGAGTGACTACAAAGACCGGAGTGACTACAAAGACCGGAGTGACTACAAAGACCAGCGTGCCTCGGTTTCAGCTGACTCTAGCAAAAACTGGAGGTACCTCAGCTTTTTCTAAACATTGTTTCTTTAAGATGCAGTCATTTCACATTTGCATCCTTTGTTATGGTGGAGACCCTGGCAACTTATGCCTCCACTTCCTGTGATAATTTCTCAATTACTGTGCAGCTCCTGTTAGGGAAGCAAAGGTAGCTTTAAAGAATTTATATTGCTATTGGTAAAAAATAGAAATAAGGCACAGTTTTAAATGCGTTTAATGTTCAGCTTAACGTCTGTAGTAGGGAAAATGCTGGAATCCATTATTAAAGAGGAGATAGCAGGGCATCTGGATAGAAATGGTTCGATCAATCAGACGCAGCATGGATTCATGAGGGGAAAGTCGTGCTTGACGAACATGTTGGATTTTTATGAAGATGTGACGAGGGCGGTTGATGGAGGAGAACCGGTGGATGCGGTGTTTTTGGATTTCCAAAAGGCGTTTGATAAGGTGCCCCATAAAAGGCTGCTGAAGAAGATTAGGGCACACGGAGTTGGGGGTAGTGTGTTAAAGTGGACTGGGGACTGGCTATCCGACAGGAAGCAAAGAGTCGGAATAAATGGGTGTTTTTCCGGTTGGAGGAAGGTAACTAGTGGCGTGCCGCAGGGATCGGTACTCGGGCCGCAACTGTTTACCATTTATATAGATGATCTGGAGGAGGGGACGGAGTGTAGGGTAACGAAGTTTGCAGACGACACAAAGATAAGTGGAAAAGTGAATCGTGTGGAGGACGGAGAAGATCTGCAGAGAGATTTGGACAGGCTGAGTGAGTGGGCGAGGATATGGCAAATGGAGTATAACGTTGAGAAATGCGAGGTTATACACTTTGGAGGAAATAGTAACAAATGGGATTACTATCTCAATGGAAACAAATTAAAACATGCTACCGTGCAAAGGGACCTGGGGGTCCTTGTGCATGAGACGCAAAAGCCCAGTCTGCAGGTACAACAGGTGATCAAGAAGGCAAATGGGATGTTGGCCCATATTGCGAGGGGGATAGAATATAAAAGCAGGGATGTCTTGATGCACCTGTACAGGGCATTGGTGAGGCCGCAGCTGGAATACTGTGTGCAGTATTGGTCCCCTTATATGAGGAAGGATATATTGGCATTGGAGGGAGTGCAGAGAAGGTTCACCAGGTTGATACCGGAGATGAGGGGTTTGGATTATGAGGAGAGGCTGAGGAGATTGGGTTTGTACTCGTTGGAGTTTAGAAGGATGAGGGGGGATCTTATGGAGACTTATAAGATAATGCGGGGGCTGGATAGGGTGGAGGCGGAGAGATTCTTTCCACTTAGTAAGGAAGTTAAAACTAGAGGACACAGCCTCAAAATAAAGTGGGGTCGGTTTAAGACAGAGTTGAGGAGGAACTTCTTCTCCCAGAGGGTGGTGAATCTCTGGAATTCTCTGCCCACTGAGGTGGTGGAGGCTACCTCGCTGAATATGTTTAAAGCGCGGATGGATGGATTCCTGAGCGGTAAGGGAATTAAGGGTTATGGGGATCAGGCGGGTAAGTGGTACTGATCCACGTCAGATCAGCCATGATCTTATTGAATGGCGGGGCAGGCTAGATGGCCTACTCCTGCTCCTATTTCTTATGTTCTTATGTTCTTATGTTCATGTGTCTGGAAGGTTGAAGCCCATAGTTAGGTTCATGCTGGACAAAGGTGTTTGGGGGTTGGTTAAGTTCCAAATGTGCTTCTATTGTTCTTAGAGAAGGCTGCAGCATGAAGAACAAAATAGTAGCAGGGGCGTTGCCTGGCAACAGGAGGTCACCTTCCTTTGTTCTTAGTTTTAACTGGAAACCAGAGCAGTTGGAGTCAGGTCACTGAGGAGTGAACAGCTCGTAATTCTGCCACGAGAAGCTGGACAGGACAAGGGAATTGCAAAAGTGCAAGCTTCCCAAAGAACAAGATACAATCCAGATAACCAGGGAATTGGGACAGAATGAGTGTTTAAGGCAGCTGAGATTAAGTAAACAGAGACCAAGATTCAGAAGAATTCAACAAAGAGTGAACAGTGTACTGAGTTAAAGGGATAATTGTAGTAAGTAGATTTGAAGTGGGACAGAAGATTCAAAGGTAGATGAAACATTTGATATCGTTTTAATAAAAATCGAACTGAGTTAAATAATTGTGAACCATTTGGACAAGTAGTCAAGACAACAAAATTCTAAAGGGGTGGGTGTAAAATCCTGGATTGGATTTGCTGTTAAAAGTTGAGTGAAAGCTTTGTTTAGAAGTGTCATTTGGAAAACCTGGTCTGGATTTTGGGATGCAAACCTCTAAGGGAAAGCATTGAGAGAAGATTTCAAAGCATGCTTTTGGGCATGGAGTTTCTCGTGTGACAATCATCTGGGGGATTCTTGTTCCTTGGGAAGTTGCATCTTTGCAACTCCCTTATCCTGTCCAGCTTCTCCTGGCAGAATTATAAGCTGTTCACTCCTCAGTGACCTGGCTCCAACTGCTCTGGCTTCCAGTTAAAACGATCTAAGGAGATACATCAAAGATGTCAAAAGACAGTAGCGGACCAAGCTAGAGTCCCAGGCTAGCCACACGGACCCCTGTCGACTATGGCAAAGTCTGTAAGACATAGGCTACAAGATGCAGGCATGTAAAATCGCCGGCTCCAACGCACCCCACCCTGATGAGTTCAATGCATTCTATCCCCGTTTTGAGCAAGAGGTCAGCGAGAGCATGCCCTCCACCCTGGAAGCCTTGGGTGAACCTGTATCTGAGGTCACCATTGCAGATGTAAGAGCAGTTTCTCGAAGGTCAACCCAAGGAAAGTGACTGGCCCGGATGGGTACCCGGACGAGCACTCGGATCCTGCGCAGATCAGCTGGCGGGGGTATTCACAGGCATCTTCAACTTCTCTTTACAACAATGTGAGGTCCCCATCTGCTTCAAGAAGATGACCATCATCCCAGTACCTAAGAAAAACAAGCAGCGGGTCTTAATGACTATCAGCTGGTGGCTCTGGCATCCATCATTATGAAGTGCTTTGAAAGGTTAGTCATGGCACGAATCAATTCCAGCCTCCCGGGCTACCTGGATCCACTGCAGTTTGCCTACCGCCGCAACAGGTCCACAGCAGACACCATCTCCCTGGCCCTGCACTCAACCCTGTAACACCGAGATAGCAAGGACACCTATGTCAGACTCCTATTTATTGTCTTCAGTTCAGCTTTCAACACTATTTTTCCTATGAAACTCATTTCCAAACTCTGAGGCCTGGGCCTCGGCTCCTCCCTCTGCGACTGGATCCTGAACTTCCTAATTCACAGACCACAATCAATAAGGATAGGCAACACCACCACCTCCACGATCATCCTCAACACCGGTGCCCCACAAGGCTGTGTCCTCAGCCCCCTACTGTACTCCTTATACACCTATGACTGTGTAGCCAAATTCCCCTCCAATTCGATTTTCGGGTTTGCTGACGACACCACTGTAGTGGGTTGGATCTCAAACAATGACGAGACAGAGACAGGAATGAGATAGAGAATCTGGTGAACTGGTGTGGCAACAATAATCTCTCCCTCAATGTCAATAAAAGGAGATTGTCATTGACTTCAGGAAGTGCAGTGGAGAACATGCTCCTGCTCTGCCCAAGACCGCAAAGGGTTGTGAATGTAGCCCAATCCATCACGCAAACCAGCCTCCCATCCATTGACTCCGTCTACACTTTCCGCTGCCTTGGAAAAGCAGCTAGCATATTCAAGGACCCCATGCACCCCGGACATTCGCCCTTCCGCCTTCTTCCGTCGGGTAAAAGATACAAAAGTCTGAGATCACGTATCAACTGACTCGAGAACAGCTTTTTCCCTGCTGTCGTCAGATTTTTGAATGGACCTACTTTGCATTAAGTTGATCTTTCTCTTCACCCTAGCTATGACTGTAGCACTACATTCTGCACTCTTGTTTCCTTCTCTATGAACGGTATGCTTTGTATAGCGCACAAGAAACAACACTTTTCACTGTATAATATGTGACAATAATAAATCAAATCAAATCTGAGGAGACGTCGACAGACATTCACTTGGGATTCAGAGTGAAGAATGTATTTGACCACAGGCATCTTGTGGGTATCAAAAGGCCTTTGTGTTTTAATGAGACGATTGTAGCTTATGATGTACTTTGTAATCCGTGTTAATCTTAAACTAAAGGGGGAAGGAAAGGCATATCATATTATAAATCCAATTTTTTCATGTTTAATATTTTTTCTGGTTGAAACGAATTAGCAATCCCATGTTTTATATTAAAAGTTACGGACTTTTGAGCCAGGGATCTTTCCATCAACTGGGATCGTAACATTCCATGGGCATACAACTGAGAGGGAATGTTGCTAACAAGCCTCTTAATTATGTCAAGTTGCTACTAACAAGCGGAATAGGAATAAAACCGGATGACCCATCTGGCATCAACGTTAGCAACTTAAACAACAATAGTCCCACTAGTCCTGTCGACCATACAAAGTCCTCCTCACTAACCTCTGGGGACTTGTGCCAAAATTGGGAGAGCTGTCCCATAGACTTAGTTGAGTAAGATCATAACAATCACACTCACAAAATCACACTCTCAAAATCATACTTTACAGCCAATATCCTGGTCCTGTTTGCCTCTTTAGGTGGGTGTAAAAGATCCCATGGCAAAATTCAAAGATGAGCAGGGGTCTTGGGTGGCACAGTGGTTAGTACTGCTACCTCACAGTGCCAGGGACCTGGGTTCGATTCCCGGCTTGGGTCTGTGCGGAGTTTGCACGTTCTCCCCATGTCTGTGTGGGTTTCCTCTGGGTGCTCTGGTTTCTTCCCACATTCCGAAAGACATGCTGGTTAGGTGCATTGACTATGCTATATTCTCCCTTGGTGTACCCGAACAGGTGCTGGAGTGTGTCGCTAGGGAATTTTTACAGTAACTTCATTGCGGTGTTAATGTAAGCCTAGTTGTGACACTAATAAATAAACTTTACTTCTCCTAGTGTCCAGGTCAGCATTTATTCCTCAACTAAGATCACTCAAACAAATTATCTGGGAATTTATCTCCTTGCTGTTTGTGAGACCTTGCTACGTGCAAATCGTTCCCCGAGATTACAACAGCGACCTGTTTTGAAAACTTCTCCATTAATTGTGAAATGCTTTTGGATGTTCTGTGGCCAGGGGCGATGCTATATAACTGCAAGTCTGTTCTTTATATGTCAGCATCACTAAAGCAGATTAACTGATCATCTAACTCATTGCCCTCTGGCAAATTTCTAATTTTTTCCTGAACTTTGTTTCATTTTCCTCCCAACCCATCACAGAAGTGCGTATCCCTCTGCTTCAACCAACAAGGAAACTAAACCAGAGACCAGTGCTGACCTAGAGTATCTCTTCGAAACCATCACTCCGGATGTGTTTTTGGACGAGGAGCTGAGAGAAAACCTAATGAAGAAGACATCGAGTTTGAGATACCTGGAGATGAAGGTATTGATGTTGGGAATTTGCCCAATCTAAAGGACCATATGTCAGAAAGAATAAATGGTTCGGAGCATTAGCACCCCTGAACTTTAGCTTGTGATGCTCAACTCTTAAATGGTTTTGTCATCTGTATCCTTTTCCTAAACCAACAAAATGTCAGTGACTTGTAACATGCTCCACGTTACCCTGAGATCATTCCTGTACAAAGTTTCTATGTAGTCAAAAGCCAATTTAATGTACTGGTTGGTTTAAATACTGTGTTTTCACCCATGGGACCTGGATTTAAATCCACCTGGATTTATGACTGAATGTGTCATAGATCATAGAATCCCTACAGTGCAGAAGGATGCATTTGGCCCATCGGGTCTGCACTGATCACAATCCCACCCAGGCCCTATCCCCGTAACCCCACATATTTACCCTGCTAATCCCCTGACTCTGAGGGAGAATTCAGCATGGCCAATCAACCTAACCCGCACATCTCTGGACTGTGGGAGGAAACCGGAGCACCCGGAGGAAACCCACGCAGACACGGAGAATGTGCAAACTCCGCTCAGACAGTGACCCAAGGCCAGAATTGAACCCGGGTCCCTGGTGCTTGAGGCAGCAGTGTGAGCCACTGTGCCACCGTGCCGCCCCAATTGCAGGCATTCTACATGAATTGTGTTTATCTCAGTTCCGTGTGGTTGTAGCCTACATCACAGGGCTGCTTGTAATTCAAAAGCCTCTTCGATGAGGCCACAGGACTTATTGTCCCAGGAAATTGAGAGAGAAAAACACTTGCCCCTCAAGCAGTTGGAGGGCCATTTTAACAGGAGTATTATTGGGATAGAGTTATACAGTCATAGAGGTTTACAGCATGGAAACAGGCCCTTCAGCCCAATTTGCCCATGCTGTCCCTTTTTTCTTTTAACGACTAAGCTAGTCCCAATTGTTAGAGTTAGCATCATAAAGTGCAACAAGAGGCCCTTCGGCCTATCATGCATGTGCTGGCCCTTTGAAAGAGCTACCCAATTCGGCCCACTACTGCTCTTTCCCTGTAGCCCGGCAATGACTTAATCACGAATAGTGCCTGAAATATACTTTCAAAAATATCCACTCCCAGCCGAGGAAGGAGAATTCATGAAGCAGGCCATTCAGCCCATCGTGTTTATGTCAGCACAAATATTTGACATAGTTTACTGATATTTAAAATAGAAAAGCAGCTGGATGGAATGACAGTCAGCCTTCAGTACAGCTGTTTAACTTTTCATTGGGAGCGTTCATTTTAAATGTATTTGAGAAGCTGCCCAGCAGAGATGCCAATTAGAACTGATTTTTGTAAAGATTTTAAGAAAATTGCAAGTCAAGTGCTGCCAAGCTGAACTGTCTGGCAGATGGTGGGGAGATTGTGCCAATCTGTCAGCTTCTGTGATGGGGGAAATAAAATAAGCTTACATTAATATCAAAGCTGAAGAATCTAAAGCTGAGTGTTCAATTTCTCTGTACAATAGAATCATTAACTTGCATTTATATCGTGCCTTCAACATGGACAAAACAAGTCCCAAGGTGGTTCACAGTGGTGATTTTTTTAAATTGAAGATTTTGTAGTGAGCCAAAGAGGAGAGGTATAGACAGGGATGACCAGAGCTTAGGGACGAGCTGAAGACGTTGGGTGCATTGACCTGAACCGGCGCTGGAGTGTGGCGACTAGGGGAATTTCACAGTAACTTCATTGCAGTGTTAATGTAAGCCTTACTTGTGATTAATAAATAAATAATAAGACATGGCATCCAGCAGTGGGTGAAGGAATCATAGAATCCCTACAGTGCAGAAGGAGATTTTCGTTTTTTTAGTTTATTAGTGTCACAAGTAGGCTTACATTAACACAGAAATGACGTTACTGTGAGAATCCCCTCGTCGCCACACTGTTCAGGTGGACTGAGGGAGAATTTAGCATGGCCAATGCACCTCACCTGCACGTCTTTCAGACTGTGGGAGGAAACCGGGGAACCCGGAGGAAACCCACACACACACACACGGGGAGAACGTGCAGATTCCGCATAGACAGTGACCCAAGCCGGGAATCGAACCCGGGTCCCTGTTGCTGTGAGGCAGCAGTGCTAACTGTGAGGCCACTCAGCCCATTGAGCCTACACTGACAACCATCCCACACAGGGCCCATCCCCGTAACCCTCCATATTTACCCTGGTAGACCCCACTAAGGGGCAATTTAGCATGATCAATCAACCTAACTCTCACATCTTTGGACTGTGGGAGGAAACCCACGCAGACATGGCGAGAACGTGCAAACTTCACACAGTCACTGGAGTCCGATATTGAACTCAGTGCTGTGAGGCAGCAGTGTTAACCATTGTGCCACCGTGCCACCCCATATGGAGGAAGTGGAGTTGCCAATGAATCACCTTTGTGTTTCCATTTTCATTTCTGGGTTTTATTTTCCATCGAGCTATCCAGAGACTGAAACTAGCCAAAGGAAAGCATCACTGTGACATTGTAATAACTAACCGTGCACAATTGATTTCAATCTGTCGGTAAACCTGTGGAGCTCTTTTATCAGAATCTAGTTTCCTGAATATAGTTGTTATCTTTATGTGATGGCAGTAATAGTGTGATTTCTTAATCTATGTTATTCTCACTTTATTTTCTCAGAGATTCCGAGAAAAACTCCCCTCCTACGGAATGAGGAATGTAAGTGATGGTTTTTAAATTATGTTTGTAATGCAGGCAATTTTCTCGTGTGACGATTTACTTAGTTTAAGAAATCTATGTCTGCATATCAAATATATCCAGTGCTGTGGCCAGAGGGCCACATGATGGACCTGCCCTCCACCTTGGGAGCTCATCAACCTGGTTATAATGTCAGATAACTTGCTCTCATTAGTGTTTGTATTTTAAAAGCCTTTTTAAATTACTTTGAGTTCTACAGTGTTAGTTGATTTCTTCCAACAAAGAATTGGTGGTCTGACAATGGCACCTTCGCTCCTTGTTTGTGCATGGTAGCTTTGTATCATTTTTATTGCATTGACAGTTCATAGAATCTACAGTGCAGAAGGAGGCCAGTTGGCCCATCAAGCCTGCACCGACAGCAATCCCACCCAGGTCCTGTCCTATCCCTGTAACCCCACATATTTACCCTCCGAATCCCCCTGACATTAAAGGGCAATTTATTTTGGCCAATCAACCTAACACACACATCTTTGGACTGTGGGAGGAAACCCGAACGCCCAGAGGAAACCCACGGAGACACGGGGAGAATGTGCAAACTCCTCACAGACAGTCACCCGAGGCCGGAATCGAACCCGGGTCCCTGGCACTGTGAGGTAGCAGTGCTAATCACTGTGCCGCCCCAGACTTCTATACTACATTAAATGTCATGTAAATAATACAACATAGTTCCCAGGCCTCACAGACCTCCAACTTGAGAGCGCATTGTATTCCCAAGTTCTGGAATGATCTGTTCCAACTATCGCTCATAGTTCCTGCCTCAAAGGGTCGAGCAGCTTACGATTATTTGGGACTATGGCAACTTTACCTTTTCTTTATTGGTGAGTGCTATCACAGCACTGTCAAAGTGGGTCACTGTCTGTGCGGAATCTGCACGTTCTCCCCGTGACAGGAAACTGTGTGGGTTTCCTCCGGGTTCCCCAGTTTCCTCCCACAGTCTGAAAGACGTGCAGGTGAGGTGCATTGGCCATGCTAAATTCTCCCTCAGTCCACCCGAACAGTGTGGCGACGAGTGGATTCTCACAGGCTCTCCATTCTTCCGTTGGCTCCTGAGTATGCTGAAAATGCTCTGCCTTGCTGGGGACTAGATTGTATTCTTAAAATACACGTTTGTTTTGACCAAGCTGTTCCAATACACCTACAACACTGGCATCTACCCGACCACCTACAAAATTGTCCAGTTATCTTCTGTTCAGTAAAAGCCTTATTGAAATAGAACAACGCATTATCAGTAATGTGAGGAATGAGTCTTCCCAGTGCACTCTGGAATGAAGTAATACAATTCAATCCGGCCAAATACTGCCCCATCAGTCTATTCTTATAATGATGTGGAGATGCTGGAGTTGGACTGGGGTGGGCACAGTAAGAAGTCTCACAACACCAGGTTAATCATGAGTTTTCGGAGCTCCAATCATTATCTTGCAATTGTGTCTTTGCCTATATATGCCGTGTTTGTGAAACCTACCCCTCCACTCACCTGATGAGGGAGCAGCGTCCTGAAAGCTCATGATTCCAAATAAACCTGTTGGACTTTAACCTGGTGTTGTGAGGCTTCTTACTGTACTCTTATAATCATCAGCAAATTGACGGAGGCTGTCTTTGACAGTGCTGTGATAGCACTCACCAATAAAGAAAAGGTAAAGTTGCCATAGTCCCAAATAACCATAAGCTGCTCGACCCTTTGAGGCAGGAACTGACTGGTGGTGATTTGACCTGAGGATCGCCACACCTCAGGTGAGGGGCAAGGTTGGGAAAGCGGGGCCTTCATGAATGACCTCGGCCGGTACGGGAATTGAACCTGTGCTGTTGGCATCACTCTGCATCACAGACCAGCCGTCCAGCCAACTAAGCCAGCTGACCCCCCGAATAACCTGCTGATTCTCAGATAATCTGTGAACCCCAGATAACCCAGAACCTGCTCATCGCTCCGCTTGCGTTCTGTTTGGACTACTTGGCTTCGGCCTTCATTATAACCTTGGTCCAAAAGAACTGAATTCCAGAGGTGAGAGTGACAGCCTTGAGCTTTCAACAGAATGTGGGACCAAAGAGCCCGAGTTAAATTGGAGTGATTGTGAATCAGGAGAGAATCTGCACTGGTTGGAACCATAGCCAGTACAAAGGAAGATGGTTCTGCTTGTTGGAGCCCAAACATTTCAGCCTCAGGATATCACTGCAGGGGTTTCTCAGGGGAGTGCCCAACCAGCTTTGGCTGCTTCATCGATTACCTTCCTTCCATAAGGTCTAAAGTGGACTTGCGCGCGAATGATTTTAGTGTTCAATACTGTTTTCCATTCCTCAGAAGCTGAAGCAATACAAGTAACATTGCCAGGCTGGAGATAGAGGCAGGAAACTCTGCTGAATAGTCAGGAGCGATGGTAATTAGAGTGTGAGCATTACAGTACCTTGAATATAGACCTTGACTAACCTTGTGTTCTTTTCATACATGTTCTGAATTGCAGGAGGTTGTGGAGTTGATCAATGCAAATCAGGTGCTTGTCATAAGCGGAGAAACAGGTTGTGGGAAAACCACGCAGGTGACCCAGTTCATTCTGGACGACTACATTGAGAGTGGGAAGGGTTCTTTGTGCAGGGTCGTGTGTACTCAACCCCGGCGGATCAGCGCAATCTCTGTAAGTCTCAGCACTTTTATTTTGTCTTTTGTGCCTGCTTTGCCTGGGGTGTCCAAACTGCATCCCGTCTGCTGTGATGGCCTAGTGGTATTAATGTTAAACTATTAATCCTGACACTTGGCTAATGTTCTGGCGACCCGGGTTTGAATCCCACCATGGCAGATGGTGGAATTTGAATTCAATTAAAAAAAATCTGGAATTATGAATCTACTGATGACCATGAAGCCATTGTCGATTGTTGGAAAAGCCCATCTGGTTCACTAATGTCCTTTAGGGAAGGAAATCTGCCGTCCTTACCTGGTCTGGCCTACATGTGATTCCAGAGCCAGAGCAATGTAGTTGATTCTCAACTGCCCTCTGAAATGGCAGAGCGAAACAGTTCAAGGGCAGCTAGGGATGGGCAATAAATGCTGGCCAGTCAGCGATGCCCATGTCCCATGAGTGAACAAGAAAAACTTGTTTGCTATGTGCCGATCCAATAACCTGTCTAGTTTGCGTGCCACTGGGCGAATGTATCGTCAGGGGACACTGGCACTGTGAGCAAATTCAATATCCAGCTATCAGTTTAGAAATTAACTTGTAAAATGGCAGGAGAATCATAGAATCTGACAGTGCAGAAGGAAGCCATTCGGCCCATCGAGTCTGCACTGACCACAATCCCACCTCGGCCCTATCCCCATAACCCCATGCATTTAACCTAGCTACTGCCCCTGACACTAAGGGGCAATTTAGCATGGCCAATCCACCTAACCCGCACATCTTTGGACTGTGGGAGGAAACCGGAGCACCCGGAGAAAACCCACGCAGACATGGGGAGAATGTGCAAACTCCACACAGACAGTGACCCAAGCCAGGAAGCGAATCCGGGTCCCTGGCACTGTGAGGCAGCAGTGCTAACCACTGTGCCATCGTGCCAGGCCAAAGTACAATTCATGTATTTAAAATAAAAATTTCAAGGTAAGGTGATAAAGAGTTTTAAGGAAGTAATCGAGTATCATGACAAGTAATGATGCGTTTCTGAGTGATTTTCTAATAAATAGAAGCTGCCTCTTCTAAACTGAAGAAATCCTTCAATATCACCTTGTGTATGTCATAATTATGTTTTTGGACACCATGATATACATCGAAGTGTGGGAGAAAGACAAAAATGTGGACATTCCTGAATTATGGACCTGAACAGTAAGAAAATTACAATTGTGGTTTGTGATTAAAAGATATGTTAGCTTTGAAATCTCTTTGCTACTGATTGAACCGTTCTGTAATCACATTCCCTGACTTACAAATGATGCCTGGTCTCTTTATACTCTTGATATAAGCCATGCTCCTCCTGGGAATTGAATCTGGATTTGCACAACACAATTTAAGTGGCAGCAGGAAGGCAATGTAATCTTTTGTAGTTCCAGCTCAACCTGCAAATCTCGTCCCGATGGGTAACATATGAATGTTACTGGAATTTAGAAGGTTAAATTTTGAGGACACATTGCATAAATTCCCAAGATGGCACCGGAGTGTGGCGGCTTCTCGCAAGCTGTGCCCAGTATACCCTCTAATTCTCTCTTTTACTCTCACGGTGGCACAGTGGTTAGCACTTCTGCCTCATAGCGCCAGGGACCCAGGTTCAATTCCCAGCTTAGGTCACTGTGCAGAGTCTTCATGTTCTCCCCACGTCTGTGTGGGTTTCCTCCGGATGCTCCGGTTTCCTCCCACTCTCTGAAAGACGTGCTGGTCAGGTGTATTGGCCATGCTAAATTCTCCCTCAGTGTACCCGAACAGGCACCGGAGTGTGGCGACGAGGGAATTGTCACAGTAACTTCATTGCAGTGTTAAGCCTACTTGTGACACTAATAAATAAACTTAAAACTTTAAAACTCTACTCTAACTCTTTTGAATTCTGTAACAATGCATTAATTCGATCTCTTCACTACATTCTGTATCCTCTCCTTTCCTTCTCTATGTATGGTATGCTTTGTGTAGCGCGCAAGAAAAATACTCTTCACTGTATATTAATACATATGACAATAAGTCAGATCAACGTGACATGTATTCTCTAGACTTTTGACAAGTGATCACGGAGCCTCAGAATTGTTACGGTGCTGGAGGCTGCCATTTGGCCCATTGCGTCTGCACCGGCTCACTAAATGAGCAACTGACCTGCGACCATTTCCTCAACTTCTCTCTGTAACCCTGCACATTCTTCCCTTTCAGAGAACAGCCTAATACCTTTTTGAATGCTTCAATTGAACCTGCCTCTACTACATAATCTGGCAGTGGGCTGCAAACCTGAACCACTCGTGTTTTTAAAAAAAATTCTCCCATAACTTTTGCTGCTTTTACTAATGACTTGAAATCTGTGCTCTTTCGCTGCTGATTCTTTCACAAGTGGGGAACGATTTCTCTCTTATCTGTTCTGTGTCGACCCTTCAAAATTTTGAAAACCCCTATCCAAACTCTTCTCAACCTTTTCTCTAAGGAAAACAGTCTGATTTCGCCAATATCTTCATAACTCAAGTTCCTCGTCCTTGGAAAGATTATCCTGAATCTTTTCTGCACCATCTCTAATGCCTTCACATCCTTCCTAAAGTATGGCACCCAGAACTAATGACAAGTAGTCTAGCTGAGGCTGAACTAGTGACTTGCGCAAGTATTACATAACCTTCTTGCTCTTGTACTCTATGTCCCTACTAATAAAGATGTGGAGATGCCGGCGTTGGACTACTAATAAAGCCCAGGATATTGTATTTATTAATGTCTGTCTCAATCTGTCCTGCCGCATTCAATGATTTAGGCATTATACACCCAGCACCACTGGTCCTGCATCCCTTTTAGAATTGTACTCTTTATTTATATTGTTTCTCCATGTTCTTCCTACCAAAATAAATCAGCTTACATTTCTCTGTATTGACGTTCACCTGCTACCTGTCCGCCCATTCCACCAACTTGTCTATGTCCTTTTGAAGTTCTACACTATCCTCAAAGTTCACAGTGCTTTGAAGTTATGAATCATCTGCAAACTTTGGACTTGTTCCCTGTGCGCCAAGGAATAGATCATTCATTTCTATCAGGGAATGCGTGGATCCAACACTGAACCCTGGGGAACTCCATGACAAAGCTTCCTACAGTGCAAAAAACGTCCATTAGCCAGTAGCCTCTGTTTCCTGTCGCTCAGCCAATTCCGTATTCATATTGCTACTTTCCCTTTTATTCCATGAGCTATAATTTGCTCGCAAGTGGGTCTGTTGTTTGGCACTGTTTCAAATGTCTTTTGGAAGTCCATGTATGCTACACAAACAGCAATGTCCCCATCAGCCCTTTCTGCTACCTCTTCAAAATATTCCAGCAAATTAGCTAAACATGATTTTCCCTTGAGAAATGAATGCTGGCTTTCCTTAACGAACCCTAATTTGTCCGTGTGACTATTAATTTTGTCCCAAATTATTGTTCCTAGAAGTTTCCCCTTCACAGACGTTAAACTGATTGGCCTGCAGTTGTTGAACTCACCCCTTTTTTTGAAATGTTATGGGAAGGCGATGGTCTAGTGGTATTATCGCTAGACTATTAATCCAGAAACTCCTGTTCCTGGTGACCCAGGTTCAAATCCCACCTCGACAGATGGTGGAATTTGAATTCAATAAAAAATATCTGGAATTAAGAATCTACTGATGATCATGAAACCATTGTCGATTGTTGTAAAAACCCATCTGGTTCACTAATGTCCTTTAGGGAAGGAAATCCTCACTTGGTTTGGCCCACATGTGACTCCAGAGCCACAGCAATGTGGTTGACTCTCAACTGCCCTCAGGCAACTCGGAATGGACAATAAATGCTGGTCAGCCAGCGACGCCCATGTCCCACGAACGAATAAAAAAAAATTCTCTAGTCCTGTGGGACCACCCCGAGTCTAAGGAAGACAGAAAAATTACGGCCAATGTCACTTCCCTCCATATCCTAGAATTAATTGAGGTGTAAAAGACTCAATAGGGTTGATGCAAAGGAAATAACTAGAGAATCAAGCATTAAGGGGCATATCTTAAAATGACAGCCAGGCCATTTAGGGGTAAAATTGGGAAGCATTTCATCACCGTGTGTAGTGGCAACCTGGAACCTCCCCCCCATGGCCTATTCCAGTTCCGACTGTGAGCAATTTTGGTCCCTTTATCCAAGATATACTGGCATTGGAGGCAATCCAGAGAAGGTTGATCCCAGGTATGGAAAGATTTTCTTATGAGAAGATGTTGAGTAGGTTGTACCTATACTCACTGGAGTTTAGAAGAATGAGGGTGTCTTTATTCAGACACAGAGGATTCTCATGGGGCTTGACAGGTTCAGGCTGAGAGGTTGTTTCCCCATTTGGAAGAGTCCAGGATCAGAAGGCATAATCTCTGAGGAAGGGGTCACCCATTTAAGACAGATGAGGAGGAATTTCTTTGCTGAGGAGAGTGAATCTGTGGAATTCTTTACCGCACAGGGCTGTAGAGATTGGGTTAAGTGTACTCAAGGCTGAAATAGACAGATTTTTAATCAGTAAGGGAATCGAGAGTTATGGGAATAAGGCGGGAAAGTAGAGTTGATAATGATGATATCAGTCATGATCTCATTGAATGACGGAGCAGACTCGATGGGTTGAATAGCCCATTTATTGCTCCTACATTTTATTGTCTTGCGTGTTAATATTGTTTGTTTTTGCACCTTCAGATAGCCGAGAGAGTAGCAGCAGAAAGAGCAGAAGCCTGCGGTGATGGAAACAGTACTGGCTACCAGATCAGGTTACAGAGGTTAGTACTGGCTGCTTCATTACTCGAGGGGGTTGGGCTAAGCAATGAGCAGGGCTTGTTGAATGTTGCAGCCATGCTAGAAATGAATGTGATTGCCAAATACTCTAATTCTAAACATCCATGTGCCATATATGAATGTCTGATATTTTGAGTTTGCCCGTTGCTCAACTTCACTTTGTTCCAATGTTATGTATGATGACAGGCAAAGCTTATCACGTAATAGCATTAGCTCAGCAGATGGGATGAGTTCTGCTCCTTCAGTCACCAGCTTAATTGGTAATGGATCTGTACATCAATTAAATGACCCATAAGAAGGAAGAAGAACTATGTGTATTGATTCTGCACTGCAGGAATGTGCCTGCTGTTGGAGTTCTACACACACAGGATGAACTTGCCTTGATGGTGCATTTTTCATGTCCTCGGGGCATTCGTACAGTGCTTTACAGATGATGAAGTATTTTTTTAAAAGTGGAGCCTCAGTAGTTTTGTTGGAAATGTAGCACCCACGAACTCGAAACGTTAACTCTGTTTCTCTCTCCATAAATGCTGCCAGACCTGCTGAGTTTATCCAGCATTTTCTGCTTTAATTAGCAGCCACTTTGTTGTTTATTGGAATGTGTGATAGGGCAGCCCGGTGGCACAGTGGTTCGCACTGCTGCCTCAGAATGCCAGGGACCCGGGTTCAATTCCCAGCTTGGGTCACTGTCTGATTTGATTTATTGTCACATAGAGTCATAGAGGTTTACAGCATGGAAACAGGCCCTTCGGCCCAACTTGTCTATGCCGCCCTTTTTTTTAAACCCCTAAGCTAGTACCAATTGCCCGCATTTGGCCCATATTCCTCTATACCCATCTTACCCATGTAACTGTCTAAATGCTTTTTAAAAGACAAAGTTGTACCCGCCTCTACTACTGCCTCTGGCAGCTCGTCCCAGGCAGTCACCACCTTCTGAGTGAAGAAATTGTCCCACTGGACCCTTTTGTATTTCTCCCCTCTCACCTTAAACCTATGCCCTCTAGTTTTAGACTCCCCTATCTTTAGAAAAAGATATTGACTATCGAGCTGATCTATGCCCCTCATTATTTTATAGACCTCTATAAGATTGCCTCTCAGCCCTCTATGCTCCAGAGAAAAATGCCCTATCCGGCCTCTCCCTATAACTCAATCCATCAAGTCCCGGTAGCATCCTAGTAAATCTTTTCTGCACTCTTTCTAGTTTAATAATATCCTTCCTATAATAGGTGACCAGAACTGTACACAGTATTCCAAGTGAGGCCTTACCAATGTCTTGTACAACTTCAACAAGACGTGCCAACTCCTGTATTCAATGTTCTGACCAATGAAACCAAGCATGCCGAATGCTGCCTCCACCACTCTGTCCACCTGTGACTCCACTTTCAAGGAGCTATGAACATGTAGCCTAGACCTCTTTGTCCTGTAACTCTCCCCAACACCCGACCATTAGATCAGAGGATTAGGTCGGGTGGATAGTGAGAGCCTTTTTCCTCGGATGGTGTTGGCTAGCACGAGGGGACATAGCTTTAAATTGAGGGGTGAGAGATATAGGATAGATGTTCGAGGTAGGTTCTTTACTCAGAGAGTAGTAAGGGCGTGGAATGCCCTGCCTGCAGCAGTAGTGGACTCGTCAACATTAAGAGCATTCAAATGGTTATTGGATAACCATATGGATGATATTGGAATAGTGTAGGTTAGAGGGGCTTTAGATTGGTTCCACTGGTCGGCGCAACATCGAGGGCCGAAGGGCCTGTACTGCGCTGTAATGTTCTATGTTCTATTAACTGAGTAAGTCCTGCCCTGGTTCAATCTACCAAAATGCATCACATGTAATAATCAACAGTGAAAAGTATTATTTCTTGCATGTTATACAGACAAAGCATACTGTTCATAGAGAAAGAAAGGAAAGTGTAGAATGTAGTGTTACAGTCATAGCTAGGGTGTAGAGAAAGATCAACTTAGTGCGAGGTAGGTCCATTCAAAAGTCTGATGGCAGCAGGGAAGAAGCTATTTCTGTGTCGGTTGGTACATGACCTACCGACTGTGCAGAGTCTGCATGTTCTCTCCATGTCTGCGTGGGTTTCCTCCGGCTGTTCCGGTTTCCTCCCACAGTCCAAAAGACGTGCGGATTAGGTGCATTGGCCATGCTAAATTCTCCCTCAATGTACCCAAACAGGTGCTGGAGTGTGGCAACAAAGGGATTTTTACAGTGACTTCATTGCAGGGTTAATGTAAGCCTACTTGTGATACTAATAAATAAACTTTAATCTGTTTTATTGATGTGAGATGAGGGCAGGTGTTGGACAGGGCACTGGGGATAGCAGGGATCAGAAAGATGATTCTCAACCTTGCACCAAGTATTATTTTAAATATAGAAACTGTTATTAGATTCTGAACACAGCTTCCTACTTTTCCTACTGTTCTGCTTCCAGTGCAGTGCTGACACCTTTCATTGATTAATAAAACTATATTTGGCCTATTTTTCATATCCTGTTGAGCTGTCAGTGAGACTTCCTCAATCCCGTTGTATAAGCTAGCTGAAAATACTTGTTCTGCGTACATGGATGGCTGGTTGTCTTGTGCACCTTTTTTTATTCGTGGATTTGATTAGGACTATACCAGTTTTTTTAAGAGGATGCGACGTTTGATCAGCTCATTCAGTCGCCATGTCAGCCATGGTTCAGTTGGGAGTACTTTTGCCTCTCAGGAGGTTGTCAGTTCAAGTCCCACGTCAAAGTTCGAGGACAAAGCCCAGGCTGAATTGCATTTGGTACTGGTGGAGTGCTGCACTGTTGAAGCTGCTGTTATTCAGATGAGGCAGTGAATTGAAACTCCGTTTGCTCTCCTGGGTGGACGTACCGACCACAATCCCACCCAGGCCCTGTTCCTGCAAACCCACATATTTGCCCTGCTAATCCCCTGACACTGGGGCCAATTTAGCATGGCCAATTAACCCAACCCGCACATCTTTGGACTATGGGAGGAAACTGGAGCACCCGGAGGAAACCCACGCAGACACGGGGGGAATGTGCAAACTCCACACAGACAGTGACCTGTGGCTGGAATTGAACCTGGGTCCCTGGCGCTGAGGCAGCAGCGCTAACCACTGTGCTGCCCATTTCCGACGCTGCTCGTTGCTTTCTCTGGGTTCTCCAAAACTACAACTGATTTGTTGGTCTGAGGTTTGCTAGCTGTGCTGTGGGCACATATGTCTATGTATGCAATACAAAACGTACACTGCTGGTTGTCCAATAATGTTAACCTGGTATGATTGACTTGGCTTGTTGTACTATATTGAAGATGCTATGTGAATTCTAGCAAGTGCAGCAGCCAGTTTACACACTGCATTGTACCACAAGCAGCAGTGTGCTAATGACGAGATAATTTGTTTATAGTGATGTTAGTTGAAGGATAAATATTAGCCACGACTCCTCCCTGGTTGTTCGAAATAGTGCCGTGGGATTTTTTTTAATGTGCATTTGAGAGGGGAAGGAATCTGAAAGGTGGCATCTGTGACAGTGCAGGGCTCACTTAGCATCAGCCCAGATTTTATTGTCAAGTATTGGGAGTGGGTCTTCAATCCACAAGCTTCTGACGCAGAGGTGAGAGTGCTTCCTACTGAGCTCTGGCTGCAGTTTAAATATTTGGAATAACTACACAAATCAGTGAGTTTTAAATTTAATGTTTCAGACAGGGGTGCCTGATTTCTGGAAACATGATAAATTTACTATGTATTATTTTAAGTGCCCAGAAGATTCTGTGTTCCACCTTTTTGAGTTTAACCTTTGATAACATGGGTGTTGTAATGTAGCTGAGACCCTGATGCCCATCTCCCCCATGCTCTTTCCTTTTCACAGCATTAGACACAGTTGGACATCATCTTTTCCGAATCCAGTTTTGTCATCCAATCACTTGCATTGTTCCTCTCCAACCTATTTGAACACGTCAGCACATTGCCATCAAAGGCTTTTCCTCTCGACGTCCGCACCATCACACCACGCGTCTCCCAAGAATCTTGGCATGCTGCCCCTCAGCAACTGATCTGCAAGCTTGAGTTCAAGTTCCAAATGTACTTTGAAGAATCCTGTTCTGCATTTTATGTCTCTTGACTCTCAGTCACCCCTCTGTCTCCAGCTCGACATTCCTCTGGGAAAACTCTGCTTTTCTCCAACTCTGTCCTCCTGTCTGCCATCTTCCTCATTGCCTTCCATGCCTTCATGTACCTAGGCTCTACGCTCTGGAATTTCCTCCCTAAACCTCTAAGTCTGAGCGTCTCCTCCCTTAAAGCTCCTTAAAATCGACCTCAGTGACCTAGCTCATTTTAAAGTCTCCTTTAGCGCGTTGTCAATTTTTGTCTGGCTGCATCCTGTCAATAGCCTTGTGACGTTTTGCTGTGTTAAAAGTGTTAAATGTCGATGTTCCAGGCATACTTCCATTTCTGAAGTTTCTTGAGCTTTTTTCAGAAATGTTAAAAGTGGCACATTCAAACCCCACTCTGGGACTCACTGTCCACGGCAAGTGTGTTTGTCATATGGTCAAACTGGTTGATTATCAAACTGCAAATCCTTCCACTACGCCGATGGCAGGTGGGGCGGCACAGTAGCACAGTGGTTATCACTGCTGCTTCACAGCGCCAGAGATCTGGGTTCGATTCCTGGCTTGCGTCACTGTCTGTGTGGAGTGGGCACGTTCTCCCCATGTCTGTGTGGGTTTCCTCTGGGTGCTCCAGTTTCCTCACATAGTCAGAAAGATGTGCTGGTTAGGTGCATTGATACGAACAGGCATCGGACTGTGGCGACTAGGGGAATTTCACAGTAACTTCATTGCAATGTTAATGTAAGCCATACTTATGACTAATAAATAACATTAAGAATTGGGGGGGCATCGAAGACGTGCTGGTTAGGTGCATTGGCCATGCTAAATTCTCCCTCGGTGTACCCAAACAGGCGCCGGAGAGTTTTTAAAAAAAGTTTATTTATTAGTCACAAGTAAGGCTTGCATTAACATTGCAATGAAGTTACTGTGAAATTTCACTAGCCGCCATACTCTGGCGCCTGTTTGGGTCAATGCACCTAACCAGCACGTCTTTCAGACAGTGGGAGGAAACCGGAGCACCCGAAGGAAACCCACGCCGACATGGGGAGAACGTGCAGACTCAGACAGTGATCCAAGCCGGGAATCGAACCCGGGTCCCTGGTGCTGTGAAGCAGCAGTGCTAACCATTGTGCCACTGTGCCGCACACGGTGTGGTGACTAAGGGATTTTCACAGTAAGTTCACTGCAGTGTTAATATAAGCCTACTTGTGACTAATGAATAAACTACTTTTATTAGGCAGAGCCTGCAGAAGGCAATGGGAAACCACTGCAGTATTGTGCCGTCATATAGAAGTTTGTGATTGCCAATCCCCTCTTAGGGCTTGGTATTTGAAGAGAGTAAAATGCAGCATAGAAATGTTTATTGCTATTACATGTCCTCGTCCGAAGAATTTGACCCAGAGTGAGCTGTCCAAGGGAAAATAGTTTGTTGCTATTCTGTTTATTTTTTTAAAAAACACTTCTGTCTTGCTTCACAGTCGCTTGCCACGAAAACAAGGCTCCATTTTATACTGCACCACAGGAATCATTCTCCAGTGGCTTCAGTCAGACGCGTAAGTATACAATTAATATATACATAACATTGTCAATTTTATACAAGACAGATACAGAATTGTGCATTTCCCAATTCCAGGCATCACCTTCTCAAATTCCAATCCATTTGCCAAAGTAATGCAGTTGGTGCAGCCTTGATAACATTTGAAAATGTCTCTTCCCACAGCCTCTTGTCTACCGTCAGTCACCTTGTTTTGGATGAGGTTCACGAGAGGAGTTTGCAATCGGATGTCCTGATGACCATTGTGAAGGACGTTCTACCCTTCAGGTCAGACCTAAAAGTGATACTGATGAGTGCGACTCTAAATGCTGACAGGTTTTCAGAATATTTTGGTGAGTAGAAGAGAGAAATTCTAATGGAAACTTCAGTGAGTTCGGACTGTTGGTTTCTTAAAGTTCATAAATGTCATAGAATCATGGAGCGTAGAAGGAGATCTGTGCCAACTCTTCAGTAGCTGCCCAATTAGTCTCACTTCTCCAGTCTCTCCCCAGAGCTGTGAAAATGTATTCTTTTGTCTGTACCTCCTCATTCTCCTCTTGTTTGTTGCCCAGTGTTTAGCTTTTGTGCCGATGTTTTACTTTGTAACTAGGGTGTCTGTCTTTAGGGCATAACCAGTCAACCTTAATAAACCTTCACCAAACAGAGCATTTCGCAATCCATCTTTACTTTGGTGCCATAGATAAAATCCCCACAGGAATAAACATGGTTAACTCTTAAGCTGCCCTATGAAGTGGCCTGGCCACTCAGTTGTGTCTCTGCTCAGAGTAATTAAGCATGGGTAATAAATTCCGGCCTTGCCAATGATTTCCAAATGATTGCAAAGCAAAAGCAGCAAAGGTGTAGGAATGCGCGCGTCCTCAGATCTCTGGCTGTTTTTTTTTTACAGAGCAGCAGCAGCTCTAGGAGCTTTCCAAGGGTTCATCAGTCTGTACCTGATGTCCAACTTAAACTCGTGAGCAATAGACTCACCCTCTTGGTTCCTTTCCTGGAATTGGGATGAAGGTATCCAAGCAGCAAAATCTTTAGTGGTCTCTTTTTATTGTGCAAGAACATCGCTTGTGGTTCTGATTCCCTGGACCCTGAGGCCACTGGTAGGAAAGATTGGGCTGTTTTTGGCATAACTTGGATCTCACTAACGGAGGCTTCCTGGTTGCCGATCTTGCGGATTACTGGACCTCCAGGGTCAGGCGAAAGCATCCTTAGTATGGGTTTCACTGCTGCATAAATGCAGCGACTGTTGTCTTTTATTGTGCCGTTGGAATAAGAGAGGTGAACTTCAGAAACAGCTTATAGAATCTGACCTACAAAATGACACCTTAAAGCAGCTTTAAATCCCTCACCCAACAAGTGATTGTGAAAATAATGCTAGAGTCTCTCTGTTTTTTGACCAAGTCAGTCAGAAGACTAATAAACCTGTGTGAAAACCTACCAATGTACTAACACTGATCAGTGTGTTAACATTGCAGAACAATGTGCAGTTGGTAGAATCTTACCATTCCAACCTAGGGGTGTGACCAGTTTTGTGGGTAGAGACTGCTTCAAGTGAGCAGACATTTGAACTGGTGTAAAAGATCATGAACTGGAGTATTGGGTGGCATGGTGGTTAGCACTGCTGCCTCATAGCTCCAGGGACCCAGGTTCGATGCCGGACTTGTGTGTTTGCCTTTATGGAGTTTGCACACTCTCCCCGTGTCTGCATGGGTTTCCTCCGGGTGCTCCGGTTTCTTCCCACAGTCCAATGGTGTGCAGGTTAGGTGGATTGGCCATGCTACATTGCTTCTTAGTGTTGCAAGATGTGTGGGTTAGATGGATTAGCCATGGAAAATGTGTGGTGTTACGGGGATAGGGCAGGGGTGTGGACCTGGGCAAGAGTTGGTGCAGACTCAATGGGCTGAAGTGACTCTATGATTCTCTTTGCAGCAGTTATGACTGCAGCTGACTTTGATTTAAAATTCCGCAGTCCTGAACACAATTTCATTTGATTTGACTGAGATGACACTGGTGTCTGGGCAGAAATCATACCCAGCTCCATGACTGTGGTGATGTGGAGATGCCGGCTTTGGACTGGGGTGGTATACTCCAGTTTTATACTTGTCAATAATATTGGATCCAGATAGCTTCTGTGACAAATAATTACTGACTATATTTTTACTCACCGTTCAAAAATGTTATGCCTTCCTCCATTTTCCTATAGGCAACTGCCCCATGTTGCATATCCCAGGATTTACCTATCCGGTGAAGGAATACATTTTGGAAGATGTGGTTGAGTTGCTCCAGTAAGTCAATTTGTTAATGGTTTGAATGGGTTTTCTCTTTAGTTGTTACTATAAACAATGTGTTCTGTCCCTTCTGCTAAGTGTAGATATTAAAGAAGCCTTAACAATACATTTAGAAAGGCATTGTATGATTCGAACAAGTCAAAATGGTTTTACTAAAGAGACTTCCTGTTTGACAAATTTCTTTAAGGGTTTTTGAGGATATAATGAGTAGGATAGATAAAGGAACCAGTAGCTATAGCATACCTGGATTTCCAAAGGGCATAAGGTGTCACAGGAAGGGTTAATAGGGATGATAAAGTCTCATGGAGTTGGAGGTAATATATTCACACGGATAGAGGATTGGTTAATGGACAAGAAACAGAAAGTGAGCATAAGTAGAACATTTCATTCGGCCCATCGACTGCACGGACTCTCCGACAGAGCATTCCACCCAGGCCCTCCCCTCTGCCCTATTCCCATAACCCCACACATTTACCCTGCTAATCCCCTAACTTACACATCTTTAGATGCTATGGGGTAATTTAGCATGGCCGATCCACCTAACCTGCACATCTTTAAACTGTGGGAGGAAATGGAGCATCCGGAAGAAACCCGTGCAGACACGGGGAGAACGTGCAAACTCCACATAGTCACCCAAGGCTAGAATCAAACCTGGGTCCCTGACGCTGTGAGGCAGCAGTGCTAGCTACAATGAACAAAGAAAATTACAGCAAAGGATCGGCCCTTTGGCCTTCCAAGCCTGCACCGACCATGCTGCCGATCTGATCTAAAACCCCTACCTTTCTGGGGACCATATCCCTCTATTCCTATCCTATTCATGTATTTGTCCAGATGCCCCTTAAAAGTCAAATGCTGCCCAAGTTGTAAATTGGTCCCTGGGATAAGGGGGTTGACCTGGGGTGAGAAGCTGAGTAAATTGAGATTATACTCTCTGGAGCTTAGAAGAATGAGAGGCAATTGCATTGAAACATAGAAAGTTCTGAAGGGGCTTGATAGGGTAGACGCTGAGATGTTGTTTCCTTGTGGTGGGGAATCTAAAACAGGGGAACAATGTCTCAGGATAAGGGGCTGACCATTTAGAACTGAGACAAGGGCATATTGCTTCTCTCAAAGGGTTGTGAATCTCAGGAATTCTCCACACTAAAGGATTGTGGATGCTCCATCGTTGCGCCTATTTAAGGCTGGGACAGAGAATTGTGTCTCAAGGAACCGAGCAATATAAGGAATGAGCAAGAAAGTGTCTCTTTTCCTCCTCACCACCACCACTCCCTCCCTCTTCCTCGCCGTTGCCACCCACTCTTTCTCCCTCTACATGTAGGTTGTAGTCTGGAGCTATGAATAGTGATGGTCGAGCCTCCAATTTCTGTCCATTATGTGGTTGGCCAGGAGTCTCTCCCATTCTTGCTGCCAGTTGTTGGCGTAAGTTTGAAGGAATTGCAGATGGATACTCGTATGGGCTGTTTGGCCATGTTATGAATGCACCTTCTTTACACAGGCCATGGACAGTATCTCCCGATCTTTGACCCTTATTTGCATTTCAAACCAGGTATTGTCCACAAAACCAAGATAACCGGAGACCGTCCTCCAAGAGAAGGTTCATGCAAGGCTGCATGTTCCGACCAGAGAAAGAGCGAGTGGAGGAAGAATACCAACAGCAGTGGCCAGAGTATGTGAGAGAGCTGCAAGGGAGGTACGCAATAACAGTGAGACATTGGTCACATTATTTATATTTCACACCAAAGTTCCATCCCAGCTCCCGTTGAGAATGAAATTGTTCAAGTGCTCCAACTAAAATAAGATGCTGCCCTCGGATGTTTTCCTGGGGATTCTGTTGACCGGGGGGGGGGGGGGACTGATTTAAAATTAATTTCATGATGTTTTACTTCACGTGGAGGCTATCTCCTGATTTTGGGAGTTGGGTCGCTGCCTGGGGGGGGGGTGGATTGAAGTTTCCAGCAAGGAATGAAAGTCCGTTCGCTTGCCAGCTGCCAAAATGGCAGCCTAGTGCAGAAGAACCGTACTTCAAATGTTATTAGGTGCACATTGGCTGCCACATTGCCAGCACCAGCGTTCACTTCATGTGTTTTGGCTGGGTTTTGGTGCTTTCTATGCATTTTTTGGGATAATCCCATTATTTTTAGAACTTTTGAGAACAGGTCCTGGTTGGATCCCAGTTTCAATTCCTTACTTCACCCAGCCTAACCCACAAAGTAAAAGTGTGTCTCTGGACAGTCCAGCATCCCACCCCTTAGGACTTTACTGAACCTACTCTGCAACCCTCTAGTAGAAGAAAACTGAAGAGGTCCAGGGTGACTCGTCCTGTATATCAGGGCATCACGCTTCTCTGGGCGGCACGCTGACTTAAGTGGTTAGCACTGCTGTCTCACAGTGCCAGGGAACTGAGTTCGATTCCCAGCTTGGTTAGCTGTGCAGAGTCTGCACATTCTCCCTGTGGCTGCGTGGGTTTCCTCCGGGTGCTCTGGTTTCCTCCCACTGTCTGAAAGACGTACTGGTTAGGTGCGTTGGCCATGCTAAATTCTGCCTCGGTGTACCCAAACAGGTGCCGGAGTGTGGCGAGTCGGTGGTTTTCACAGTAACTTCATTGCAGTGTTAATGGAAGCAAACTTGTGACACTAATAAATGAACTTTAGACGGTCGGGATCAGATCAGGAATTGTTCATGCCCCAAGTTGTAGCTGTGTATTTGATCTTGCCATGTTCTGGAGATGCGCAATTGTGCACCAGTCAGCTGCATGACACCGCTGTCAATGTCACCTTGTATATTTATGACACATTCTTTCTGGAGTAATGTCCCGAATATGCCTTCCACTGAGAGAGAGGAACAAACTTCACTCGGGTCTGTTTGGGGAATTGAGCCTTGTAGCTAGGTTTGAGCATCAAGATAGCATTCGGGATTGGAGGGGTGCCTGGCATCAGTGGTACTCCAAACCCCTTGCGTCTCTCACTGCAACCTCTGGATAGGAGAGCTGAGTAGCAAGTCTGAAAGGACCAAGCAGAAGTAGCAGAGGGAATGTCCTTGAGAAGCACAGGAAAGCTTAAAATGTATCACTCCATCACTATCCGTCGCCATTCTCATGACTTTGTCAATTGGTTAATATGTGGATGCATCTGACGCTATGGTGTAGGCATCTTTTCATGATGTACAACACAGTTGAAGAGGTATGACCATAAATTCAACAGCTCAATCTCATGATTGATTATTGCCTTTGACCACAGCTGGAATACTTTGTGTGGTTTTAACTCACCCTGTTATAGAGCAAAGAGCGTGAATTTGCCAGGAGGATGTCAGGGCTGGAAAACTATAGTCCTCAGCAGAGGATTTGTATATTGGGAACTATTTTCAAGAGAGGAAAGGCTAAGAGAAGGTAGAATACAGTGATGGGCAAACTGTGGCCCGGGGGGCCCATGCGGCCCATCAGGGTTCTGAGTGAGGCCCTCGAGACATTTTGTTGATTGTTGTCTACGAACAGTGTTGCCACATTCCGCTGATGTCCGTTCACATAATTTTTTCCTACCGTGGTGACTGAAGGATATGCACGTGAAGCGAGGTGCATGCTGATGGCAGACAACATTGACTGTGGGAGCTGTGTGCTTTTAAAGTAAAGTTTATTTATTAATCACAAGTAAGGCTTATATTAACACTGCAATGAAGTGACTGTGAAATTCCCCTAGTTGCCACACGTCAGCTCCTGTTTACGTCAATGCACCGAACCAACACGTTTTTCAGACTGTGGGAGGAAACCGGAGCACCCGGAGGAAACCCACGCAGACACGGGGAGAGCGTGCAAACTCCACACAGACAGTGACCCAAGCCGGGAATTGAACCCGGGTCCCTGGCGCTGTGAGGCAGCAGTGCTAACCACTGTGCGCTCCCTCTGCGTCTAAAGAAAGCGTAAATATTTATTTTGTTTTTACCATTTGAAATTGATAGCTCTATTAATATATGAATAATTAAGCATTTTCAGTAACTTGTTATGAAATATTCGGCATGTATTAGATATACTCAACCTTATTCATGGGGTCATGGTTAGTGAAACAAGCCCAAAGAACAAAGAACAGTACAGCACAGGAAACAGGCCCTTCGGCCCTCCAAGCCTGTGCCGCTCCTTGGTCCAACTAGACCAATCGTTTGTATCCCTCCATTCCCAGGCTGCTCATGTGACTATCCAGGTAAGTCTTAAACGATGTCAGCGTGCCCGCCTCCACCACCCTACTTGGCGGCGCATTCCAGGCCCCCACCACCCTCTGTGTAAAAAATATCCCTCTGATGTCTGAATTTCTATTTTGCAGCCCACAGATAGAAACATAGAAAATAGAAGCAGGAGGAGGCCATTCGGCCCTTCAGGCCTGCTCCTCCATTCATTTTGATCATAGCTAATCATCAATATCCAGATCTTGCCTTCCCCCATATCCCTTGATCCCTTTAGTCCCAAGAGCTATATCTAATTTCTTCTTGAAATCAGACAACGTTTTGGTCGCAACGACTTTCTGCGGCAGTGAATTCCACACATTCACCACTCTTTGGGTGAAGAAATTTCTCCTCACCTCAGTCCTAAAAGGTTTTTCCCTTTTCCTCAAACCATGAGCCCTCGTTCTGGACTCCCCCACCATCGAAAACATACTTTCTGAATCTACCCTGTCCAATCCCGGTTGGAAATTTATAAGTTTCTATGCTATGAAGGAGGGCCACTCATATGGCTCATTCACCAGCCTGTGTTGCCTATCACTGATTTAATAGTAGTTGAAAATGTGGAATAAGACTCTTATTTTGTGGTTATGAGGTGGGTGTGGGGGAAAGGCCAGTAATTTAAAATGACAACTGTGCAAAGGAACAGAGAGGTAAGGGGAAATGTCTTTACATGGAGGGCTATTGAAGCAAGGAATGCTTTGTCACGAAGTGGTTGAGGCAGACACCACTACATTTTCTTAAATGCAGAATTGGATAAGTTACAGGCCTGTGGGAAGAGAACATAAGAACTAGGATCAGGAGTAGATCATTTGCCGCCTCGAGCCTATTCCGCCATTCAATAAGATCATGGCTGATCTTTTCGTGGACTCAGCTCCACCTATCCGTCTGCTCACCGTAACCATTAATTCCTTTACTGTTCAATCCAGTGCCAATATATCCTTTAAAGTTCTGGTTAAACTGCATTTGGAGTTACTGTATTCAGTTCAGGGCACCAGATCTCAGAAAGGATATTTTGGACCTGGACGGTGTGAAGGACGGATTCACCAGAAAGATAAAGATGCTAAAATGGTTAACTTATAAGAACAGATTGCATAGACTGGGTTTGTTATTCCCTTAAGCAGTGAAGATTAAGTGGCTATTATGGATGTACTTATCAAGGCAATGCGCAGAAGAACCACAAATTAGGCTGCTTAACTTGAACACTGGGGAACACTTTATTATCGGTGTGCACTGTCCCACAGTCAAGACCTTGCTGCTTCACCAGGGCCCATAAGAACATTAGAACATAAGAACTAGGAGCAGGAGTATTCCATCTGGCCCCTCGAGCCTGCTCTGCCATTCAATAAGATCATGGCTGATCTTTTCATGGACTCAGCTCCACTTACCCGCCCGCTCACCATAACCCTTAATTCCTTTACTGTTCAAAAATTTATCTATCCTTGTCTTAAAAACATTCAATGAGGTAGCCTCAACTGCTTCACTGGGTAGGGAATTCCACAGATTTACAACCCTATGTGTGATGAAGTTCCTACTCAACTTGGTCCTAAATCTGCTCCCCCTTATTTTGAGGCCATGCCCCCTTGTTCTAGTTTCACCCGCCTGTGGAAACAACCTCCCTGCTTCTTTCTTATCTATTCCCTTCATAATCTTATATGTTTCTGTAAGATCTCCCCTCATTCTTCTGAATTCCAATGAGTATAATCCCAGCCTACTCAGTCTCTCCTCATAAGCCAATCCTCTCAACTCCAAGAGAGAGCAGGCAGACCACTTATTTTGGATTATTCGAACGAAGAAGCCAGTATAAAGTGAATGGCCTCATTCTGCATGTTTTTCACAGTTCTAATGGGCATACAATGAAGATTCACCCACCGTTCAGATTTGCTGGAATGCTGTGACAACAGTAAGAATTAACTTGGCTATAATCTCTGTACATTCCTTCCTCTCAATGTTGCTCAGTTGGTTCACCAAACCCGCTGGAAGACATTTGGTGCTCCAGTTTATGATGGAATCAGCATGTGATGAGAGAATATTAAAGTTACTGGTCACATTTTAATGAAAAATATAAACCTTTGGCATAATTGGATTCCCAAAGCACACTCGCTTGAGTGTGAGCTTGAGGTAAGAGCCTTGAGCACGGAAGACCTTGTTTGATTTCATTAATGTTCCTCTTCTGTCGTAGGTATTCCGACAGTACGATTGAAGCCTTGGAAATTCTGCACGATGATGATAAAATAGACCTTAATCTGATTGTAGCTCTCATAAGGCACATTGTTCTCAACGGGGAGGTAAGTTTTGATCAACTAACAAATTTATGGAATGCGTTTTGAACTTTTAACCTGTTGAAAATACATAGTTGGATGTAGATCGGTCAATACTGTGGTGTCAGGTCAACCGTTGGCCATTTTGGGTGGCACAGTGGTTAGCACGGCTGCCTCACGGCGCCAGGGACCCAGGTTCAATTCCGACCTCGGGTCACTGTCTGTGTGGAGCTTGTACATTCTCCCCGTGTCTGCGGGGGTTTCCTCCGGGTGCTCCGATTTCCTCCCACAGTCCTAAGATGTGCGGGTTAGGTGCATTGGCCATGCTAAATTGCCCCTTAGTGTTTTGGGATGCGTAGGTTAGAGGGATTAGTGGAGTAAATATGTGTGGTAATGGGGATAGGGTTTGGGTGGAATTGTTGTCTGTGCAGACTCGATGGGCCGAATGGCCTCCCGCACTGTAGGGTGCTATGATTCTATGTGGGGTTGCGGGAATAGGGCCTGGGTGCGATTGCGGTCAGCGCAGACTTGATGGGCCGAATGGCCTCCTTCTGTATTGTGGGGATTCTACGATTTTTCTTTCTCCAGCTTCCGCCTAACTAAAGTGCGTTTTGATATTTGACCCACTATCAACCGCTGTAGCTTTGAATTTTCAAATTATTCCAACTCCTACCTTTTATTCTAGCATCTTGGTTAAAGAATGCATCATCTCTTTTTAATGGTCTGCGCACGAGCTATTGTTTGACATAACCCTGGGTTTTCATTCGCTATTGTCTCACCTCAGGAGGTTGGCATTGAAATGCTAGGAGGGCTGCATCCACAGGGGATATAACATTTCCATCCTTGTTTTTCTCGGAGTACCTATTATGCTTGTGTTTGAGGTCCTGTGCGGCCCTAGGTAATTGCCTATCTCATTCAGTAATGCGACCTTGGGTAAGTGCATTGCAAGGCAGGCACTTTGCTAAATGGTTCATGAAATGTATACCATCAATTACTGGGCGAAAGATCTTCCCAGTCGGTTTAAAAAAAACATGTTCAGCCAAATGGTGCCTGACTCATTGGTTTGCGTCAAAATGTTAACCGTAGCAGTGTGTGTAAAGCAAGATATGGTGCTTTTCCTCCCCTGTGCATGCACTCCTTCAGCTTCACCGGATACAATTATGCATAGTCACTCGCTATCTAAAACTGAAGGTGTACTTTGATTCTGGAGGGAGACTATCAATTTAAATTACCAACTGTTCGCACCAATTCTTTGCTTCCACAGTGGCGTCCAGCTGAGAATAAGAAACTGCGCGCGTGAGATTATCTCCCTGTTCCATTCTTGTTCTGTATAAAAATCTATCCTTTGTGTTATAATTGCTGCTTTCCTGTCCTCATTGTCTACTTCTCACTCAAATGAAGGGATTTCGTACACTGCAAAAAAAAAATCCTCATAGGCCCAACTCACATCCGTTAAAAAGGATTAAAGGCCATAAGACGTGGCAGCAGAAGTTGGCCATTCGGCCCATTGGGTCTGCTCCGCCGCTCGATGAGATCATGACTGATCTGATGTGGCATTCCCCAACTCTACTTTCCGGCCTTATCCCATAATTGAAAATTGATCACGCAAAAATACTGCGGATGCTGGAATCTGAAACACAAAATGCTGGAAAATCTCAGCAGGTCGGACAGCACCTGTGGAGAGAGAGCAGAGCCAACGTTTCGAGTCGAGGTGACCCTTCGTCAGAGCTGAGAGGAAAGAGTCAGCAGAGATTTATACTACAGAGGGTAGGGAGGGGTGGTGGAATTGGACAAAGGGAATGTAAATGAACATGCAGAAGGCTGAGAAGGTGTTGGAAGTGTCCATTGAGTGATCAGAATGTGTGAATGGCCATTTTGAAAATTGATCGATGATCCTATTACTGATGCAGAGCCTAAGCAGGAACCATGATGTGGAGATGCCGGTGTTGGGCTGGGGTGGGCACAGTAAGAAGTCTCTCAACGCCAGGTTAACATCCAACAGGTTTATTTGGAATTATGAGCTTTTGGAGCACTGCTCCTTCATCAGGTCATAGAGTCATAGAGGTTTATAGCATGGAAACAGGTATTTCGGCCCAACTTGTCTGTGCTGCCCTTTTTTTAAACCCCTAAGCTGGTCTCAATTGCCCGCATTTGGCCCATATCCCTCTATACTCATCTTACCCATGTAACTTTTTAAAAGTCAACATTGTACCCGCCTCTACTACTACCTCTGGCAGCTTGTTCCAGACACTCAACACCCTCTGTGTGAAAAAATTGCCCCTCTGGACCCTTTTGTATCTCTCCCCTCACACCTTAAACCTATGCCCTCTAGTTTTAGACTTCCCTACCTTTGGGAAAAGATATTGACTATCTAGCTGATCTGTGCCCCTCATTTTATAGACCTCTATAAGATCACCCCTCAGCCTTCTACGCTCCAGAGGAAAAAGTCCCAGTCTAGAACATAGAACATAGAACAGTACAGCACAGAACAGGCCCTTCGGCCCACGATGTTGTGCTGAGCTTTATCTGAAACCAAGATCAAGCTATCCCACTCCCTATCATCTTGGTGTGCTCCATGTGCCTATCCAATAGCCACTTAAATGTTCCTAAAGTGTCTGACTCCACTATCACTGCAGGCAGTCCATTCCACACCCCAACCACTCTCTGCGTAAAGAACCTACCTCTGATATCCTTCCTATATCTCCCACCACGAACCCTATAGTTATGCCCCCTTGTAATAGCTCCATCCACCCGAGGAAATAGTCTTTGAACGTTCACTCTATCTATCCCCTTCATCATTTTATAAACCTCTATTAAGTCTCCCCTCAGCCTCCTCCGCTCCAGAGAGAACAGCCCTAGCTCCCTCAACCTTTCCTCATAAGACCTACCCTCCAAACCAGGCAGCATCCTGGTAAATCTCCTCTGCACTCTTTCCAGCGCTTCCACATCCTTCTTATAGTGAGGTGACCAGAACTGCACACAATATTCCAAATGTGGTCTCACCAAGGTCCTGTACAGTTGCAGCATAACCCCACGGCTCTTAAACTCCAACCCCCTGTTAATAAAAGCTAACACACTATAGGCCTTCTTCACAGCTCTATCCACTTGAGTGGCAACCTTTAGAGATCTGTGGATATGAACCCCAAGATCTCTCTGTTCCTCCACAGTCTTCAGAACCCTACCTTTGACCCTGTAATCCACATTTAAATTAGTCCTACCAAAATGAATCACCTCACATTTATCAGGGTTAAACTCCATTTGCCATTTTTCAGCCCAGCTTTGCATCCTATCTATGTCTCTTTGCAGCCTACAGCCCTCCACCTCATCCACTACTCCACCAATCTTGGTGTCATCAGCAAATTTACTGATCCACCCTTCAGCCCCCTCCTCTAAGTTATTAATAAAAATCACAAAGAGCAGACGACCAAGCACTATCCAGCCTCTCCTTATAACTCAAACTATCAAGTCCCGGTAGCATCCGAATAAATCTCTTCTGCACTCTTTCTAGTTTAATATCCTTTCTATAGTAGGTGACCAGAAATGTATACAATATTCCAAGTGTGGCCTTACCAATGTCTTGTACAACTTCAACAAGATGTCCCAACTCCTGTATTCAATGCTCTGACCAATGAGTCACCTGATGAAGGGGCAGTACTCCAAAAGTTCATGATACCAAATAAACCTGTTGGACTTAACCTGGGATTGTGAGACTTCTTACTGTAACCTGGAACGCCACTGCTTTCACATAGTTTAAGTGTAGAGTCGTTATGCTGAGGGTAGAGGAATTGATATTGTTGGTCTTGGATATAACCTCCTGTTGCTATCTGACTTGTATCACTGTTTAGTGGACTAGTCCTCAGGAGTTAATTTTCTAATGTGTGATAGTTGATGATTTGAGCTATCTGTTTTTCTGCGAGTTATTGAGCATTGGAATTCAGTTTTCAAAGAAAAAAGCTCAAGAGTATGGAGATACCAAAGCAGGTATCAGTAAAAGTGACCGTGTACTGACTACCCTTGTTCTTCTTGTTGATGGTGATCATGAGTCCCCCTGATGTTTATGAGAAGGACTTTGCAGGGTCAACTGAGCAGGGTGTGCCTTTGTTGTAGGCACTGCTTAAGTCGATGCCAGGTGTATATTATGTGGAGATGCCAGCGTTGGACTGGGGTGGGCACAGTAAGAAGTCACTTGATGTCTGTGTTGATATGCGCGATCTTCTTGGAGATCCTCTCCACTTTTAGCCGGCGGTCTGTGGTCGACTTCTTACAGGTGTACATTAGGTTCGACTTTTATTTCTTATTTTATTAGTGTCACAAGTAGGCTTCCATTAACACTGCAATGAAGTTACTGTGAAAATCCCCTAGTCGCCACACTCTGGTGCCTGTTCAGGTACACTGAGGGAGAATTTAGCATGGCCAATGCACCCAACCAGCTAACCTTTCTGATTGTGGGAGGAAACTGGAGCACCCGGAGGAAACCCATGGAGACACAGAGAATGTGCAGACTCTGCACAGACAGTGACCCAAGCCCGGATTCGAATCCTGGTCCCTGGCGCTGTGAGGTAGCAGTGCTAACCACTGTGCCACCATGCCGTACTTGAATTTTCCTTGAATTTTTGTCAACAAACCCCAACCAGTTCATTAAGGATCTGCAAGAACCTGGAATCTTTTGGTTTGATTTATGATTGTCACATGTATTAGTATACAGTGAAAAGTATTGTTTCTTGCGCCCTATACGGACAAAGTATACCATAGCTGATCTGGGCTGTGGTATCAGACTCTTAACTTCCCACTCATGTGGCCTCATGGCCATTCAGTTGTCCAAGGGCAGCTAGTGATGGACAGTGAATGGCAGCCTTGCCAGTGACGCCTATATCCCAGGAATGAACTAAAAATGAGATTACTTCAGAGACCTAGAAGAATAGACCCACATATCTTCCATACTTCAAAAATGAAACACTGGCATATCAATGTTGATGGAAATGAATTTTCCTCATGAAGTTAATTAGGTTTTGGCACCCAAGGTCGATATTAATGATATTCATCTTTTCCCCATTTGCCCAAGGGTTATGAGAAAGTTGTCAACTGCTGAGAAGTGAAGTGCAGGGTTCAACAGTGTGATCACACCTTCCTGAAATTATCTTTGCTGCAGCTGTTTAAATGGATGGGTAACGCTTCTCACCTCCAACCTTTGCATTTCTGCACAGTAATGAATGTAACCGTGTGTCAAAGCAGCTTTGATTTCATTCCATACAGGGGCTAACTGTTGAAATATCCTATTAAAAATGTTGAACTTTCTGAACTCTGCAGCCACAATTATATGTGGGCTTCCATGTGTATTTCCAAAGGAGACCAATTACAGTCCGTCAGTGAGAGCTCCAAATATTGATGGTGTTTAGCGAGCGGTTAGAGTCAGGTGGGACTTTGTTTAGTGATATCATATTGATATTTTTGTTTGCAGAAGAATAGTGGAGGAGCTAAGATCCAAGTTAAATAATCTTTGGTCCCTTTCGCTGCAAGTTTTGTCTCTTTTAACTTCCAAACGTGGTGGCGGTGGACCCAAGGATGGGAAATCTGATGACCTGGTTGCAGCTACATGCATCGACGGGGTGGGGGGGGGAGACTTTGCATTCTTTTTGAGATCTATCTATCTTCCATCGGTTTAGTTTTCACCTTTTCTGTTGATGTCTTCGAAAATGTCACTGCCTTGAGCATCCATTTCCTGTGATGTGAGCTTGCATTGCCGCCATTTTGGATGACTGACAAATGTAAATTGGGGCTTAAAGGATCTGTCATTTCATAGAATCCCTACAGTGCAGAAGGAGGCCATTTGGCCCATCGAGTCTGTAGCAACCACAATCTCACCCAGGCCCTATTCCCACAGCCCCACACATTTCCCCTGCTAATCCCCCTGACACTAGGGTAATTTAGTATGGCCAGTCAACCTAGCTTGCACTTCTTTGGACTGTGGGAGGAAACCAGAGCACACGGAGGAAAACCACGCAGTCATGGGGAGAATGTGCAAACTCCACACACAATCATCCAGGACCGGAATTGAACCTGGGTCCCTGGCGCTGTGAGGCAGCAGTGCTAACTACTGTGCCGCCCTGTAGAATGGTTAAATGATTTTTGCACTCAGTAAAAACCAGAGGCTACACACATTGTCCTGTAGCCACTGAGCATCTAAGTTTTGAAGTTTATTTATTAGGGTCACAAGTAGGCTTACATTAACACTGCAATGAAGTTACTGTGAAAATCTCCGAGTCGCCACACTCCGGCGCCTGTTCGGGTACACTGAGGGAGAATTTAGCATGGCCAATGCACCTAACCAGCACGTCTTTCGGACTGTGGGAGGAAACCAGAGCACCCAGAGGAAACCCACGCAGACATGGGGAGAATGTGCAGACTCCGCAGGTAGTGACCCAAGCTGGGAATCGAGCCCGGGTCCTGGTGCTGTGAGACAGGCAGTGCTAACCACTGTGCTACCGTGCCGCCCACATTTAATGTTTGAATTATTGCTGTTTGGGAGCCAATGCTCCATGATGTGAATATATATCAGTGAGATGTTCTAGCTATTGATTTATTTGCTCTGTGGTGTGTACTGCTTTACTCATGCTGCATTTCCAAGACTATCGCACACCATAAAATATGCTGGTCAAGCAACCTTTATTAGCATCAGTTTTTATTTGTGATGAAACAAACATTATAGTCACCTGAATTGTCCCTTACTTTGCAGGAGGGTGCCATTTTAGTCTTCCTTCCTGGTTGGGACAATATCAGCACCTTGAATGACCTTCTAACTGCACAAACCATGTTCAAATCAGGTAACGATATTGCAGTACCATTTTCTGATTAAGGGGATAATTTTCAGGGTGTGGTTATATCCCAAATTCTTTCTGCCAGTGAAATGCCATTTTGGATACATCGCAACAGGTCAAAGGATTGAGGTCAAATGCCAGGTCCCCACTTGACATCCAAAGATGAACTGTACAAGTTCCCCTTCGAAGGAGATGGTTCACAGCATTGGGGTTTCACACCATCTGCGCTCGAACTCCAGCTGAGTGTGAGGCTATAATTCTCAACTTCCCAGGGAGGAGGGAGCTGGGGTCTGTTAGATCTCAAGCCATAAATATTGTTGTTGTTAATGTTGTAAAGAGTTGGTTATTATGTTGAGAGAACCAGCTGGTCCCACTTTGTTTCCTGTTATTTGTGTGTCTCAGAGCACCTTCTTTCATGCAATTTTACCAGATGTGGGCCAGCATTTATTGCCCAACCCCAACTGACCCCCGTTTGAGAGCAGTTGACAGTCAAACACATTGCTCTGGACCCATCTCCCTTTTGCCGCCCCGTCTCATCCCCCTCTCGCTCCCCCGTCCCGTCCCCCTCTCGCTCCCCCGTCCCGTCCCCCTCTCGCTCCCCTGTCCCGTCCCCCTCTCGCTCCCCTGTCCCGTCCCGCCCCCCTCTCGCTCCCCCGTCCCGCCCCCCTCTCGCTCCCCCATCCCGCCCCCCTCTCGCTCCCCCGTCCCGTCCCCCTCTCGCTCCCCCGTCCCGTCCCCCTCTCGCTCCCCCGTCCCGTCCCCCTCTCGCTCCCCCGTCCCGTCCCCCTCTCGCTCCCCCGTCCCGTCCCTCTCTCACTCCCCCGTCCCGTCCCGCCCCCTCTCGCTCCCCCGTCCCGTCCCGTCCCCCTCTCGCTCCCCCCGTCCCGTCCCCCTCTCGCTCCCCCTTCCTGTCCCGTCCCGTCCCCCCCTTGCTCCCCCGTCCCGTCCCCCTCTCCTTCCCCCGTCACCTCCCGTCCCATCCTCCTCACGCTCCCCCGTCCCGTCCCCCACTCGCTCCCCCGTCCCGTCCCCTTCCCCTCTCGCTCCCCCGTCCCGTCCCCCTCTCGCTCCCCCGTCCCGTCCCCCTCTCGCTGTCCCATCCCGTCTCTCTCTCCCGCTCCCCTGTCCCGTCGCTCTCCCGCTCCCCCGTCCCGTCTCTCTCTCCCGCTCCCCCGTCCCGTCTCTCTCCCGCTCCCCCGTCCCGTCTCTCTCCCGCTCCCCCGTCCCGTCTCTCTCCCGCTCCCCCGTCCCGTCTCTCTCCCGCTCCCCCGTCCGTTCTCTCTCCCGCTCCCCCGTCCCGTCTCTCTCCCGCTCCCCCGTCCCGTCTCTCTCTCCCGCTGCCCCGTCCCGTCACTCTCTCCCGCTGCCCCGTCCCGTCTCTCTCTCCCGCACCCCCGTCCCGTCTCTCTCTCCCGCTCCCCCGTCCCGTCTCTCTCTCCCGCTCCCCCGTCCCGTCTCTCTCTCCCGCTCCCCCGTCCCGTCTCTCTCTCCCGCTCCCCCGTCCCGTCTCTCTCTCCCGCTCCCCCGTCCTGTCTCTCTCTCCCGCTCCCCCGTCCCGTCTCTCTCTCTCCCGCTCCCCCGTCCCGTCTCACTCTCCCGCTCCCCCGTCCCGTCTCTCTCTCCCGCTCCCCCGTCCCGTCTCTCTCTCCCGCTCCCCCGTCCCGTCTCTCTCACCCGTTCCCCCGTCCCGTCTCTCTCACCCGTTCCCCCGTCCCGTCTCTCTCTCCCGCTGCCCCGTCCCGTCTCTCTCTCCCGCTGCCCCGTCCCGTCTCTCTCTCACGCTGCCCCGTCCCGTCTCTCTCTCACGCTGCCCCGTCCCGTCTCTCTCTCACGCTGCACCGTCCCGTCTCTCTCTCCCGCTGCCCCGTCCCGTCTCTCTCTCCCGCTGCCCCGTCCCGTCTCTCTCTCCCGCTGCCCCGTCCCGTCTCTCTCTCCCGCTGCCCCGTCCCGTCTCTCTCTCTCCCGCTGCCCCGTCCCGTCTCTCTCTCCCGCTGCCCCGTCCCGTCTCTCTCTCCCGCTGCCCCGTCCCGTCTCTCTCTCCCGCTGCCCCGTCCCGTCTCTCTCTCCCGCTGCCCCGTCCCGTCTCTCTCTCCCGCTGCCCCGTCCCGTCTCTCTCTCCCGCTGCCCCGTCCCGTCTCTCTCTCCCGCTGCCCCGTCCCGTCTCTCTCTCCCGCTGCCCCGTCCCGTCTCTCTCTCCCGCTGCCCCGTCCCGTCTCTCTCTCCCGCTGCCCCGTCCCGTCTCTCTCTCCCGCTGCCCCGTCCCGTCTCTCTCTCCCGCTGCCCCGTCCCGTCTCTCTCTCCGCTGCCCCGTCCCGTCTCTCTCTCCCGCTGCCCCGTCCCGTCTCTCTCTCCCGCTGCCCCGTCCCGTCTCTCTCTCCCGCTGCCCCGTCCCGTCTCTCTCTCCCGCTGCCCCGTCCCGTCTCTCTCTCCCGCTGCCCCGTCCCGTCTCTCTCTCCCGCTGCCCCGTCCCGTCTCTCTCTCCCGCTGCCCCGTCCCGTCTCTCTCTCCCGCTGCCCCGTCCCGTCTCTCTCTCCCGCTGCCCCGTCCCGTCTCTCTCTCCCCGCTGCCCCGTCCCGTCTCTCTCTCCCGCTGCCCCGTCCCGTCTCTCTCTCCCGCTGCCCCGTCCCGTCTCTCTCTCCCGCTGCCCCGTCCCGTCTCTCTCTCCCGCTGCCCCGTCCCGTCTCTCTCTCCCGCTGCCCCGTCCCGTCTCTCTCGCTGCCCCGTCCCGTCTCTCTCTCCCGCTGCCCCGTCCCGTCTCTCTCTCCCGCTGCCCCGTCCCGTCTCTCTCTCCCGCTGCCCCGTCCCGTCTCTCTCTCCCGCTGCCCCGTCCCGTCTCTCTCTCCCGCTGCCCCGTCCCGTCTCTCTCTCCCGCTGCCCCGTCCCGTCTCTCTCTCCCGCTGCCCCGTCCCGTCTCTCTCTCCCGCTGCCCCGTCCCGTCTCTCTCTCCCGCTGCCCCGTCCCGTCTCTCTCTCCCGCTGCCCCGTCCCGTCTCTCTCTACCGCTGCCCCGCCCCGTCTCTCTCTCCCGCCTCCCCGTCCCGTCTCTCTCTCCCGCTGCCCCGTCCCGTCTCTCTCTCCCGCTCCCCGTCCCGTCTCTCTCTCCCTCTGCCCCGTCCCGTCTCTCTCTCCCGCTGCCCCGTCCCGTCTCTCTCTCCGCTCCCCCGTCCCCGTCTCTCTCTCCCGTCCCCCGTCCCGTCTCTCTCTCCCGCTCCCCCGTCCCGTCTCTCTCTCCCGCTCCCCGTCCCGTCTCACACTCCCGCTCCCCGTCCCGTCTCTCTCTCCCGCTCCCCCGTCCCGTCTCTCTCACCGTTCCCCCGTCCCGTCTCTCTCCCCCGCTTCCCCCGTCCCGTCTCTCTCTCCCGCTGCCCCGTCCCGTCTCTCTCTCCCGCTGCCCCGTCCCGTCTCTCTCTCCCGCTGCCCCGTCCCGTCTCTCTCTCCCGCTGCCCCGTCCCGTCTCTCTCTCCCGCTGCCCCGTCCCGTCTCTCTCTCCCGCTGCCCCGTCCCGTCTCTCTCTCCCGCTGCCCCGTCCCGTCTCTCTCTCCCGCTGCCCCGTCCCGTCTCTCTCTCCCGCTGCCCCGTCCCCGACCCGTCTCTCCTCTCCCCGCTGCCCCGTCCCGTCTCCTCTCTCTCCCTGCCCCGTCCCGCCCCCCCCCCCCCCTCCCTCCCGCCTGCCCCGTCCCGTCTCTCTCTCCCGCTGCCCCCCCCGTCCCCCCCCCCCGTCCCGTCTCTCTCTCCCGCTGCCCCGTCCCGTCTCTCTCTCCCGCTGCCCCGTCCCGTCTCTCTCTCCCGCTGCCCCGTCCCGTCTCTCTCTCCCGCTGCCCCGTCCCGTCTCTCTCTCCCGCTGCCCCGTCCCGTCTCTCTCTCCCGCTGCCCCGTCCCGTCTCTCTCTCCCGCTGCCCCGTCCCGTCTCTCTCTCCCGCTGCCCCCGTCCCGTCTCTCTCTCCCGCTGCCCCGTCCCGTCTCTCTCTCCCGCTGCCCCGTCCCGTCTCTCTCTCCCGCTGCCCCGTCCCCGTCTCTCTCTCCCCGCTGCCCCGTCCCCGTCTCTCTCTCCCGCTGCCCCGTCCCGTCTCTCTCTCCCGCTGCCCCGTCCCGTCTCTCTCTCCCGCTGCCCCGTCCCGTCTCTCTCTCCCGCTGCCCCGTCCCGTCTCTCTCTCCCGCTGCCCCGTCCCGTCTCTCTCTCCCGCTGCCCCGTCCCGTCTCTCTCTCCCGCTGCCCCGTCCCGTCTCTCTCTCCCGCTGCCCCGTCCCGTCTCTCTCTCCCGCTGCCCCGTCCCGTCTCTCTCTCCCGCTGCCCCGTCCCGTCTCTCTCTCCCGCTGCCCCGTCCCGTCTCTCTCTCCCGCTGCCCCGTCCCGTCTCTCTCTCCCGCTGCCCCGTCCCGTCTCTCTCTCCCGCTGCCCCGTCCCGTCTCTCTCTCCCGCTGCCCCGTCCCGTCTCTCTCTCCCGCTGCCCCGTCCCGTCTCTCTCTCCCGCTGCCCCGTCCCGTCTCTCTCTCCCGCTGCCCCGTCCCGTCTCTCTCTCCCGCTGCCCCGTCCCGTCTCTCTCTCCCGCTGCCCCGTCCCGTCTCTCTCTCCCGCTGCCCCGTCCCGTCTCTCTCCCCCGCTGCCCCGTCCCGTCTCTCTCCCCCGCTGCCCCGTCCCGTCTCTCTCCCCCGCTCCCCCGTCCCGTCTCTCTCGCCCGCTCCCCCGTCCCGTCTCTCTCCCCCGCTCCCCCGTCCCGTCTCTCTCGCCCGCTCCCCCGTCCCGTCTCTCTCGCCCGCTCCCCCGTCCCGTCTCTCTCGCCCGCTCCCCCGTCCCGTCTCTCTCGCCCGCTCCCCCGTCCCGTCTCTCTCGCCCGCTCCCCCGTCCCGTCTCTCTCGCCCGCTCCCCCGTCCCGTCTCTCTCGCCCGCTCCCCCGTCCCGTCTCTCTCGCCCGCTCCCCCGTCCCGTCTCTCTCTCCCGCTCCCCCGTCCCGTCTCTCTCTCCCGCTCCCCCGTCCCGTCTCTCTCTCCCGCTCCCCCCGCCCCGTCTCTCTCTCCCGCTCCCCCGTCCCGTCTCTCTCTCCCGCTCCCCCGTCCCGTCTCTCTCTCCCGCTCCCCGTCCCGTCTCTCTCGCCCGCTCCCCGTCCCGTCTCTCTCGCCCGCTCCCCCGTCCCGTCTCTCTCTCCCGCTCCCCCCGCCCCGTCTCTCTCTCCCGCTCCCCCCGCCCCGTCTCTCTCTCCCGCTCCCCCGTCCCGTCTCACTCTCCCGCTCCCCCGTCCCGTCTCTCTCTCCCGCTCCCCCGTCCCGTCTCTCTCTCCCCCGCTCCCGCGTCCCGTCTCTCTCTCCCGCTCCCCCCGCCCCGCCTCTCTATCTGTCTCTCATCCCCAACTTTGGCAGGGGTGGTTGAGAGTGAGAACAGTGATAGTGAATGATCACGTTTCCGCAGTATATCCTGCTTCGCTCGGTTTGTGATCAGAGTTTGAAATGGCGGCAGTATTTCCCACGGACACGCGCCTTTACAGAATGAGGCTTTTCTTCAGCGAGTTGGGTGAAGTGGAACCATCAAGAATTCATTCTATTTCCGTGAATTCTGTCAGTTTCATAATCATAACAAGCGCACATTTTTCTCTTCCACTATTTCGATAGAGGCAATCCAGTTGTGTTGTATTCATTTAAATACTGGCCTGTCACTGGAAATTCAAGATCTGTGATTAAATTTAGCAAACTGTCAGTGAAATGCATTTCCTTGGGTGCACAGAACCTTTTTAAAGTTTTACAGTTTATTTGTCAGTGTCATAAGTAGGCTTACATTAACACTGCAATGAAGTTTCTGTGAAAATCCCCTCGTCGCCACACTGCGGCGCCTGTTCCGGTACACAGAGGGAGAATTTAGCATGGCCAATGCACCTAACCAGCACGTCTTTCGGACTGTGGGAGGAAACCGGAGCACCCGGAGGAAACCCACGCAGACACGGGGAGAATGTGCAGACTCCACACAGGCAGTGACTCAAGTCAGGAATCAAACCCGGGTCCCTGGCGCTATGAGACAGTAGTGCTAACCACTGTGCTGCCCTCTTGTCACATAAATCACATTTGACAATATGGTATTGAGGTATATGGAGCCAAGGGGTATGGATTGAGTTAGAATACAGATCATTTGTGATACCAATGAAGGGCAGAATAGGTTTGATGGGCTGAATGGCTTCCTGCTGTTCCTCTGCGCATTTAATCCATGTAATTTAATCCAAGTGTTAGAGGTTTACAGCATGGATAACAGGCCAACTTGTCCATGCCGCCCAGTTTTTACGACTAAGCGAGTCCCAATTGACCCTACTTGGCCCATATCCCTCGATGTCCATCTTACCCATGTAACTATAGTGGTTCCAAGTGGTGAGACACTTTTAGAAAGTTCATGCTGGTGTTGACATTCCTTGTAGATGCTCCCGTTTTATATTGGTGAGTTGGTGCTCACATTCAGGGATCTGTGTGTGTGTGTGTGTGTGTGCGTGCGTGTGCGCGGTCAGGTGTCTAAGTGTAATTTGTTGGGTAGAATTGCTTTTTAATTCACTAATATTTTATTTCCCCAGATCGATTTGTGATTATTCCTCTTCACTCGCTTATGCCGTCGGTGAATCAGACAGAGGTATGGTAGACCACAGTGAAGGGTGCTGACCCTTACAATATCTCTATTCCTCACCTCATCAGCAATTATTTCAAGGGTTTAAAAAGCCTGCTTTCTTAATAATGAACTGCCTTTTTTGTCCACCCGAGACAAATTTCCTGATCAAAGCCACCATTTTGTTGCTCGTCTCAGTTTAAGGTTGTCCAGAGCAAACGTAAATCCTCAGCCTGTCATCTGGCCCATCATCCAGTGCTGGCTTTATGAAAGAACTGTCCAATTAGACCCCTTCAAACGTGTAGCCATTTTCTGGAATGACGGAGGTTGAGGAGCGACCTGATAGAAGTCTACAAGATTATGAGGGGCATGGACAGAGTGGATCGTCAGAAGCTTTTTCCCAGGGTGGAAGAGTCAATTACTAGGGGGCACAGGTTTAAGGTGCGAGGGGCAAGGTTTAAAGGGGATGTACGAGGTGAGTTTTTTTACACACAGGGTGGTGGTCGCTGCCAGGGGAGGTAGTGGAAGCAGATACGATAGTTTTAAAGGGCATCTTGACAAATACATGAAAAGGATGGGAATGGAGGGATATGATCCCCGGAAGGGTAGGGGGCTTTAGTTCAGTCAGGCAGCATGGTCGGTGCAGGCTTGGAGGGCCTGTGCTGTAATTTTCTTTGTTCTTTCCTTTTAAAATCAATTGAATGTGCTTCCATCGCTCCTTTTCGGCAGCACATTCCAGACCTTCACAGCTCACTGTGTGAAGAAAGGGTTTGGCTGCCACCTTAAACCTGTTAAAAAGTCGAATACTGCGGATGCTGAAAATCTGAAACAAAATCAGAAAATGCTGGAAATGCTCAACAGGTCAGGCGGCATCTGGAGGAGAGAGAAACAACGCTCTCATTTTTGTGACCTTTCATCAGACCTGAATCTTAACGCTGTTGGGCGGCACGGTAGCACAGTGGTTAGCACTGCTGCCTCACTGCTCCAGGGACCCGGGTTCGATTCCCGGCTTGGATCACTAACTGTGTGGAGTTTGCATGTTCTCCCCGTGTCTGCGTGAGTTTCCTCCGGGTGCTCCGGTTTCCTCCCACAGTCCAAAGACGATAGGTGGAGGTGGGCCTGGATAGACACTTTTTCAGAGAGTTGGTACAGGCTCTATGGGCTGAATGGTCTCCTGCCGGAGGGGTTATTCTATGGTCGTGTTTCTCCCTCCACAGATGTTGCTTAACCTACTGAGTATTTCCAGCATTCTCTGCTTTCACTTCAATTTATTTTCTGGCTCCTGACCCTTCTGCTACTGGAAGCAATTGTTCTCTACTCTGCCCTAAGCAGTTTGACCATTTCTATGTTAACCTTTTCTCTGCTATGGGAAAACAGGGGAGTGGGATTAATTTGATAGCTCCTTGAAAGAGTTTGCACTGGTATGATGGACTGAATAGTCCTTTGCTGTGCTAAACATGTCTAGTCCATTTCCCTGGCTTTATTTGCCATGTATTCAAAGAACAGTACAGCACAGGAACAGCCCTTCAGCCCTCCAAGCCTGTGCCGATCATGATGCCTGCCTAAACTAAAACTGTACGCACTTACGGAGTCCATATCCTTCCATTCCCATCCTATCCATGTATCCGTCTAGATGCCCCTTAAATGCCGCTATCATACTTGGTCCCACCACCTCCCCGGGCAGACATTCATCACCCTCTGTGTAAAAAAAAAACTCTCGCACATCTCTAAACTTTTCTCCACGCACCTTAAACCTATGTCCCCTAGTACTTGACTTTTCTACCCTAGGAAAGACCATCTGACTATCCACTCTGCCCATGCCACTCATAATCTTGTAAACCTCTTTCAGGTCACCCCTCAATCTCCATCGTTCCAGTGAGAACAAACCGAGTTTATGTTTTCTGATGCATCTTAAGGCTTGTTTGCCATATGGTCATGTGTGATTCCCTTTGCAGTCTCCTCTACATGGTGTTCATTAAATGGGTGGTGCAGTGTTGTGACATGTTGCTGTGCAGAGAGACCCATGTCCCATACAGCAGATGCTGACATGTAAGGTAACATTTCACACTGTGAGAAGTGGTCTCTCAGAGCAGGGTTAGTGCACGTTGGAGGGACATTGTTGCAAATGGCCCTGCATCCTGCTCGTAAATGCAAGTTATCAGCTGTTAATGGTTGAATAAAAGCAAATTGTTTCCTTACTCCGTTAGATGCCAGCAGTTTTGGCTTCATTGTACAAATGATTCCTAAACAATATTGGAACACAGCAGCTTGTGCCACTTATTGTGCTTGTTCTTCTTTAATTGAAAGCATGGAAATCTGTAAGTGATAGCAAGGTTTGGCTCAGGGCTTCCTTTACTATTGGATGATGAACGATCTGTCTTCGTGTCTTCCTGCAGGGAAGATGATCACAAGAGATGCCTTGTCTTTCGCATCCAACAAGAAATCAAAGAACATTTTTGCCTGCGTGCACAATGACACATAAAAATTTCCAGGATTGCTTCTCCAGCCCACGTAAACAATGAGAAAAGCATCACACTTATTTTAAGCTCTAGGTTGCCTGTTTGCCCCCAAAGTCTCCCTGAGACATACATCTGGTCTCTCTTGTCTTATAATCGGCACAGCTTTCACTGATCTGTCGATAGCAAAGCAAGTGCCTTAAGCTCTTTGTGTTAGTGACCATTTCTGTATAAATCTGCAAACGTACCACTCTGAATAAGAAGAAAAATTGTATGCCATCTTAATGTGACTATAAGACATATTTGTTGGTCAGCAGGCAAAGATATTGGACCAGCTAAATTCGCCTGTGTTGCATTTCTCAAACTTTTGCAGGAAAAAAAAATCAACAGCTATCATTTTCTGACTAATAATGTATATCTCTTTAGCTTCAAGCATTAGTAGGAGAAATGATTGAATCATCTGAAGCAGTGAATCCTATTTCTGATCACTTCACTTTACGATTAAATTATATGCTGTCAGCGGGTAATGGTTTGACTGTTGGAAATGCAGGAGACTGGGTATAATTTAGTATGGTTATATTCTCAGGTTTTCAAGAAGCCACCTCCGGGAGTTCGCAAGATTGTAATTGCTACCAACATTGCAGAGACAAGGTAATGGAACTTGTATTGTTGCGGGCACAGTGGGTGATTTGTTCTGCAAATGACTGTTTTGAAATTCCATTTGCTCGGGCTGAAGTGATGAGGTGTTCTGTTCCCTGACAAGTTCCTGAAAATTCCCTCTTAAGTGCATTCACATTTTTGGTTTTGCCTTCAAACTTTCATGAGGTTTTGAGCATATGGAATTTCTTGGAGTTCTCTCCGGTCTGTTTCTCAGTAAACCTGCCCTAATGCCACAATCTTTAAGCAATGCTGCATTCAACTGAAATCCTTTGATGATGCTGAACGTTAGCAAGGTTGAGCTCTCTACAAGATGCATCAATAAAACGATAGATAGTGCTTTCCACAGCCACAAATGTCCCGAGGAGATCTGCAGCTCGTGAGGTACAAGTTTCCTTGCTGCGGGCTTTATGTTTCTATGGGGGGTAATTTGGTCCCGCTCTGAGTTCACCAATAGCTCAGAATTAGGCCATTTTGCCTGTGCTGGTGCTAGATTGTCAATTAATGCTAACTGCCATAATAAAAACAAAGTATAGTAAAAATTCAGCAGATCTGGCAGCATCGGGGCAGAGAGAAAGAGAGTTAATGTGTTGAGTCCAGTATGACTCATTGAAACATAGAAAACTACAGCACAAAACAGGCCCTTCGGCCCCACAAGTTGTGCCGAACATATCCCTACCTTTTAGGCCTACCTATAACACTCCATCCTATTAAGTCCCATGTTCTCATCCAGGAGTCTCTTAAAAGACCCTATTGAGTTTGCCTCCACCACCACTGACGGCAGCCGATTCCACTCGCCCACCACCCTCTGTGTGAAAAACTTACCCCTAACATCTCCCTTGTACCTACCCCCCAGCACCTTAAACCTGTGTCCTCTCGTAGCAGCCATTTCCACCCTGGGAAAAAGCCTCTGAGAATCCACCCGATCTATGCCTCTCAACATCTTATATACCTCTAATAGGTCTCCTCTCATCCTACATCTCTCCAAGGAGAAAAGACCGAGCTCCCTCAGCCTATCCTCATAAGGCATGCCACTCAATCCAGGCAACATCCTTGTAAATCTCCTCTGCACCCTTTCAATCTTTTCCACATCCTTCTCTTGCTTATTCTCTTGCTCTTTTAGATATTTTTTTTAAAACCCTTTGGGTTGTCCTTTCTTCTACCCATTAAAGCATTCTCTGAGCTTTCCTAATGGTTCTGATGCTGCCAAACCTACTCAGTATTTCCAACACTTTGCTTTTATTTCAGATCTCCAGCATTTGCAGTATTTTGCTTTTATTTGACTTGTTTGTCTATCCTTTCCCCTTCAGACCTTTGAATGGACTTACCTTATATTAAGCTGATCTTTCTCCACACCCTAGATAACATAACGTTCTGCACCCTCTCCTTTCCTTCTCCCCTATGTACTCTATGAACGGTATATTTTGTCTGTGTAGCTCCCAAGAAACAATACTTTTCACTGTATCCCAATATATGTGACAATAATAAATTTTAAAAATCATTATTTTTATATGAATTAGGAGCAGACGAAGGCCACTCGGCCCATCAAGTCTGCTTCTCCCTTCAATAAGGTCTTGACTGACCTGATTGTAACCTCAATTCACATTCCCACCTACCCCCAATAACCTTTCACCCCCTTGCTTATCAAGGATCTATCCAACTCTGCCATCAAATATTCAAAGACTCTGCTTCCACATCCTTTTGAGGAAGAGAGTTCCAAAGACTCGTGACCCACTGAGTGAACACATTTCTACACATCACTGTCTCAAATGGGCATCCATATTTTTTAAACAGTGACCCCTAATTCTAGATTCCGCCACAAGAGGAAACATCCTTTCCAGATCTACCTTGTCAAGAAACCTCAGAATCTCGCATGTTTCAATCAAGTTGCCTCTTACTTTTCTAAACTCCAATGGATACAAGCCTAACCTGTTCAACCTTTCCTCATAAAACAACCTTCCCATTCCAGGTGTTAGACCAGTCAACCTTCTTAGAACTGTTTCCAGTGCATTGACATCCTGGAGACTAATAGCGCACATATTACTCCAGATGTGGTTTCACCAATTCACTGTGTAACTGAAGCATAATGTTTTTGAATTAAATTCCCGTTCTGCTAAGTGATAGCATTCTATTGTCTCTCTGAATTGCTTGTGGTACTGCATCCAACCTTTTGTGATTCATCCACTGGGGCACCCAAGTCCCTCTGCCTCTCAGAGCTCTGCAATCTCTCATCATTTAGATGATTAGGATTTTTTATTCTTCCTGTCAAAATGGGCAGTTTCACATTTGCCCACATAATACTCCATTTGCCAGATTTTTTGCCCACTCTCAATCCATCTGTATCCCTTTGTAGCCTCCTTATGTCCTCTTCATGGCTTACTTTCCTATTCATCTTTGCGTCAATAGCAAATTTAGCAATGATATCTTTGGTCCTTTCATCCAAGTCACTTAACAGTGAGTAACTCACCCCCTGACTCTCCCAAATCCGACCACACAATCTATACGGTACAAGTCAGAAGTGTGATGGAATATTCTCCCCTTGTTTGGATGTGTGCAGTTCCAACAACATTCAAGAAGCTTGACACCATCCAGTGCAAAGCAGCCCCTTTGATTGACACCCCATCCACAAGCATCCACTCCCTCCACCATCAACACACAGTAACAGCAGTAGGTATTACCACCTACAAGATGCGCTGCTGGAACTCACCCAGGCTCCTTAGACAACACTTTTCAAACCCATGACCGCTGCCATCTAGAAGGAGAAGGGCAGCAGACACCTGGGAACACCACCATCTTGAAGTTCCCCTCCACATCCTGACTTGGAAATATATCGCCGTTCCTTCACTGTCGCTGGGTTAAAATTCTGGAGCTCCCTCCCTGGCAGTGCTCTGAGTGTACCCAAATCACATGGACTGCAGCGGTTCAAGAAGACAGCTTGCCACCACCTTCTCCAGGGCAATTACGGATGAGCAATAATACTTGCTTATCCAGTGACATCCCTTTGAATGAATATAAAAATTTTAATTGCACAAGGTTGAGGGCCTGTGACACACCACTCACAATATTTTGTCGACCAGAAAATGAACCATTTGTGACCACTCTTGTTTCCTGTCAGCTAGCCAATCTTCTATCCATGCCAATATGTTAGCCCCGAGCTTTAATTTTTCCACAGTAACCTTTGACGTGGCACCTTATCAAATGCCTTTGTGAAATCTAAGTACAGTACATCCACCAGTTCACCTTTATCCACCAATGTTACTCCATCAATGAACTCCAATAAATTGGTTAAACATGATTTCCCTTTCACAGACTCTGCCTGATTATCTTAAATTTATCTTAATGCCCTGTTATAACATCTTTGACAATAGGTTCTAACATTTTCCCTGTGACAGATGTTAGGCTCACTGACCTGTTGTTTTCTGCTTCCTGCCCCCTTCCCTTTTTGAATATAGGTTTTTTTTGCCACTTTCCAATCGAACTGAACTGTACCCGAATCTAAGCAACTTTGGAAATTTCAAACCAACGCATCAACTATCTTGCTAATCACTTCTTTTAAGATTCTCGTATGAAGCACATCAGGACCTGGGGACTTGTCAGCCCACAGCTCCAACAATTTACTCAGTATCACCTCCCTGGTGATCGCAACTTTCCTGTGTTCCTCCCTCCCTTACAACCATTTCTGGGGGATGTTGCTTGAACGCATTGCAGTGAAGACCATGCAAAATACCTGTTCAATTCACCTACTTCTCGTTATTTTCCATTATTAATTCCCCAGACACTCTCTTTACAAGGCCAACAGTCATTTTGTTAACTTTTTAAAATATCTTCCGACCTGTCTTTATATTACTCGCTAGCTTTCTCGCAAACTCTTAACTTTTCCCTCCTTATTAATCTTTTCGTCATTCTTTTGAGGCTTTCTATACTCCGTACAATCTTCTGACCAGCCACCTATCCTTGCACACTAATAACGCCTTTTCTTTAAGTTTGACACCATCTTTAACTTTTTTAGTTAACCACAGATGGTGGATCTTCTCCCTTGGAATTTTTCTTTCTTGCTGAAATGCATTTATTGTGAAATAATCTGAAATATCCCTTTGTCTGTGACTGCATCTTTATTGACCTATCTCTAAACCTCATTTGTCAGTTCATGTTAGATAATTTTGCTTTTAGTATGAAATGATTTAACTGGTTCACCTTACTGGAGAAAATTGTGCAGTCTATTAGTAGAAATGGGTTCAGTGGCCAAATTGCCTCTTCCCCTGCTATAGTTTGTCAGCTGCAGTTTAAATATCAAATCTTGCAATGAATGTCTTGACTCATTCTTAACTAAATGTTGTTTCACCAAAGCCTGGTTGAATCCATCAATTCTTGAGTTTCACTTTTAGTCTGTCTCCCTTTAAAAAAAAACTAATCCTAGAAACTGGGTGATGTGGTGGCGTAAAGTTGTAAAAACCCATCTGATTCACGAATGTACTTTAGAGAAGGAAATCTGCTATCCTTACCCCATCTGCCCTACATGTGACACCGGACTAACAGCAATGTGGTTGACTCTTAAGTGCTCTCTGAAATGGCCTAGCAAGACGTTGTAGTTTTTTAAATTAATATTCATCCATGGGATGTGGGAGTTGCTGGCCGGGCCAGCATTTATTGCCTATCCCTGAGGGTGTTTTAGAGTCAACCGCATTGCTGTGGATCTGGAGTCATGTGTAGACCAGGTAAGGATGGCAAATTTCCTTTGCCAAAGGGCATTTGTGAATCAGCTGAGTTTTTACGACAATTGACAGTGGTTTTATGGTCATCATTGGATGTTTATTTCCAGATTTTTATTGAATTCAAATTTCACCATCTGCCGTGGTGGGATTTGAACCCGGGTCCCCAAAGAATTCCCCGGTTCTCTGAATTACTAGTCGAGCGACAATACCACTATGCTACTGCCGCCCCCTATAAGTCAAAATGGAGTTAACAGCATTGTGGGTGTACACACCACGCAGGCTGCCGCAGTTTAAGAAAGTGGCTCTCCACCAACACTTTGAGAGCAGTTAAAGATGGACAACAAGTACTTGCACGGCAGTGACACCCACATCCTGTGAAAGAATATCAAGAAATAAAAATGTCCTTGTGCTTGTATCTGCTCAAAAGCAATGGGACGTAGATGAGAGAACTTTTTTTTAAAATCCAGTGTTCGGCAGAAAGGCTGCATCATTAACCTGCCTCAGACAAACTATTGTGGTGGAATCCATCATGTCCCAAGAAGACTCTCTCTTCCTCTTTCAAATGCAGGTCCATTATCTCTCTGCCAAACTGTCTGCCAAACCCTCGTAATGGTCTCCGAAATATCATTGCTTACCTGTGTGTGGGCAGTTGTTTCTGAAAGCTTATAATCCTTTTAATGCAAAGACTCTCCTGTCTTTACAGACTGGATTTGTATGCACGGAAAGAATTTGTGTGCTATCTGGTGGCTGGATGCATGATAATTGCAGTGTAAAAGGATACCATTATAGGACCCGCAGGTCCCTTTCGTTTTTGCGGTATTATCGAGCTATCTCTGAGAATTATCATCAATCAGAAATATGACACACATCTAATTTCCTCCTGACAGTTACTACTGAATTTGTTCAACCATCCTTTCAAACACCAGATTCCAGATCATTGCTCGTAGCATTGGAACAAAAATAAATGTCTGGATTTAAAAATCAGGTGCAATAAAACAACTCATCCGTGGATAGCAGTCACCGTTAACCCGGCACTGCTGCCTCTACCCTTGATATTTTGCATTAATATTGAGTGGCATTTCAGAAACTGAGGGAACTGCATCATAAGATCGGTACACAAATAGCATCAGATATTCAGCTGTTCAGCTCTCTGTCTCTGCAAATTGTACTCTTAAAGTTGAAACACAAAGAGCTTGCATCCCTTGATACTTAACCCTTTTTCTACCAACCTGAACGACAATTGCCTTTATATAGAGTAATTTGCACTTATCACGATGGGCTCTCACCTTTGCTGTCAAATAGCGTCTCTGTTAGGGAGGAGATGGCCTAGTGGTTTCTTGATTTGATTTATTATTGTCACATGTATTAACATACAGTGAAACGTATTGTTTCTTGCGCGCTATACAGACAAAGCATACCGTTCATAGAGAAGGAAATGAGAGAGTGCCGAATGTAGTGTTACAGTCATAGCTAGGGTGTAGAGAAAGATCAACTTAATGCAAGGTAGGTCCTTTCAAAAGTCTGACAGCAGCAGGGAAGAAGCTGTTCTTGAATTGGTTGGTACGTGACCTCAGACTTTTGTAACTTTTTCCCGAAGGAAGAAGGTGGAAGAGAGAATGCCCGGGGTGTGTGGGGTCCTTAATTATGCTGGCTGCTTTGCCGAGGCAGCGGGAAGTGTAGACAGAGTCAATGGATGGGAGGCTGGTTTGCGTGAAGAATTGGGTTACATTCACGACCTTTTGTAGTTCCTTGCAGTCTTGGGCAGAGCAGGAGCCATACCAAGCTGTGATACAACCAGAAAGAATGCTTTCTATGGTGCTTCTGTAAAAGTTAATCATCTAAATCATCTAAAGTATTAGCACCAGACTATTAATCCATAAACTCGGCTAATGTTCTGTGGACCCGAGTTCAACTTGCCACGGCTGATGGTGGAATTTGAATTCAATTTTGAAAAATCTGGAATTAAGAATCGGCTGATGATGACGAAACCATTGTCTATTGTCAGAAAAACCCATCTGGTTCATTAATGTCCTTTCGGAAAAGAAATCTGTCATCCTTACCTGTTTTGTCCTACATGTGACTCCAGAGCCACAGCAATGTGGTTGATTCTCAACTGCCTTTGGGGAACTGGAGATGGGCAATAAATGCTGGCCAGTCAGCGATTCCCATGATCCATGAATTAATAAAACAAAACAGAGCTAACATTTCATTTCGGGCACTCGGCAGGTGATGTTAGAAAACAATGAAACAAAATGCTGGATAAACTCAGCAGGTCTGGCAGCATCTGTGGAGAGAGAAACACAGTTCACGTCTCAAGTCTGACTCTTCCACAGAGCTGGGCATTCTTCCGTCAGGAAAAAGATACAAAGCCTGAGGTCAAGTACCAATCGACTCAAGAACAGCTTCTTCCCCGCTGCTGTCAGACTTTTGAATTGACTTACCTTGCATTAAGTTGATCTTTCTCTACACCCTAGCTATGACTGTAACAGTACATTCTGCACTCTCACGTTTCCTTCTCTATGAATGGTATGCTTTGTATAGCACGCAAGAAACAATACTTTTCACTGATACATGTGACAATAAATCAAATCAAGCTGGTCCACACCAGCTATTCAGGCCAACAACGGCTGTTCAGGCCAACTGGACCAACATAGACTTTTACATGCATGTTGCACAGAGCTATGGATGGTGATGTTCGAGGTTCCCAACTTCTTTCCAACACATAGCTGATCTAAAATCTCTCCCGCTCTTCCCTCCTGCCATTGGCTTATGTTGGAAGGGTTTACAAGTTGATTTGTGGCCTGCTCAGTCGCATTATCTATAGCCATCAAGTGCTGGAGTGGGACCTGAACCCAGACGTTCTGGCTTGGGGGGCAGGGAAGCTGCCCTCTGCACCACAGATCCTCCCTTGAGCCACATACTGAATAATTTCTCTTCGTGCTGAGAAATAGGTTAGAGGTGGGGGGGCAGGAGTTATTAAATATCAGAAATGGATTTGTTCTTGATTAACTCAAAGTCTGAGTTTTCTTCCGCCTTCCCTGAATGTGAGAGATTGGTGCACTGGCTTTTATATTCCTAGGAATATGGATGTGCAACAATGTGATGGCTTTTACATTAACATTAACTGCTTCCAATTGGTGAAAACTTGCTTGTGTTCCCGTGATTGCAGAGGGACAGTGCTGAAAATTGAGCTACATTAAGTGTACAGCACATGTGACCCAGTTGGTCTGTGCTGGAATTTATTCTCCATGTGAGTCTGCTCCCACCCGTTTAACCTAGCCCCGTCAGTGTATCTTTCTTCCCTTTTCCTTCGCGCCCATCTAGTGCCTCTTAAATTCAAATATATCTGAGGATTTTTAACCAGATTGCAAATAGGGCAGCATGGTGACACAGTGGTTAGCATTGCTGGCTCTCAACGCCAGGGATCCAGGTTCGAATCCCGACTTGGGTCACCGTCTGTGCGGAGTCTGCACGTTCTCCCCGTGTCTGGGTTACCTCTGGGTGCTCTGGTTTCCTCCGATAGATGTGCTGGTTAGATGCATTGGTCATGCAAAATTCTCCCTCAGTGTACCCGAACTGGCGCCGGAGTGTGGCGACTCGGGGATTTTCACAGTAACTTTGTTGCAGTGTTAATGTAAGCCTACTTGTGACACTAAGAAATAAACGTTAAACTTTAAAGTTGAAGATGTAAACGGATGTAAAAAGTAGGCTGCCTTTGCCCAATCCCCTTGAGTTGCTTGTTGGTTTCTGCACTCCTGTTTCTGCAAATATCCAAAACTGGAGAAAGAATGGGATGGTTTCACATTGGTTGACGTCATAGTTTTTAAAAAATTATTCCAATCTTTTAAGCCAAACACAGGAAATGAAAATAAAAACTGCAAGGGTTGGAATCTAAAGTAAGAATAGAAAGTGTCAGACATACATAGTGAGTCGAGTAGTACATGAGAAGGGAGCAGACAGATTCATGTTTTGAGTTGAAGAAATTTGTCAGAACTGCCCTCTGCACCACAGATCCTCCCTTTAGCCACATACTGAATAATTTCTCTTCGTGCTGAGAAATAGGTTAGAGGTGGGGGGGGCAGGAGTTATTAAATATCAGAAATGGATTTGTTCTTGATTAACTCAAAGTCTGAGTTTTCTTCCGCCTTCCCTGAATGTGAGAGATTGGTGCACTGGCTTTTATATTCCTAGGAATATGGATGTGCAACAATGTGATGGCTTTTACATTAACATTAACTGCTTCCAATTGGTGAAAATTGGAAGGAATTTGACCCTCACAAAGATTGGTCAGGGTCTTAACACCTAATCGAAGCTGACACTCCCCAGCGTAGAACCGAGAATGTGCTCAACTTTTGTGCAGGCCTCCAAATGGGCACTTAATGGACCCAACCAGAACAAATGGAAACCTCCAATAAATGTTTAAATGTCTAGAGCTTCCACAACCTTCCAGGATTTCGCAGCGCCGTGGTTAGCACTGCTGCCTCTCAGCGTCAGGGACTCGGGTTCGATTTTGGCCTTGGGTTACTGTCTGTGTGGAAACGTTCTCCCCGTGTCTGCATGGGTGCTCAGTTTCCTCCCACAGTCCAAAGATGTGCAGGTTAGGTGGATTGACCATGATAAATTGCTCCTTAGTGTCCCAAGATGTGTAGGTTAGGGGGGGTTAGTGGGGTAAATGCGTGGGGTTAAGGGATTGGGCAGGGGTGAGGGCCAGGTTACGATGCTTTGTTGGAGAGTCAGTGCAAACTCGATGGGCCAAATGGCCTCTTTTTGCATTGTAGGGATTCTATGGTTCTATGTAACTCTCGCCTCTTTAGCATCTCCATTTTGAACTACTTCACCATTGGTGGGCATGCCTTCAACTGCTTGACCCAAGTTCTCAAATTCTCTCTCTGAACTGTCTACCTGTCTTCCCTTTAACTCACTCCTTAAAACCTCTCTCAATGAATCAAGCTTTTGGCCATTTACCCTAATGCTGTCTTGCGTGTTTTAACATCCAGTTTCGTTTTATAATGTTGCTGTGAAACTCCTTGGGACATTTAGTGATGTTAGTGGTACTATAATAAATACAAATTATTGTTGTGTTGTTCTTCAGGTGAGACATTAAGCCAGTCCCCCATCCTCGTGTTGCTGTGAGCTTGGTGGGCATCAGCGATCCCCCGGAAAAGGAGTTGGAATTTTTCTCTGTGTTTTGGCTAGCATTCCTCCCTCCGCAATCATCAGAAACATATTAACTGGAACATTCTGTCTCCTTTCTCTTCCTGTCTGTACTGTGCTTGAAAGTAAATCAGCTCCTGAAAAGTACTGAGTTCTGTTAAGAGACATGAAAGGCTACTCGATAAAAGCAAGTTGTTAACACGTCTTCTGTGTATTCCCAGCATCTTCTGCTTTTACTCCAGTCCTGATGTATTAAATGATACGAGTACATATTTTGAAAAAAATCTCACGATCCTGCTCCCATGCCCAGATGTCTGTCCTTGGCCTGCTGCAATGTTCCAGTGAAGCTCAACGCAAACTGGAGGAACAGCATCTCATCTTCCGACTTGGCACTTTACAGCCTTCCGGTCTCAACATCGAATTCAACAACTTCGGATGATTAGCTCTATCCCACCTCGGCTCCTTTTTTCATTTTATTTAATTTTTAACTGTTCTCTACCTTTTATTTCTTCATTGTCTTTCTTTATTTTTCTTCCTCCCCCACTCTTTCCCCTTTTTTATCCCCCCTTGCCTTACCTTTTCTCCCCCTTTGCTTCCCCTTTCCCCCCTTTTCTCCATTTTATCTCTCTCCCACCCATCTGCCCCCACATCTTCATCTGTCACAGTTTGCCTCTGATTTCAACTTCTCTGCCGTTTGGCAGTTCACACCTTCTGTTCTCTCTATGGGCTGCCATTAGCAGCCTTTCCCCTGGTTTTTGTGGCCATGACTCATTATTCATTCCCTCACCCTGCAGCATAAATATCTCCCACTTTCTGTGCCTTTTAGTTTTGATGTGGAGATGCCGGCGTTGGACTGGGGTAAACACAGTAAGAAGTTTAACAACACCAGATTAAAGTCCAACAGGTTTATTTGGTAGCAAAGGCCACACAAGCTTTCGGAGCCTCAAGCCCCTTCTTCAGGTGAGTGGGAATTCAGAATTCCCACTCACCTGAAGAAGGGGCTTAAGGCTCCAAAAGCTTGTGTGGCTTTTGCTACCAAATAAACCTGTTGAACTTTAACCTGGTGTTGTTAAACTTCTTACCCTTTTAGTTTTGACAGAGGGTCATCTGGACTCGAAACGTCAGCTCTTTTCTCTCCTTCCAGATGCTGCCGGACCTGCTGAGATTTTCCAACATTTTCCCTTTTGGTTTCAATGAGTTGAAGTTGATGATTTTAACGCGGCGGAAAGTTCATTTTAAAATATTGGGATTGTCTTTTTCTTTCAGCATCACCATAGATGATGTGGTTCATGTAATTGATGGAGGAAAGATAAAGGAGACTCACTTTGACACTCAGAACAATATCAGCACAATGGCAGCAGAGTGGGTCAGCAAAGCTAATGCCAAGCAAAGGAAAGGTCGAGCCGGCAGGTAAAGTCAGCGTGTCTGTCAACTCGTGTTAGATAAAATGTCACAGGAACAAGCTGCCCACAGTGCACACTGCACTCCACGGGTATTTGCCGAATTAAAGGTCACTGACTACTGGGCGGGACTGGAGAGTCACTAGTATTTTTTTGTTCATTTTGCTAAAATTGTCGTAGTCAGTTAAGGTCGCGCTGCCTGTTCAGCTTTCACTGGGCAGTTTGTGACTCCCGAAGTCTTATGGAATTGTTTGCAGTATGGAAGCAAGCCATTCAGTCCATCATGCTTGTCATAGAATCATAGAATCCCTACAGTGCAGAAGGAAGCCATTCGGCCATCGAGCCTGCACCGACCACGATCCCACCCAGGCCCTATCCCCATAACCCCATGCATTTATCCTAGCTAGCCCCCTGGACACTAAGGGGCAATTTAGCATGGCCGATCCACCGAACATGCACATCTTTGGACTGTGGGAGGAAACCGGAGCACCCGGAGGAAACCCACGCAGACATGGGGAGAACATGCAAACTCCACACAGAGTCACCCAAGGCTGGAATTGAACCGGATCCCTGGCACTGAGGCAGCAGTGCTAACCACTGTGCCACCCATTTAAATAATGTAAGAAAGCTTGCAGCTGATAAAGAAGTAATCAAAAAGGTTGCCTACTTGCATAGTACAGCAGTATGCTAGAGCATTTATTTAATACAAGCTAATTGGATGAGCCCAGATGATGGAATTAAAAGGTTTCCTTGTCATTTCTTAACCCTGCATGGAAGCTGGATTTTGCTGTTTTCATTTATTACAAGACAAAGCTCAGTGAGCTGTCATTGTGTTCAGTATTCGGGCGGCACGGTAGCACAGTGGTTAGCACTGTTGCTTCACAGCTCCAGGGACCTGGGTTCGATTCCCGGCTTGGGTCACTGTCTGTGTGGAGTTTGCACAGGCCTATAGTGTGTTAGCTTTTATTAACAGGGGGTTGGAGTTTAAGAGCCGTGGGGTTATGCTGCAACTGTACAGGACCTTGGTGAGACCACATTTGGAATATTGTGTGCAGTTCTGGTCACCTCACTATAAGAAGGATGTGGAAGCGCTGGAAAGAGTGCAAAGGAGATTTACCAGGATGCTGCCTGGTTTGGAGGGTAGGTCTTATGAGGAAAGGTTGAAGGAGCTAGGGCTGTTCTCTCTGGAGCGGAGGAGGGTGAGGGGAGACTTAATAGAGGTTTATAAAATGATGAAGGGGATAGATAGAGTGAACGTTCAAAGACTATTTCCTCGGGTGGATGGAGCTATTACAAGGGGGCATAACTATAGGGTTCATGGTGGGAGATACAGGAAGGATATCAGAGGTAGGTTCTTTACGCAGAGAGTGGTTGGGGTGTGGAATGGACTGCCTGCAGTGATAGTGGAGTCACAGACACTTTAGGAACATTTAAGCGGTTATTGGATAGGCACATGGAGCACACCAGGATGATAGGGAGTGGGATAGCTTGATCTTGGTTTCAGATAAAGCTCAGCACAACATCGTGGGCCGAAGGGCCTGTTCTGTGCTGTACTGTTCTATGTTCTCCTCGTGTCTGCGTGGGTTTCCTCCGGGTGCTCCGGTTTCCTCCCACAGTCCAAAGATGTGCAGGTTAGGTTGATTGGCCGTGCTAAAAAAATTGCCCCTTAGTGTCCTGAGATGCGTAGGTTAGAGGGATTAGTGGGTAAAATATGTAGGGAAATGGGGGTAGGGCCTGGGTGGGATTGTGGTCGGTGCAGACTCGATGGGCTGAATGGCCTCTTTCTGTACTGTAGGGTTTCTATGATTCTATGATATTACGTTACAGTGCATTTAATATAGCTATGCTTTGATTGGAACTTGTCTGTGAGTTTCTCATTGCTGTATTTGTTATTTCTACAACACAGCACTGATGCTTCCTGTTCTAATTTGAAGCCTTTTTTAAAGTAATGAGTCACTGACATTTGACTATCTTAAATTTGCGTTCTTCTCCTGCAGCGTATTAAGCTGCTTTCCAGCATCCTAGATTCTGATTAGTACTACATGTAAGAAACTCAACACTCCAGCGAATATAAGTTTTATTCTCAAAGTTAAAATGAGCTGCTTATGGAGTTTATTTTATTTATTTATTAAACCCACACAGACACGGGGAGTACGTGCAAACTCCAAGCCGGGAATCTAACCCGGGTCCCTGGCGCTGTGAGGCAGCAGTGCTAACTACTGTACCACTGTGCCACTCCGCTGAAGCCCCGTAGAATATCTGAATTCGAGTGATGGTGCACTCACATCACAACTGTGTTATTAGTGCAAAGTGTTTTCCCTCACACTGACAAAGTGGTTGCAGTGTAAAAATAGCCTGAATCTGGAGTTGGGGCCTGAACTGACATTTGAGCAAAGCTGAAGATGTACAAGGCAAGTTTTTTACACAGAGGGTGGTGGGTACCTGGAACTCGCTGCCGGGGGAGGTAGTGGAAGCAGATACGATAATGACTTTTAAGGGGCGGCTGGACAAATACATGAATAGGATGGGAATAGAGGGATATGGTCCCCGAAAAGGTAGGGGGTTTTAGTTCAGTTGGGTCAGTGCAGGCTTGGAGGGCTGAAGGGCCTGTTCCTGTGCTGTGCTGTTCGTTGTTCTTTGAATCGGTTCATGCTTTAACACAAAGTGAACAACACCAAATATTCGTGCCAGTGCGAAACTCAACTCACTTTGTACTGACGCAGTCTTGGGCAATCCCTCAGGGTTGAGGATGCCTTGCCTTAAACTCCCAACGGGAATTGGGCTCTGCAATGGCTGATCAATCCAATGCACAATCTGCAGATTCAGCCACGTACAGGGCAAGTGACACTTGAAGGGTCAGATAGATGAGATGTCTCCCCATCTTTCACCCTTTTCAGATAGCGAGTTACAGTCCAGAGTGCACTAAGTCCAACAAATGCTTCTCAGCTTCTGCAACCCCTGTCCATTTTTGGAACCCATAAAAGCCAGGCCCCCAGACTGCGGAGTGTAACTGTTTGGCATCACTAGAATTTAGAAGAATGAGGGGAGATCAAATTGAGGTACATAAGATGATAAAAGGTATGGATAAAGGAGACGTGGAGCAGATGCTTCCTCTTGTGGGGCATTCTAGGACAAGAGGTCATAGTCTTAGGATAAGGGGTAGCAAACTTAAAACAGAGTTCAGGAAGATCTACTTTGCCCAAAAGGTTGTGAACCTTTGGAATTCGCTGTCCCAAAGTGCGGTGGATGCTGGGATAGTGAGTAAATTTAAGGAAGAGTTAGACAGATTTTTAATTGGTAATGGGTTGAAGGGTTATGGAGAGAAAGCAGGAAAATGGGGATGTGGAACATATCAGCCATGGAGCAGACTCGGTGAGCTGAATGGCCTAATTCTGCTCCTATATCTTATGAACTTACTATAATGTGCTGAAGTGCTTGCAAACTATTAGAGCAAGAACACGAGTGCTGGATATGTAGCTGAGGATGCAAAGCCATGGGTCGATATTTTGTCCCTCTGCATGTTGGATACCAGCAGGTTACTCAAATGCAGTCCATTGTCTGTATGGATTGGATTATATTTCATCATCTAGACAGGCCAATAATCACGACAGTGCTGCTTTAACTTGCGAGCTCATCTTTGACAGATGGAGAAGCGGCAGCTAGTGGTGACCATCTATTTACCCTGTTCACGCCGGCTAAAGCTCTTGATTATTGTGTATTCTAGGGTGCAGCCAGGCTGCTGTTACCACTTGTATAATGGATTGCGAGAGAGCCTCCTCGATGACTATCAGCTTCCGGAAATCATGAGGACTCCGCTTGAAGAACTTTGCTTACAGATCAAGGTTAAAAAATAATTGCTGCTCAACAATTTAAATTGCCTTTGCCAATTGCTTGCAAAACGAGCCAATTAATTTCTGAATGCTGTGACATAACATTATTTTGTTATATTTGTGGATACGAAGGTACAATGCCAGAAAAAGACCTTTGTGGTCATGGTTTGCTATGTAGAAGGTCTCTAAGTCCATTTGATCTCATTATCCGTGATCCTGTCCTCCCACTACAGCTTGTTAATCAACCTGAAGAGGCAGGCAAACCTCAGCCTCATGTCTCAGTTGCTGACCATTACTATGAGTCTGATCCCAGAGGGTACATCTACTCTTCTGGACAATCATTCGGAGAGAAATTTTCCATAGTATTTTTCCGGTATTGGCACTCCGTGTTTGTGTTCACCCAGGAGATTTCATCGCTGTGGAATGGAAGGGGTAAATGAGTATTTTAGTCATGATGTTCCAGCGGTACAGTGTCTAGGGCAGGTTTGACAGTCCAGCAGGTTGCTAATTTTCATTCGGCACCTGTTAATTACGGTGTCGAATTAGCAGCCTAATCATTCTGAATTCAGATCCCCCCACACCCCGCCACCGTGCCAAGGGAGTTCCATTAATCAATCTGACCAATTTTAGCATTTTAAATATATAAACTTCATAGACTGACTTCATAGAATCCCTACAATGCAGAAGGAGGCCATTCGGCCCATCGAATCTGCACCAATCACATGTACTTCATAGATGTGTAGACTGACTTCACAGAATCCCCACAGTGCAGAAGGAGGCCCATCGAGGTCTGCACCAACCACAATCCCACCCAGGCCTTATTCCCGTAACCCGACATATTCACCCTGCTAATCCCCTGACACGAGGGTCAATTTAGCATGGCCATTCAGTCTAACCCGCACATCTTTGGACTATGGGAGGAAACCGGGGCACCCAGAGGAAACCCACGTAGACATGGGGAAAATGTACAAACTCCACACAAGTAGAGACCCAAGCTGGGAATCGAACCCAGGTTCCTGGCATTGTTGAGGCAGGAGTGCTAACCACTATGTCACTGTGCCCCCCCAAGAACCTTGCAGTTCTTCTAACTGCTCTGAGGAGTAGCACCCACCTGCCCTTCTGCTGCTTCTCAAAGCTTGACATTTTCCCCTTCAGAGGTTAGTTTTATTGCACTAACATTGTGGTCTTGACAGATCCCTCCCTTATACCATGTCTCAAAAGCTAACAGGGTTCTGTTTGCATTTCTGTCCTCGCCAATCTGCCACCGTGATGGTCTGTGGCTCTGACTGCATTCCCGTCCCCTGACCTGCCACCGTAGTGCTCACCTAGAATAGAATCATAGAAACCCCGCAGTGCAGAGGGAGGCCATTCGGCCCATTGAGTCTGCACCGACAACAATCCCACCCAGGCCCTATCCCCGAAACCCCACACATTTAAACTGCTGATCCCTCTAACATACACATCCTGGGACACAAAGGGGAGAATTAGCATGGCCAATCAATCTAACCTGCACATCTTTGGGAGGAAACAGGAACACCCGGAGGAAATCCACGCAGACACGGGGAGAATGTGCAAACTCCACACAGACAGTGACCCAAGCTGGGAATTGAACCCATGTCCCTGGCACTGTGAGGCAGCAGTGCTAACCACTGTGCCACTTTGCTGCCCGTAAAGGTGGAAGCCACCTGGCTGGCTCCCACTCAGCGGCAATCTCCTGGCAATTTGAAAGCTGACACCCAGTCTCCGTCTGACATTAGAAGCTGAAACATGAGTGAAATAGAATCGGGGTAGAAAATGCAGCGACAGAAGCAGCCACAAGAGAGAAGAGTTTAGCTATGGAGAGAGACGGAGCATGCAGAGATGAAAGCAATCAGAAGGGAGAGATGAAAAGAGGCAGAGGAAAGCTTTCATGCATGGAGAACAAGCCTCGATCTCAGCACTTGTGTCTAGACCACCTGGGCATCACACTTCATTTCCATGTGATGTTCTTTGGTTCAAAGTTGGCTGGAAATCTTCAACTTGTGATGTTCCCTATTCAGGCAACATTAAACTTTGACCTCTGAACCTGTGCTTTTATAATAGCATCTAGAGTTGAAGAGATGCAGTTCCACCTTGGATGCGGATTTGTCAATAACTGTGGAACATCGGCTTTTCAAAGCATGTACCATCTGACTTGATTATGAATATTTCAGAAACTCTCCTGGAATCCTTACATTTATAGTCCACTCTTTCATTTCCCTCTGTTCCAGCTAGAAATCTACATAAACTTGACAGCTGGTTCTTATTAGAACGCAATTTTATCTTTTAATGTAAAATGACTGCCATTTTATTTTGAAGTGTTAAATAACAGTTGTCTGGTTTACTGATATTCTATATAAAACTATAAAAGGCTCAAGTTGTAGACTGCCAGAATTTTCCCTTATGATCAGGAGGTTTATTTGAAATAAAAATACACAGATTGACTGAAGATCTTTGCCTTCATCTACATAGAGTCATAGAGGTTTACAGCATGGAAACAGGCCCTTCAGCCTAACTTGTCCATGCCGCCCACTTTTCTCTACCACTAAGCTAGTTCCAATTGCCCGTGTTTGGCCTATATCCCTCTATACCCACCCTATCCATCTCACTGTCTAAACGCTTTTTAAAAAACAAAATTATAGATGTGACAATCTGTTTGATTAACCGAGTGTTTTTTAAAAATCTTGCCATAGATTTTAAATCTTGGTCGAATTGCCCATTTCCTGGAGAAGGCAATGCAACCTCCGTCAAAGGAAGCGGTCAACCTGGCTGTGACCCATCTGAAAGAACTGGTGAGTATTTGCTGACCTAAAGTCAGCCGACAGGCAGGCTCGCTCCTCTCACTGGCTGACTATGAAACTGCTGGGACAAAGTGAGTTTTTCTTTAACGTGTTAGGGACTAGATCAGAAATTCCAGGGTATATTGTGAGGCTAACCTAGACTCCCAACATTTTTTGATTTTGGCAATAAGACGAGCATAAGGTGTTTCGCTCCAGATATGGTTCTATTGACCCACTGGGAAGCTTTTATTCAAACAAACTTTATTTAACACAGTTAAAACATAACAAAAATAATTAACACATGACAAGGTGTAATTCTTAACTGTTAGCTATCTCTATAGTTCCAATTGAAGCAATAACCCTACAGACATAAATCTCTTAAGAATCAGTTAGCACCAAACATATAGGCTTACATGGGTGCTCGGCCTCCAGTCTTTTAACACCTCTGGACAGGGATACAAAATGGAACCTGCCTTCTGACTCCCATATAGCAGCCTCCAGAGAAAGATCTTTCTTCAAATGGCAGAACTTCAGAGGAAGAAACCTTGGGGCAAATTTTCTCTTTCTGCCTGCCATGGGAATCGTAGCGGGCAAGGGGAGGACCAAGGAAAGGTCAGTTGACCTCGGGCGGGATTTTCCCGTTTTGGGGCGGGCATGGCCGGAAAATCCCACCCCTAGCTTCTGGCAGGTCCCAGACTCCAACCTCCAGAGGGAGGCAGAGAGTTGCTTCTCTCTAAAGACCCCAAGCAGCAACTGAGCTTGTTTCTGTCCGTGAGCCTAGCCCTGCCCCGTCACACCACTTTCCTCTTGATTTACTCAGTTATAACTTGAACTGACTCTGGAATTTATTGGAGTGAGCGACAGTGCAGAAAGGAATCTTGTCCCACTGCATCTTAGAACCACTGGGCAAGGGCTGGATTGGGTCAGTGTTTGAGAGGGTAGCATGGTCAAATATTGTTTTATATCAATTTTCTTATGCTGAGAAAGCGCTTTGTGAATTAGCTTGCCCCGTCAATGATTACCTTCATTATACTTTTAACATCTTGTAGCTTCTTTGTGCTGTCTGAACATTCTAACTGTCCAGCATTGTGCACACTGGCTGCAGTATGTGCTATCTGCAAGATGCACTTGCAATTTGCCATGGCTGCCTTCACAGGCTGTCCCGAACCGGTGACTTCCACCATCTAAAAGGACCAGGGCAGAAAGCTCATAAAAACATCACCACTTCCAAGATCCCCTCCAAAGCGCGCACATCAGCTTTGGACAACTGTCACTGAATCGCAATCCTGGAACTCACTACCCAACATCATGGGTGCACCTTTACCACATTGGTGACACGGTTCAAGAAGGGCTGCTGTTACCTTCTTGAGGACAGTTAGGGGTGAGCAATAAATGACAGTCTTGACTCTGATGCCAATATGACAAGAGTGAATTTTTAGAATGTAACAGAAGATATGTTGGAAAATGTATTTCCATCAATATCATTTTAATTAGAACATTTGAGTATTGCTGAAAAAAAAACATTTTGCCAAAGCTTTTCATCTTGCACTCATCAGAATAATTGCAAGAATATCAATATCGGGAAACAACAACCTTAATAAATCAGCCAATCTCTATCCCTATTTTTTAAGCTGAAACAGGTGCAATGTGTGCATGTGTTCTATCTGTCTGCAAAGAGCAGGGGCCTATGCGTTAATAAATGTTGGGATTCTTACATTTCCACATGCCAAAAGATTGACCTTATTGCCAACCTTGAAAATAGGGCCCAAGTTATTTGCTCACTGTGCAAGCTTGATGCTGAAGTAGGGCGCATCAAAGACATCCTGCAAGATAATGGCTACCCTGGTCAGAACATCATTCACTGTATTTCTCGTGACTGGGCCTGCGGTTGTCACTCTCCGCTCTGCAAAGTGCCCAGTCTACGTCAAATTACACTGGGAGGGCAAGGTAGCTCAAAAATCTGACTAGCAGCTGTTTCACGCTTTTACTATGCAGTAGCAACACGAGTGGTATTCACTATTAACAGGATGCTGTGTCAAGCCAAGAAAACGTTCTGCTATTGCATAAATGAGTAATGTAGTATCTGAATTTCAGTGCCAGTGTAATGCTAGGTATGGAGGCCGTGCATCCCAAAGATTGGTGGATCATGTCAAACAGCATGTCACTTCCATTGTTCGCAATGGCAAAGGTGCAGACTGTGCCCAACCAGCCTGTGTCTGCAAAAGTCAAAATATAGGTCCAACATTAGATGTGATTCACTGATTGGACAACATTTGCTAAATAATCCTCATTGTGCTAAAAATGATGCTGACAACCAATTTAAGATCAACAGGCTCGCAAAGTGGTGCATTTGGATGTATGGCCTAAATACCTAGCATCATACTAACTCTGAAGTTCATATACCACATTAATTATTTGTGTGATCGGTAGAACGTTTTCTTGGCTTAACGGCAGCATCCCGTTAATGGCGAATACCACTTACGTTGCTACTGCATAGCAGCAGTATATTAGTACACGGCATGGATCTTTCCAGACAGGAAGAACAGGTACACACATTTCACCTGTTTCAGCAAAGTGAAATAAGTGACAGCTATTCGCTGGTTCGTTTCTCAGTGCAGTGCCTTGACCAGTCGGAGTCCAGCTGCCTGGTTTACATTTCAAACAGTGTTTGGCAGTTAACTGTCAGTCATCATTAACTGGTGCATTCTCCATGGCAGCACTCCTAGCAATCAGAGTCCTCTTGCCAACCAATCAGCACTCTATTCAACAGTATGAATTTGGTGCTTCCCCTGACATTGGTTATTCTTGCGAATGTCCTCGAGTCTTCCACAAAAAGCTTCGATGGAATGTGTGTCTTCAGCAATACTCAAGGTCTGTGCTACCAAACTACTAATTACAACATTGGCGTATGTATTCAGAATCCATGTTACTTCTGTCAGGAAGTACTGGAAGTGGCGACAGAGGGCAGTGAAAGTTTTGAGTTATTAATTCTCAGTCACTAACATGGCTGGTGTTTATTACACATTCCCAGCTATGCTTCTGAATTTGTTGATGAGCCACCTCCCTGGACCATTCCAGCCTGCGGTGTAATGGCTCCCTCACAGTGCTGCTGGGTAAGAGCGACCCAGAATTCTGGCCTAAAGGTGACAAAAGGGCAGCCAGTATGTGTTCAGTTTGGGATGAAGTGTGTGATCCTGAGGGGAACTCTGAGGTAGTGAGCCAACCCGTGCAGGTGAACTGACCTTGTCCTTCGAACTGATGGAGGTCACGAGCTTGGACTCAGCCAATCTCTGCAGTAAACCCTGGAGATCGTCCAGCATGTGCCGGTGGTGGAAGAAGTGTGATAAGAGTCATAGAGCCATAAAGGTTTACAGCATGGAAGCAGCCCTTCGTCCCAACTTGTCCATGCCGCCCTTTTTTTAAACTCCGAAACTAGTCCCAGTTGTCCACATTTGGCCCATATCCCTCTATACCCGTCTTATCCATGTAACTGTCTCAATGCTTTTTAAAAGACAAAATTGTACCCGCCTCTACTTCTACCTCTGGCAGCTTGTTCCAGACACTCACCACCCTCTGTGCGAAAAAATTGCCCCTCTGGACACTTTGGTATCTCTCCCCTCTCATCTTAAATCTATGCCCTCTAGTTTAAGACTCCCCTACCTTTGGGAAAAGATATTGATTTTCTAGCTGATCCATGCCCCTCATTATTTTATAGACCTCTATTTGATAGACCGCCCCTAAGCCTCCTACACTCCAGGGAAAAAAGTCCCAGTCTATCCAGCCTTTCCTTATAACTCAAACCATCAAGTCCCGGTAGCATCCTAGTAAATCTCTTCTGCACGCTTTCTAGTTTAATAATATCCTTTCTATAATAGGATGACCAGAACTGTACACAGTATTCCAAGTGCGCCCGTACCAATGTCTTGTACAACTTCAACAAGACGTTCCAACTGCTGTCTTCAGTGTGATGCTCCCTTTTCACCTGCAGATCTCAAAGTGGACTTAAAAACGAGTGAGGAAAGCTCTGAAGCAATCTGCACAGTTCCTGAAGGCAGGAGAATGGCACCGGGTGAAATGTTTGTTCAGAGAGCCAGTGCAGACACAATGGGCCAAAAGGCCTCCTGCATTGGAACAGTTTGGTCTCAGATGATCATGACCAGGCTGATGAGAATATGTTGTCTCGTTACCTTTTCCTTTTTGTAACAGATTGTATGGTGTTTGTGAAACTTTCTGAAGGTTTTTAAATTTCCTTTTTTCCCCCCTCTGACAGAACGCCCTGGACAGGAATGAAGAGCTCACTCCACTCGGGGTCCATTTAGCCCGCCTGCCCGTGGAGCCCCATATCGGGAAAATGATTCTGTTTGGAGCTTTATTGTGCTGTTTGGATCCTGTCCTCACCATCGCAGCCAGCCTCAGTTTCAAGGATCCTTTTGTGATTCCATTGGTAAAGTGATAAGAAGATTATCAGAAAGATACAAAAAGCTAAAGGGGTTGAATCCTGAGAGCCTGTTGCATTGATTAGGCTTGAATCTCCTTGGGGTGGCACGGTGGCACAGTGGTTAGCATTGCTCTGTCTCAGCACCAGGGACCCGGGTTAATTCTAGTCTCGGGTCACTGTCTGTGTGGAGTTTGCACGTTCTCCCTGTGTCTGCGTGGGTTTCCTCCGGGTGCTCCAGTTTCCTCCCACAGTCCAAAGATGTGTGGGTTAGGTTGATTGGCCAGGATAAATTGACCCTAGTGTCAGGGGGACTAACAGGGTAAATACATGAGGTTACGGGAATAGGGCCTGGGTGGGATTGTGGTCGATGCAGACTCGAGCGAATGGCCTCCTTCTGCACTGTAAGCGTTCTATTATTCTATTGTGTATCGAAGATTAAGTAGTGATCTTAAACGCTTGATTAAACAATTTAATACAGTTGAAGCTATTTCCTCTGACGAGAACAGGCGGGGCAAAACCTTTAAAATTAGGTCTAGGTTATTCAGGGGTAAAGTCAGGGAGCACTTCTTCAAACGAAGGATCATGGAAACCGGTGACTCTCCCACCCGCCCATCCCCTTCCCACAATATTGTTGAGGCCGATTGAAAATTGATCGGATATTTAGGGTGACGGAAATAAGGAAAATAGATTCAAGGTACAGACGCACACTGCTCTAATTGAATGGCAGAACAGGCTCGAGGGGCTGAATGGCCTTCTCCTGAGTCTCCACAGAGCTCGTGCAGCTGGGGAGTTGCTCAGACGTTTAAACTATTATTTGGTGAAGGATGTTGATATATCTCCACTTTATTTACTTGATGATAGTCTGGTCACGTTGCGGGCTTATTCCTCACCAGGCATTGTAATACTGCATTAGGGAAAATTGGATAGAAATAGGAATACAACACTTTTATCATGTTGTCAAAATGCCTCAGTGGTTTGTGCAGCGGCTTACATCCGCAAAGCCATCACTGTCAACGTGATTGAGCAGTGGAAGGAATATGCATTATTTTCGAGAGTTTAGATTTTTTTTGAGGGTGCAAGGTTCTTTCTCAGCGTTGCACGGAGAAGCAAGAGGTTTGCAAAAAGTTAACTATTTTTCCTCAGCGGGGGATTAATGCTGCCAGTTTAACCTTCCTGTTTTTGCGCTGCTGTCAGGGTAAAGAGAAACTGGCAGACGCGAAACGCCGAGAATTGTCCAAGCAGTCTCGCAGTGACCATCTGACTGTGGTCAATGCCTTTAAGGTAAGTCATGTTTAAGTATACAATGGAAAAAGTGTAAATCTTGAAAATCCAAAAATAGAAATAGGAGCCGTTGTCAGCTCACAGTATGTCAGGCAGCACCTCAAGGGGTGAAATGAGGGGCTAATGTTTAAAGTTTTGACTCTTTGTCAAAGACCCAAAGAGCTACAGTTCTTTACTCTGTTCAAAAAAAAAATCTAAAAACTTGGTAGCAGCGTTGTCTTCTGAGGTTCTTTCTGTTTTGTATTTTTATTTTTAATTCATTCATGGGACATGGGAGTCGCTGGCTGGCCAGCATTTATTGCCCATCCTTAGTTGCCCTTGGAGGGCAGTTGGAGTCAACTGCATTGCTGTGGCTCTGGAGTCACACGTAGTCCAGACTGAGTGAGGATGGCAGATTTCCTTCCCTAAATCAGATGGAGTTTTCTGACAATTGACAACATTTCATGGTCATCAGTAGATAGTTTTTATTGAATTCAAATCCCACCATCTGACATGGCGGGATTCGAACCCGGGTCCCCGGAACATTCGCTGATTTTCTGGATTAATAGTCTACCGATAATACCACTAGTCCATCACCTCCCTTTTTTAAATGTATTTTTATGTTAAAGTGAAGATTGACGTGACATGTCTACAACATCCCAAAACACCTGACAGTCACTAAAGTACTTTTAAGATGTAGGAATGGTGCTAGCCAATTTGAACATAGCAAGCTCCCACAAACAGTAATGGCCAGGTCATCCATTTATAGTGAAGTTGGTTGAGTGATAAATATCGTTAGGACACTGGGGGGAAAACTCCTCTGCTTTTCTTTGAGATAATCCCACAGGATCTTTTGCGTTTACCTGGGAGGGGAGATGGGGTCTTGGCTTAACATCACACCTGAAAGGCAGCACCCCCAGCAGTCCCGCAGCACTCCGCTGGAAGGGCCAGTTTTGATTCTCTGCTCACGTATCTGAAATGGGACTTCCAAGTGCACCTCTTTCCAACCTGTGAGGTAGGAGGGCAACCCACGAAGCCATGGGTAACATTATTCAGTGATAATGGGCACAGTAACATAGAACAACATGTTCCCAAGTTTAGGGAAAATGCAAAGTGGAGGTGCAGCGAATATCTTACTCTATCCATTAATAAACCAAAATGGTTTCGCTGGGGAAGTGAATAGGAGGAAGTTTTGCATGTGGTCCTCAAACTCTTGTGAGGTTTGAATCTGGAGTCGGGAATTGGCACGGTGTCACAATGGTTAGAACTGCTGCCTCACAGCGCCAGGGACCTGGGTTCGATTCCCGGCTTGGGTCACTCTCTGTGCGGAGTCTGCACGTTCTCCCCGTGTCTGCGTTGGTATCGTCCGGGTGCTCCGGTTTTCTCCCACAGTCCAAAGATGTGCTGATTAGGTGCATTGATTATGCTAAATTCTCCGGTGTACCTGGACAGGCGCCAGAGTGTGGCGACTAGGGGGATTCTCACAGTGACTTCATTGCAGTGTTAATGTAAGCCTACTTGTGACACAAATAAACATTAAACTTTAAAATTTCTGACAAACAGTGTGAATCCCAATGAGATATTTTTCTTTCCCATCCGCTCGGGTACCAAGGTCCAAAGTCAGTTCATTCCCAAAGCTCGGTTACCACTCCCTGTCGTTTTGCACAATAACTTCGGTTTGATTTTATATTCCACGGAATTTTTTATTTCCCCGGTCTTTTTAGGGAGTGTATTCCGCAATTCCATCTCATTTCTCTGTGAAAATGGGACGCTGGTGGCTTTTCCAGACTGACCTCTGTTGGAAAGCTTGCTTGTGCAAGCGAAGACGGTGTCGGGCATGTCTGTGATGCCACTGGTGGTTGAATAGCCTGTTGGTGCATACTCGCTCGTGTAGAATAGGTTTAGCCAAGGTACTGGCCATTGACTAATCCCACTTCTGAAAACCGCCTTCAGGAGGACAGAATTAGGAGATTAAAATTAGCAGTGCCGATCTGCAGATCTCTAACTGCATATGACCAGATGTGAATCACTTTTCCTTTGATTCTAAGAATTCATTATGCAAAGATTAAACTGAGGATAATGGAGATAGTAAGAAGTCTAACAACACCAGGTTAAAGTCCAACAGGTTTATTTGGTAGCAAAAGCCACTAGCTTTCGGAACAGGCTGTCCCTTCGTCAGGTGACTGGGAGTTCCACCCACCTGACGAAGGGACAGCCTGTTCCGAAAGCTAGTGCCTTTGGCTACCAAATAAACCTGTTGGACTTTAACCTGGTGTTGTTCAACTTCTTACTGTGTTTACCCCAGTCCAACGCCGACATCTCCACATAATGGAGATGTCAGTGATTTGCTTCATGGAGAATTTTACTCATTTTCATTTTGTTTTTCACAGACTTTAGTGTCGATAGTTCTGACGCGGATTATGAAACATGCCAAATATTTTTTTGACATTGCGTCATAGCACCCAACAGTTAGTGGCACTTGCATCATCAGTTTCATATGGGTGTCACCCTCATGTCTTCGTTTATTGGCCTTGGGTGTTATCCTCTTTCTTTTTTGCCTATAATCTGCTGCTGCTGTTGCTCGTCTCATACACCCTCTTGTTTGTTGTTTCGTGTTGTCTGACTATCCTTGTTTCTGCTCATCATGCTTTATCAGATTGTAAAATTCTGAATGTGACTTTATTCAATATAAGGAGAGATACAGAAAGCAGGGAACTACAGGCCAGTTAGCTTCACATCTGTCCAAGGGAAAATGCTGGAATTATTATTAAGGAGGATAAAGCGAGGCATTTAGAAAAATCATGATGTAGTCAGGCAGAGTCAACATGGTTTTGTGAAAGGGAAATCAAGTTTGACTAATTAATTGGAGTTTTCTTTGAGGATGTAACAAGCAATGTGGATAAAGTAGAACCTGTGGATGTGGTGCACTTAGATTTCCAAAAGGTATTTGACCAGGTGCCACGTCAAAGGTTACGGCACCAAAGAAGTGCTTAGGGTCTGGCAGGCAGCATATGGGCATGAGCAGAGGATTGGTTAGCTGACAGGAAACAGAGAGGAGGCATAAACGGGTCATGTCTGAGCTGACAAGATGTGATGAGTGGGTTGCCACAGGGATCAGTGCTGGGGACTCCACTATTTGCAAGTTATATCAGTGATTTGGCTGGAAGGACCGAATGTATGGTTGCTAATCTTGCTGACACAAAGGTAGGAAGAGGACATGAGTCTGCAGAGGGAGGGTAGATAGGTTGTGGGCGGGCAAAACTTGGCAGATGGAGTATAATGTGGGAAAACATGAAATTGTCTGCTGTGGCAGGAAGAATAGATAATCAGTATCTAATAGGGAGAGACGAGAGAACTCTGGGGTACAGAGGGATCATAATGTCCCCATTTAGAAGCTCCAAAAGTTAGTATGCATGTAAAGCAAGCGATTAGGAAGGCAAATGCAGTGTTGTCATTTATTGCAAGTGCAATGAAATATAAAAGTGGGGATGTTTTTACTACAGCTGTACAGCGCATTGGTGAGACCAAATCTCGAGTACTGAGTATAGTTTTTATCTAATTTAAGGAAGGATGTAAATGTGTTAGAAGCAGTTCAGAGAAGGTTTACTAGACTAGTATCTGGAATAGGAAGGGTATCTTAAAAAGAAAGGTTGAACAGGCTGTGCCTGTATCCACTGAAGTTTAGAAGATTGCGGGATCTTATTGAAATGTACAAGATACTGAGGGGACTTGGCAGGGTGGATGCTGGAAGGATGTTTCCCCTGGTGGGAGAGAACTCCGGGACACAATTTAAAAATAAGAGGTCTCCCAGTTAACCCGGAGATGAGAATTTCTTTCTCTTGACGGCCGTGAATCTCTGAAACTCGCTTCCCCAGAGAGTGATAGAGACAGGGTCATTGGATATTTTTAAGGCAGGGGTAGGTAGATTCTTGACCAGTAAGGGAGTCTGAGGTTATCGGGGGGTAAGTAAATGTGGAGTTGAGGCCACAATCGAGTCAGCCATGATCTTGTTGAATGGTGGAGCAGGCTCGAGGGGCTGGATGGCCAACCCTGGATGGCCAATTAATTCGTAGGTTTGTACGTCTGTTCCTATGTTTGCCTTAGACGGTATCCCCCCCCCTGTCTTTCCAAACAGCCAACACATTGAACCTTCCTTTCCTTTCAGCAGGGTGAGCATTGCTCTTTCGTGTATCTACCCTTTAGAAAGGGTTGTGTGATTTGGCTGAGTCAGCACCTGCTGTTACAACCTTCCAGCGCGTGTGGTCTGATTGATGAATGTTTCTGTTTTCAGGGCTGGGAGGAAGCAAAAAGGAGAGGTTTCAGATCAGAGAAAGACTACTGTTGGGAATACTTTCTTTCCCCAAACAACCTGCAGGTAATGAACCTTTGTAACAATCTGTGATGTCTCTCGTTTAGAAGATAGAAGGTTAAATGAAGATTTATTTTAAGATAACAAAAGTATGAGGTGTTGGATAACGTAGATAGAGACTAAACGTTTCTATTGATGAGTGGGCCAGTAACCAGAGAATCCAGATTGAAGGTAAAAGCCAGGAGGGGGATGAGAATTCTTCTCACGACCTGGAATGCACTGTCTGACAGGATGGAGAAAACGGTTCCATCGTAACTTTTGGATATTTGAAAGTAAATGTTTGCGGGGCTAATTGTTGAGATCAAGGGAAATGGGACTCATTGACTGGCTCTTTAAATAAGCTGACACAGGCACAGTGGGCTGAATGGCCGCCTTCTATGCTGCTTGATTCCATGACCCAGGTGTCAATTTAGCCCAGAAACTGCTAGAAGGAGCGATCAAGGATGGGGTTTAAAATGGTACTTACAGGAACTGAGGGAGTTGGAAAAGTGGTGAGATTTTCTTTTTTATTCACTCATGGGCGTCCCTGGCTGGCCAGCATTTATTGCCCATCCTTTGTTGCCCTTGTCCTAAGGGCAGTTGAGAGTCAACCACTTTGCTGTGGCTCTGGAGTCACATGTAGGCCAGACCAGGTAAGGACGGCAGATTTCCTTCCCCAAAGGCCATAAGTGAACCAGATGTGTTTTTCTGACAATCGACGATAGTTTCATGATCATCCGTAGATTCTTAATTCCAGATATTTTTGATTGAATTCAAATTCCACCATCTGCCGTGGCGGGATTCGAACCCGGGTCCCCAGAACATTAGCTGAGTTTCTGGATTAATAGTCTAGCGATAATGCCACTAGACCAATGACTCCCATATTTCTCAGTGGCTTAGTGTTGGATTTATGAAGGGAGTTCCAAGAACAGGAACTCGAACACCCTGCCCATTTTCTGCTGAACATAACCGTGACTCTCTAAGATCAATAAATCATTTGAATAATAAGGGAAGAGCAAGATGCTGCAGCAATCTGAAATAAAAATAGAAAATGCTGGAGAAACCTGGCAGGTCTGGCAGCATCTGTGGAGAGAAAAAAAACAGCAAATGTTTTGAGTCCATCTGACTCCTCTGCAATGTTATTGTTGAGTGAGATTTATCAAGGGGATATGGAGCAAAGGCAGTTGTGGTAACAGATGAGCCACAATCCGATTGAATGATAGAGCAGACATGGGGGCTGAATGACTGGAATCCAAAGATAGAATCCCTACAGTGCAGAAGGAGGCCATTCAGCCCATCGAGTCTACACCAACCACAATCCCACCCAGGCCCCATTCCCATAACCCCACATATTTACCCTGCTAATCCCACTGACGCTAAGAGTCAATTTAGCATGGCCAATCAGCCTAACCCGCACATCTTTGGACTGTGGGAGGCAACCGGAGCATCCGGAGGAAACCCACGCAGACACGGGGAGAACGTGCAGACTCTACACAGACGGTGACTCGAGACTGGAATTGAACCTGGGTCCCTGGCGCCGTGAGACAGCAGCGCTAACCACCGTGCCACCCAAAAGAAAGGGATGCGATAAAAGGCTGCGTGGTTTGGTTGATTGGCCAGTCTTAATTGACCCTTAGTTTCAGGGGGAGTAGCAGGGTAAATATATCGGGTTATGGGGATAGGGCCTGAGTGGGATTGCTGTCAGTGCAGATTTGATGGGCCGAATAGCCTCCTTCTGCACTACAGGGATTCTATGTCCTCTTCCTCTCAGACATCACCTTGTCTTTCCTGTATTGAACTTGTGGTCACTTCTGTGCCCAGTCTATTGCTGTACTATATATGTAAGGTGGTTGTTGCGCGGGGGTGCTTTCCAACATGCTCCAGTTTCCATTGTGCGGTGTGGGGGACCTCCCTGAAGGTGGTTGAATTGAAGATGGTCTTGGCTTTGCTGGAGAAGTGTTCTGAAATAGCCTTTCACTTATTGTGTCACCACAGATGCTTCATAATATGAAAAGCCAGTTTACTGAGCACCTGCTGGTGGCTGGCTTTGTCAGCAGCAAGAACCCCAAAGATCCCAAGGCAAATATAAACTCAGGTAATGAACAGAAGGAAAATTCATTAAAATCTCAGCCGGAACGAAGCTGTTTCTGCTTTTTTTCCTCCTTTTCTGCTCACTCTTTTTTGGATTAATATCTGTTCTGTCCCGACAGACAACGAGAAGTTAATTAAAGCTGTGGTTTGTGCGGGCCTCTATCCGAAAGTGGCGAAAATACGACCAAGCTTCAGCAAGAAGAGAAAAATGTGAGAAAATTACTTTTGCCGCATAACAGTGTGACTGTGTGAACCTGAGAGCGGCACGGTGGTACAGTGGTTAGCACTGCTGCCTCATAGCGCCAGGGACCCGGGTTCAATTCCAGCCTCGGGTCACTGTTCTGTGCGGAGCATGCATGTTCTCCCTGTATTTGCGTGGGTTTCTTCCGGGTGCTCCGGTTTCCTCTCAGTCTGAAAGACATGCTGGTTAGGCGCATCGGCCGTGCTAAATTCTCCCTCATTGTAACCAAACAGGCGCCAGAGTGTGGCGACTAGGGGATTTTCACAGTAACTTCATTGCTGTGTTAATGTAAGCCTACTTGTGACTAATAAATAAACTTTAACTTTTACTTTGAGTCAAGGACGTGGAGGCTTTGGAGGGAGTGCAGAAAAGATTTACCAGGATGTTCCCTGGTATGGAGGGTATTAGCTCTGAGGAGAGATTGAATAAACTGGGATTGTTCTCCCTGGAAAGACGGAGGATGAGGGGCGACCTGACAGAAGTTTATAAAATTATGAGGGGCATAGATAGGGTGAACAGTAAGATAATAAGATCATGGCTGAACTTTTCGTGGACTCCGCTCCACTTACCCGCCCACTCACCATAACCCTTAATTCCTTTACTTTCTTTAATTCCTTTACTGTTACTATGAGGGGCCAGGACAGATTAGGCAAGAAAATCTTGGTTTTCGAGCTGAGGGATGAGCTTAACGTTTATGATGATTGGTAGAAGGATTAGAGGGGACATGAGGAAAAGTGTTTTCACTCAGTGATGGGTGTCTGGAATTCACTTCCTAAGTTGGTGGTTGAGGCTGAAACACTCAACTCATTTACAAGGATCTGCATCTGAAGTGCTGGAACCCGCAAGGCTATGGACCAGGTGCTGGAAAGTGGTATTAAAATGAGCACCTAGTTTATATTTTGGCCGGCACAGACACGTTGGGCTGAATGGCCTCTTTCTGCAACTATAAAGTTTCTATAGTTCCACACTAAACAGCCAGTTCATAAGATGTAAGGGCAGAATTAGGCCATTCGGCCCATTGAGTCCGCTCCACTATTCTATCATGGCTGATATGCTCCTTATCTCAATTTTCCTGCCTTCTCTCCATAACCCTTCAACCCATTCCCAATTAAAAATCTGTCTAACTCCTCCTTAAATTTACTCACTGTCCCAGCATCCACCGCACGTTGGGGTAGCGAATTCCACAGATTCATAACCCTTTGGGAGAAATAGTTTCTCCGCAACTCTGTTTTAAATTTGTCACCTCTTATCCTCGGACTATGACCTCTCGTCCCAGAATGCCCCACAAGAGGAAGCATCCACTCCACATCTACTTTATCCATACCTTTTATCATCTTGTATACCTCAATTTGATCTCCCCATATTCTCTAAATTCCGGAGTATCGGCCTAAACTGTTCAATCTCTCTTCATACGACTAACGCCTCATATCTGGAATCAATCTAGTGACCTAGATTGAGATCATGTAAGTGGTTGATACTTGGTGGATCCGGTTCGTTTACCCCATCAAATTAGTGCTTATTATTGAGATAGTAAAATACAGAAACCCTCATTCCTCTCCCCAATGGGCTTTGGCTTGCTGCTGTCCAGCTATAAAGTAAAGTTAAAGTTTATTTATTAGTCATAACTAGGCTTATGTTAACACTAATGAAGTTACTGTGAAAGTCCCTGAGCTGCCACACTCCAGCGCCTGTTCGGGTACACTGAGGGAGAATTTAGCATGGCCAATACACCCTAACCAGCACGTCTTTCGGATTGTAGGAGAAAACCGGAGCACCCGGAGGAAACCCACGCAGACAGGAGGAGAACGTGTAGACTCCACACAGACACTGACCCAAGCAGGGAATTGAACCCAGGTCCCTGGCACTGTGAGGCAGCAGTGCTAACCACTGTGCCACCCCACCTCAGATACTGCCCATCTCAAATACAAAGCATGCTTATACAAATGTGTGCAGTGAGGCTGTTGATGAATCCTTTGGTTGCTGTACATTTCTGAAAGCCAGTGTTTTGAGTTTTCTTTTTTGCTCTTGGAAATTAGAAATTTGAACCATGGTTCAGCATGCTGCTTGAATTGCTAGGTATTTATCAGTGTTTGTGCGGGGGTCCGTTTGTTTATAATGTTTAGATTCACTGAAATAAAACGCAAAGAGACAGAAATGTAATAGATATAATTGGAACTGCTGAAGCCTCTTTGAGTGCTGTTTTCCAGCTGGTGATTTTTGACTGTTCGAATTCCAGACTTGTCTGTCGGTCAGTTCCCTCTGCTGTCAGAGTACCTTCAGTTCTCAGATGTAGCACTAGATGGGAGTGTAGAGCAAAGAGTGTGAACTTGTCCCACTGAACAAGACGGCAAGCTGTGATCCTCACAGTCCAGCTGAAGGAGAGTGCTTCCCTTTTTGCCGCATTTCCTACCTCCCCATGCAGGCTGCTCTTAAAAACTCCTGTTGGAGTTAAACTGATTGCCCTCAGGGTAACTCACACAAATGGCTAACCTCTGTGATTGACAACAGCCCATTTTACACTGATGAGAAAGGGGCGAAAATCCAGCCCCGTCTCTCCGACACCTGCTTGTGTGAATTTACAGATGCAATCTTTCACATCTAATTTATTTATTAGTGTCACGAACAGGCTTACATTAACACTGCATGAAGTTAGTGAAAATCCCCAAGTCGCCACACTCCGGCGCCTGTTTGGGTACACTGAGGGAGAATTTAGCATGGCCAATGCACCTAACCAGAGCATCTTTTGGACTGTGGGAGGAAACCGGAGCACCCGGAGGAAACCCACGCAGACACGGGGAGAATGTGCAAACTCCACACAGACAGTGACCCAAGCCGGGAATCGAACCCGGGTCCCTGCCTGGCACTGTGAGGCAGCAGTGCTAACCACTGTGCCGCCACTCTTGCACACGTCAGTGTGTGCACTGATGCACTCTCATAATCACACTCAATACTCACTGTCAGACTCTTGAGGGGGTCAGAGGATATCAGCCACGGACCCTGCCTATTCCACCGCCTCCCCAGCCCAACCCAGGTCAGTAATTAGGAGACCAACACTTTCAGTTCAACTCACTCAGCAGAGATGGGAAGGGTTCCCTGGCCTGAAAGACATAGTGACACCCTGGATGGTATCTTTACTCACATGACCAGACCATTTAATCTTCATTCGTGCTACATTGAGTGGGAAGTAAAATCAGAATTCCGCCTGGTTCCTCCTCCACTTTTGAGGTTGATTGTTGCCAAACAACGAAAGACCTTTTCCCTCAGATGATAGAAAGTGCTTTCGTAGGAAGAGGCAGAATTTTTTAAGCACTAAAAAGTGGATGCTGGAAATCTGAAATAAAAACAGAGAATGCTGGAAAGGTCCAGCAGATCTGGCAGCACAGAGTTAATGTTTCCAGTCTGCTGTTTCTCTCTCCACGGATGCTGCCAGACCTGCTGGACTTTTCCAGCATTCTCTGTTTCTGTTTCATGTCAGAAGCTTCTAAGATTCAGGTGGGGCACTTCCCATGAGCCTCTTGCTCTTCACTGTACTATCAGGAGGACGCAATCCCCAGCAAAGCAAAACAATCGCTGGGCATTTGCGATTATTCCGCCAAAGCTATGGTGACCATCAGGTGACGCTCTAACCCTCCCATCCCAAAGGAAATCCAGTCCCATTATCGGGCGTTAATTTGCCATTACTCCCTGAAGAACCTCAACTGGACTCTCAGCATCTCACTAACTGGCTGGTCCCCCACTTTGTACTTTCAGGGCTAAAGTCTTCACCAAGTCAGATGGAAGAGTCAACATTCACCCGAAATCTGTCAATGCCGAAGAGGGTGAATTTGAGCATAACTGGTTAATCTACCATTTGAAGATGCGAACGAGCAGTGTAAGTGTTCCTGTAAAATCTCCCCCTCTCCGTCTGTCTCCCTCTCTGCTTGTCTAAATCACCCAGAACTGTTGCAGTACAGTGCATATAAGAGACATTTCCACAGGGGAGCGATCTTTCCTGAAACCTCAGCCTGTGATGTTACCATCTGTTCCTTTCCCTCGGCGTGTGAGAGCAGCATTTTGATTGTATCCCAAGGTGCACTTAACTCTAAGCACTGGATTGTGGTAATGAGCCTGTAGTTTCAGGTGAAATATTCATTGTTCCATTCCATCGATTGGATTCAAACTACATTTGCGAGTATCGTGACTGCAGAAATTCCAACCCCTGGCTTTCTACCTCTCATGCCCTCGACCCTTTTCAGAGAGATTCCTGGGTTCTAACATCATAGAAACATAGAAGATAGGAGAAGGAGGAGGCCATTTGGCCCTTCGAGCCTGCTCCGCCAATCATCACAACCAGGGCTGATTCTGCTTTCTCCCCATATCCTTTGATCCCATTCACCCCAAGTGCTATATCCAGCCGCCTCTTCAATACATTCAATGTTTTGGTATCAACTACTTCCTGTGGTAATGAATTCCACAGGCTCACCACTCTGGACGAAGAAATGTCTCCTCATCTCCATCCTAAATGGTCCACCCCGAATCCTCAGACTGTGACCCCAGGTTCTGGACTCCCCCATCATCGGGAATATCCTTCCTGCATCTACTGGGTCTAGACCTGTTAGAATTTTGTGTGTCTTTATGAAATCCTCTCCCCCCCCCCATTCGTCTGAACTCCAGCGAAAACAATCTTAACCTAGTCAATCTCTCCTCATACATCAGTTCCACCATCCCTGGAATCAGCCTGGTAAACCTTCGCTGCACTCCCTCGAGAGCAAGAACATCCTCAAAAAGGGAGACCAAAACGGCACACGCTATTCTAGGTGTGGCCTCACTAAAGCCCTGTATAATTGCAACAACACATCCCTGCTCCTGTACTCGAAACATCTCACGGTGAAGGCCAACATACCATTTGCCTTCTTCACCACCTGCATGTTTACCTTCAGCGACTGGTGCACGAGGACACCCAGTTCCTGCTGCACACTCCCCCCTCCCGATTTACAGCCAAATCATCTGTAGTGGTCAGAGCCGTGTACTTCCTGGCCTTCCAGCTTGATGGTAGCATTCTCTCCTCTGAGTCCGATGGGTACACGTTCAAACCTGAGCACAGAGACTTAATTTGATTTGAGGTTTACACCATGGAAACAGGCCCTTTGGCCCAACTTGTCCCTGCCACCCAGTTTATACCACTAAGTTAGTCCCAATTGCCTGCATTTTGCCCATATCCCTCTGTACCAATTTACCCACATAACTGGCTAAATGCTTTTTAAAAGACAAAATTGTACTCTCCTCTACTACTACCTCTGGAAGCTTGTTCCAGACACTCACCACCCTCTGTGTGAAAAAATTGCCCCTCTGGACCATTTTGTATCTCTCCCCTCTCACCTTTAATCTATGCATTCTAGTTTCTCCCCTACCTTTGGGAAAAGATGTTGACTATCTTATCCTTATCTGTGCCCTTCATTATTTTATAGACCTCTATAAGATCACCCCTAAGCCTCCTATGCTGCAGGGAAAAAAGTTCCAGTCTATCCAGCTTCTCCTCATAACTCAAACCATCAAGTCCCGGTAGCATCCTCGTAAATCTTTGCTGCACTCTTTCTAGTTTAGTAATATCCTTTCTATAATAGGGTGACTAGAAGTGTAGCCTTGGCCAAGTGCGGAACATAGACGCACCCCCAGTGCCTTGCTGAGGGAGTATCACACTGTTGTGCTGTCTATTGGTGAGGTGGTAGAATGAGGCTGTGCTCTTGTGCACTGCTTTAAAGAAGAATGGAGTTCTCAGCAGCCTCCTGGCCAATATTCATCCCTCGCCAGTATCACCAAAACAGATTTTCTGGCCATTATCACAATCGCTCCTTTTGGGAATTTGCAATGTGTTTGTTGGTTGCCGCGTTTCCCTTCACTACAACAGTGACAGCATTTCAAATGGACTTCTTTGACAGTGAAGTTAAGCACTTTGGGTTGTGAAAGACATGTGTATAAAAGTAAGTTGTTCTTTCCAAGGTAGGTGGACGGCAGCATTCCTGGCCTAGGGAATCACCACCAGTCGGTGTTTCCAAAATAATGCATGTCGTTCGAGCCTAAGCGGACTGACTTTGGGAACATTGAGAGAAAGCTGAGTGCTTGGGGGTGCAATTTGTCCTTTTGGGGGGGACACCACCCTCCCTCCTGCACCATTGTAAGCCTTGAGATTAAACCCTGAGTGTTTACAATGAGCATTATCTGGGAACATTTATTACTAATGTGTTTGAAGCACAGTTCATTCCTATGGCCTTCTCAACGGTGGGTCGGCTTTCAGAGTTAGAATGTTCACAGGTAAGAAATCAGTTGTGGACTGAGAGGCGAAATGGGAGAGAGTGAATTGTTTTGCACGGTGCCCAATGTTATTTTGTAAGTTTGTTGTGGAGATGCCGGCGTTGGACTGGGGTGGGGCACAGTAAGAAGTCTCACAACACCAGGTTAAAGTCCAACAGATTTAATTGGAATCACGAGCTTTCGGAGCACTGCTCCTTCATCAGGTGAGATTTTGTAACTCGGTTGACTTCAATCGAGAAGGAAGTTGAACGGGTGTAGGGGTGAATGTTGATTGACCAGGACCTGTTTTCTGTTACCCACACGTCACCTCACCCTAAGAGACTGATTTTCCCCCTCTCCAAAATAAGAAAAGGTTTTAAATAAGAAAAAAGAACATAGGGGTGGGATTTTCCAACTGCTCACGTCCCAGGAATAGAAAAACAGAAATAAGGGTTGCACGGTCGTTAGCACTGCTGCCTCAGAGCACCAGGGCCCTGGGTTCAATTCCGGCCTTGGGTCACTGTCTGTGCGGAGTCTGCACATTCTTGCCCGTGTCTGCGTGGGTTTCCTCCGGGTGCTCCGGTTTCCTCCCACAGTTCGAAAGATGTGTGGGTTAGGTGGATTGGACATGCCAAATTGACCCTGAGTGCCAGAGGGACTAGCTAGGGTAAATGTATGGGGATAGGGCCTGGGTGGGATTGTGGTCAGTGCACATTCGATGGGCCGATTGGCGGCCTCCTGCACTGTAGGGATTCTATGAGAAATTACCCCCCCCCTCCCCTGAGCTGATATGCCAAATTTTGTCTCGCCCGCTAGGATTCCCGCAGCAGACAGAACTGGATATTTTCGGCCAAGGAGCCTGAAGTTCAGAACCCGCAGCGCTGCCCTGCGGCCTCCTACCTCAGGCAGGGTACACCTGCTATACAAAGTTTCCTTATTGCTGTTGAATGACTGCTGCCCAAATCCAGTGGCCACATTGACACTGCATTTCCTCCTATTCTTGCCGGACATCACTGCACTTAAAACTAAAATGCGTCTGATCATCTGGTTCTCGTTTGCAGCACCTCTGCAGCAGCTAAGTGGCAGCCATTTGTTGCGCGGTTCTTCCCATCAGTCCTGTTGTTGGCTTGTACTCACTGAGGGCCTTGGTATCTTGACTGTTTCACAGATCTACCTGTACGATTGCACCGAGGTCTCCCCTTACTCCTTGTTGTTCTTTGGAGGAGATATCTCGATACAGAAGGAACAGGGCCAGGAGACCATCTCTGTGGATGAATGGATTGTCTTCCAGTCACCATCCAGAATCGCCCATTTAGTAAAGGTAAAAAAAAAACAACTTGGGAATTGTATTGTGAATTGAAACTTGAAGCTATCTTTCAGAGACGGATGCCGGCTGCTGTACAGTTTCAGCAAGTTGCTTTATTTGAGAAATTCAGAAATGCGATGTAGATTTGAATTTTGTTACTGTCCTAATTAATCCTCTTTTATAATCTCCAGTACAGTTCTAGGGATGTTGTTCTGAACCTCCGAGAGAGATGTCTAAACCTCACATTTGTTTCAAAGAAAACTTTATTAATTATTTATCAAGGGTTTTGATTGAATAGACAGTGAGAATCTGGCAGCTGGGTCAATTAGGTACAGGTGCAGATTTAGGATAATGGGCAAAATAATCCGAGGAGACGAGTCTACTTTTATTTTAACGTGGCGGGTGTATTACGAACCAATGGCGGGGTGTATTATGAACCAATGGCGGGGTGTATTACGAAGCAGTGGTGAGGTGTATTACGAAGCAGTGGTGAGGTGTATTACGAAGCAGTGGTGAGGTGTATTACGACCTGGTGGCAAGACGCTGCCAGCTGGAGTGGGTTGCCATAAATATAAGATAGTGACGAATAAGATTAATATGGAATTCCGGAAAAACTCTTTGATCTGGAGAGTGTCTAAATAACAGAAACGTTAAGAGCAGGAGCAAGCTGTTTGGACCATCAAACCCGCTCCGTTATTCACTCAGATCATAGCTGATCTGACTGTGATCTCAATTCCACTTCCTTGTCAGCTTCCCCTTTTCTCCTGACTCCCTTGTCAATCAAAAATCTACCTCACTCAGTCTTGAATACATTCAATGGCCCAGTCGCCACTGCTTCCTGAGGAAGAGAATTCCACAGCCGAACGATCCTCAGGAATTCTCAAAAACGTGGAACTCTGTAGCACATGGAGCAATTGAGGCGCAGGTAAACGAAAAGGCGATATAGGGGAGAAAGGAATAGAAGGATATATCGATGGGGTTAAATGAAGAGGGATAGGAGAGCATAGATGGGCCGAATAGCTTGTTTCTGTGCTAAACTACTTTGTGATGCTAGTCCAATAACGTAACTCGTGCCCTGGGTTGGAAAGATGGAAATTGGGCGAGTTTCCCCTCCTGATCAGTGGCCACTGACTCCCTCTGGGCAGTGTTTGTGTTTCAAACTCTGGGTGAGAATATGGACAGGCTCCGATCTCCTCAATTTCACAGCTGATGCTCGAGGGAGATTCTAGTGGGTAACCGGTGCCTGTGTAGCCAAACCCCATCAGGAAGGAGATAGGGGAGAAGATTGTGAAACCACTTTGTACGCAAACAATTCCCCAAGCTGCCTAACCTGTAATTGCAGTGAAATCCATTATACAAACATCTGCTGGCAGCTGATTATGGATAATAATCTCTGGAATTACTGAAGTTCTGACCATAGAATCGTCGGGTTAATTGCAGCTTGATTTCTCCTGTTTGGACTGCCATTTTTAAAAATATTTAATTTGAACAGAGGAACAGGTAAGAGACCATTTGGGGTAGCACTGTGGTTAGCACTGCTGCCTCACAGCACCAGGGACCCAGGTTCAATTCCAGCCTCGGGTCACTGTCTGTGTGGAGTTTGCACGTTCTCCCCATGTCTGCGTGGGTTTCCTCCGGGTGCTCCGATTTCCTCCCACACTCCAAAGATGTGTGGATTAGGTGGATTGGCCATGCTAAATTGCCCTGTAGTGTCACGGTGATTAGCCGGGTAAAGGGATAGGGGCTGGGTGGGATTTTGTTGGTGCAGGCTTGATGGGCTGAATGGCCTCCTTCTGCACTGTAGGGATTCTATGATTCAGATCCTCGTGCTGGAACCATAGCTCCATCAAACCACCCATCTTGATTTTGTTCCCTTTAATATCCGAGCCTTAAAAAATCTATTAAGCCCAGTTTTGAAGGTATCAGTTGACCCCCCCCCCCTCCCAAGCCTTGCAGCTTTTTGCAGGAGAGTATTCCAGGTTTCCACTAGCTTTTGTGTGAAAGAAGTGTTTCCCGATGTCCCCCTTGAATGGCCTGGCTATTTAATCTTAAAGGCTAATGGTCCCTTTGTTCTGGGTTCCTTCCACCAGAGGATATACCGTCAATTCATCATTGGAACCGCCTCATCTTGATCTTTGATATTCCCAGCAATAGCGCCGTGCCAATGCTGCGTGTCGTTTGTAAAGCAACATTTTCAGCCTCAGCATCATGTTAGGGAATCTGTGCTTCACCCCTCCCAAGGCCAATATATCCCTCCTGAGGTGTGTGGTGCCCAGAACGTGAATGCAGTGACCCATTAGCAGTACTAATGGACAGCATTGTTCCTGTGACAGCCACAGAAAAACACTCCTTTGTATCAATTAAATTGAGGTGTGAAACAATGAGACAGATAGGCACACTGTACAAATGGGTAACCTTACCCCTCATTAAGTTATCAGAATCCCAATTGAGTTGATTTGTGCACGTCAGGGTAATTATAGCCCTTGCAATCTGATCATAAGCTGTGGGCTGAGAGTCTGATATGAATCCTCAAGCCAGATGCTAGTTTAAAATTAATTCTCTCCATTTTGCTTCACACTTTATAGGTCATAGTCGGAGTGGTGCTTTAATAGTCAGGATTATAGTGACCGCATGTGTCACGTTCTGTCTGCACTTCTACAGCTCATGGAGTTTCCCTGGGATTGCGGGGAATTACACGGTGTTTTTTTCTTTTGTGGAAACCAAATCCTGAAGGATTGATGGTGATTCAAGAACTGCTAGTGTGGAGTTTGCACGTTCTTCCGATGTCTGCATGGGTTTCCTCCGGGTGCTCCGGTTTCCTCTCATGCTCCAAAGATGTGCGGGTTAGGTGGATTGGCCATGCAAAATTGTCCCTTAATTCACTTGTGGGACATGGGCGTCACTGGCTGGCCAGCCAACATTTATTACCCATCCCCAGTTGCCCATGAAGGGCAGTTGAGAGTCAACCACATTGCTGTGAGTCACATGTAGGCCAGACCAGATAAGGACAGCAGATTTCCTTCCCTAAAGGACATTAGTGAACCAGATGGGTTTTTCTGATGGTCATCAGTAGATTCTTAATTCCAGATATTTTTTATTGAATTCAGACTTCACCATCTGCTGTGGTGGGATTTGAACCCGGGTCCCAGAACATTAGCTGAGTTTCTGGATTAATAGTCGAGTGATAATATCAAAAGGCCATCACCTCCCCTTCGTATCATGGAGAGTAAATGCATGGGGTTATGGGGATCGGGCCTGGGAGGGATTGTTGTCAGTGCAGGCTCGATGGGCTGAATAGCTTCCTTCTGCACTGTGAGGATTTTATGATTGTATGAACAGGGCAAGATTCAGAATTGCAGCTGCTGATGTACCGTGCAGACCATGATTCGGAGAGCCAGCCACCCACAGCGACTTTGATTCAAACCATCTCACTTTCCCTTTCTCTCCTCGAGGCACTGAGCGTGACTGTTGTTTGAGATGTGATTCTTCAGAACCTCAGCATCTTTGCCCCACATTGATCATTCTTCGCAAGTTCAGCATCAATAACCCGGGGAGGGGGGCACCTCCAAGCCCACGCTTCTGTCCTCACTTGAAATTTGCACACTTGCTTCCTCACAGTAGGTCAATGGGTAATGATGAGGGGTTGCGAATATGTGTCCCCCCACCCCCACTTGTTCTTAGCCTGCTGACTTGGTGACTGATTCACGACATTCACAACCCTGCAGTCATTTGAGACCTTACTTCGCAGGTCTGGGACTGATTGCATCTGCTTAGCTCAGTAGCACTGGGGCACTTAGCCACTGAAACATCAGGACAACTCGGTTATGTCAGCATGAAGCACATCACACAAGCTTGATTTTCTAACGCTGCAACAAGACCTCCTCTGGTCAAAAACCCTTGAAGATTTAATCAGATCTCGAGATAAAGGTTTTTTTAAAATTCATTCATGGGACATGGGCGTCGCTGGCTGGCCAGCATTTATTGCTGTGGGTCTGGAGTCACATGTCGGCCAGACCAGGTAAGGACGGCAAATTTCCTTCCCTAAAGGGCATTTGGGCGGCACGGTAGCACAGTGGTTAGCACTGCTGCTTCACAGCTCCAGGGACCTGGGTTCGATTGCCGGCTTGGGTCACTGTCTGTGTGGAGTTTGCACATTCTCCTCGTGTCTGCGTGGGTTTCCTCTGGGTGCTCCGGTTTCCTCCCACAGTCCAAAGATGTGTGGGTTAGGTTGATTGGCTATGCTAAAATTGCCCCTTAGTGTCCTGAGATGTGTAGGTTAGAGGGATTCGTGGGTAAATATGTCGGGATATGAAGAAGGAACTAGACGCCCTTCTGCAAGATAAGGGCCTGGGTGGGATTGTGGTCGGTGCAGACTCGATGGGCCGAATGGCCTCTTTCTGCACTGTAGGGTTTCTATGATTCTATTAGTGAACCAGATGAGTTTTTCCGACAATCAACAATAGTTTCATGGTCATCAGGAGATTCTTAATTCCAGATTTTTAAAAAATTGAATTCAAATTGTATCAGCTGCCATGGTGGGATTCGAACCTAGGTCCCCAGAACATTAGCTGAGTTTCTGGATTAATAGTCTAGCGATAATACCACTAGACCATCGTTACCCCTGGTATGCTAGTTGTTTTAGGCTTTTTGATTTTGAATTTTGATTTGATTTATTATTGTCACATGTATTAGTATACAGTGAAAAGTATAGTTTTTTGCATGCTATAGACAAAGCATACCGTACATAGAGAAGGAAAGGAGAGGGTGCAGAACGTAGTGTTGCAGTCAGAGCTAGGGTGCAGAGAAAGATCAGCTTTACGCGAGGTAAGTCCATTCCAAAGTCTGATGGCAGCAGTCTAGTCTAGACTTGCACTGTCTAGTGTGCACTTGTGTTCATGCTGAGACCTTTCCCTCACCGCAGGATCTGAAGAAGGAACTAGACGCCCTTCTGCAAGACAAGATCAAGAAGCCCCGACCTGTGGACTGGAATAATCGATCGAAAGATTGTGCTGTCCTTTCAGCAATCATAGACTTGATAACCACACAAGACAACGCCAGCGCTAAGAACTACACGCCCCGATTCCAGAGCAACTGAAGCCACGACGCCTGTCACTGATTTTCTAGAGGGGTTCAGGCTGATCTTAAAACACTTTATTGTAGCTCGTAAGTGCAGAGTTGTTTTGTGTCATTGACTTTTTTTTTTGGCTAACTGAACAGAGGTTTTGGAAAATACGCCTGAGGGTCTCATTGGTAAGATTGCATCGGCCTGTGCGCACAGAATAAAATGGCTGGTGCGTTTAAAAAGCATCGTTACGTTCTGCCTCGGAGTGTCGGAGGGGTGCGGGCATCGCACCTTGGTGGTCTCAGGCAGTGCTGTTGCACAGCTTTGTGCTTTGTTTATCATCTTCTTGAATAAAAGGCCATTCTTTTCCAATTCAATTCATCCCTCCTCCAACCCGGGAAAGCTGAGGGTTGGACTTTTATTTTGTTAAGAATTAAATGAAGGATAAGTGAACTCGAGTAAGAACAGGAAATCTAATCAAATCTAACAGGGTCCAGGGTCATATTTAGGTGTGGACCTCTTATCCGAACCTGAAAGTCTCCCCAAGACATTAACCCTTCCTTTCTCTTTACAGATGTTGATGCAGCTGTTCTCTGCATTCCTTTTCATTTTCTCTTCTGTTTACACTCTGTTCATTGTGTGATGGGCAATGCTTTAAAATCTAAACAATTTTTTGCATAACTCCCAAGTGATGGGGTGTCAGTGGAGAAGCTTCGTGCCATTGGTTAATTTAGTTAATTGGGCAGCACGGTGGCACAGTGGTTAGCACTGCTGCCTCACAGCACCGGGGACCCGGTTCAATTCCGGCCACAGGTGACTGTGTGGAGTTTGCACGTTTCCCTGTGTCAGCGTGGGTTTCCTCCGGGTGTTCTGGTTCCCTACCACACTTCAAAGTTGTGCAGGTTAGGTAGATTGGCTATGCTAAATTGACCATTAGTGTCAGGGTATAGGATTAGCAGGGTAAATATGCTGGGTTACGGGGATAGGTCCTGGGTGGGATAGTTGTTGGTGTAGGCTCGATGGGCTGAATGGCCTCTTCCTGCACAGTAGGGATTCTATGATTCTAGCACTAGTCCATGGTGAAGCAGCAGTGCTCCACATGACTTTGTTTTTGTATTTAATTTCACCGTTGTTTAAAAACGCAATGATGAACAGAAAGCACTGAGACTTAGTGCGGTTAGAAAAAAAATGACGAGTGGACCTCTGTTCCATCTAAAATTCCAAGGGGGAGACTCAGAGGAGCGTCCATCCTTTTGACTGACCATTGTCCTTTTGCTGCATCATTGGAAACTCCTCACTTGAGGGTTGCCACTAACCGAAACCATGGGGGGAATTTCAACACAACTCTCTAAATGGGAATCTCAAAGACTCCAGTGAAATACGACACCCCCCCCCCCCCCCCCTCCTCCCCCTTTCAAATTTCTCTCGCGTTCGGATGGGAATGATGCTGGGCAGGATTATAAAACCAGCATTGCCAGATGGCCAACCTAGGTTCAAATTAACCCCCCCCCCCCCTTGCCGGTGGTTCGACTGCCTGATAACTGTGGGATCCATTGCTCTGGACCTGAGGAAAGGAACAGGATGAGAGCCTTTAGGACCTTTGAGCCTGATCTGCCATTGAGTGAGATCATGGCTGATCTCCAATAACTCCACGTACTCACCTTTGCCCCACAGCCCTTAATAGGGTTTGTTTGGTGGCGCGGTGGTTAGCACTGCTGCCTCGGTGCCAGGGACCTGGGTTCGATTCCCGGCTTGGGTAGCTCTCTGTGCAGAGTTTGCATGTTCTCCCCGTGTCTGCGTGGGTTTCCTCCAGGTGCTCCGGTTTCCTCCTACAGTCCGAAAGACGTGCTGGTTAGGGTGCATTGGCCATGCTAAATTCTCCCTCAGTGTACCCGAACAGGCGCCGGAGTGTGGTGACTGGAGGATTTTCACAGTAGCTTCATTGCAGTGTTAATGTAAGCCTACTTGTGACACTAATAATAAATAACAAAAATCTATCAGTCTCTGATTTAAAATTTGCAAACAATCTAGCTGGCGTCACCTTCCAGACTTTCCACCCTTTGCATGTAGAAGTGTTTCCTAATTTGGCTCTGAAAGATCAGGCCTGAATCTTTAGACTATTTTCCCTAACCCTGTACTCCCCAATCCTTGGAAATAATTTCTTTTTCTCTACCCTCATCTGTTCTGCTTAATGTCTTGAAGACTTTGGAATCATCCCTACTCTTCTACATTCCAAGGAATACAACCCTGGATTGTGTAGCCTTTCCTGACAGTTTAACACTTGGGAGTTTTAAAGACTTTTAAAAACAAATTAAGGTTAGGTTTAGCCTCCATTTCCATGTGTAAAGTTTTGCCTTTGTGACAACCTGTCTTGCCTGTAGATTTTTTTTTCTTTATTCATTCATGGGGTGTGGGTGTGCCCCATCCCCAATTGTCCACGAGAAGGTGGTGGTGAGGTGAGCTGCCGCCCTGAATCCCGCCGCAGTCCATGTGGGCATTACCTTGCCACTGGCCCTGGCACACTGAGCAATTCAGATTGCCGTGGCCTTAGAGCAGTCTTTTCAGAGCACAAGCGTTGCCAAGGAACATCGCAGAAGTCACAGCTCCAGCTGTGTCTCTTTAATGTGCCATAAAGTTGGGGGGTTGGCCTCTTGAAACAACGGTTAGGTTAATCACCCCCCCCCGATGTTAGAGCTACTCTGAATCCGCCAGTGCATGTGAGCAAATGCCATGTGAGACTCTTCCGCAAGCAATTCTCCAATCCAAGACTTGAGTACTTAATCTTGGCTGGCTCTGCGGTACCTTGTGGGGTGCGTGCACAATTGTCAGAGATTAGGTACCAGTCTGCATGTGATTCAGTTAGACATTAAAGATCCCATTATTCGAAGAAAACTCATGTTTTCCCAGTGCCCTTGGTCAACGCCCTTCCCTGAAGCAACATTGTCAGAAAGAGACTTTTAACTAGTTGTTCACCTCATTGCCACTTGTGTGATCTTGCTGTCCACAAAATGGCTGACGTAAATGCCAAAATCAGACTAACTTGCTAATGTATGTTTAGCGGTTCAGAATGTTTGAGAAATTGAGTTATGGAAAAGCAAGTCTTGCATTCGGTTGACATTTAAGCACTCCCTCCCCCTCATTGTTAATGCACTGAGTACATTTGCCTGGCTGTTGTGCAGCAATCTACATTGACCTTGTGTCACAGCTGATCAGGGCTTAACCGGGGATTGGTCCCAATCTAACTTTGCCATCGTTTTTAATGTGTTGACAATGTATCGCTGCTGCTGCTCCCTCTCTCTCTCTGACTGGCAGTCTATAGAGTCAAAACTCTTTATCGGGCAACCGACAGATCGTTAATGGCTTCAGTCTCGCTCTTCAATTCATTACGAAATACTGGCCAGTCATAGCTATCTCAAACGCACACACAATGCAATGTGACCCAACCATGTGTTCCACAAGTGACACAATCCTCCTCGGTCTTTTGGTGAATGTGATGACCGAGGACATAACTCGCCTTCTAAAGGAGCAAGACCCAGGCTGATCTCCCAAGAGGTTTCTATTAGAATTCTGGCCATTTGGTACTTATCAGTAACTCTGCGCCCCCTCTATTAGTCCAGCTGGCATGTCAACGCGCTGTACCCAATGGTATAATGCCGGCAAAATTGCTGAGTTGCTCCAAACCCCTTTTCTTTTTTTTTAAGGAAGTCCTGAACATTGGGCAAACTAAAGGACTACAGTTGGGGCAAAACCTTTGTTGTCAGTCTTAAGGCTCTGAGGGAAAGAGAGAGCAAAATGTCAAGGAGGACTTATTAGTCAAAAGGTTGCACGTAAAAATGGCAAATCTATTCGTGTATCTGTGCTCATGAGATGTTCAGACCATTGATAATGCAGTCTGCTACACGGTGTTGTGTTTGGATGCTGTCAGAATGCTTGTGCCCTCTGTCATGCTGTAGTCGTGATCATTCCTTGTTAGTGAATAAAACACAGTGCTTTTTATTTCTAATGTTCTGGCTTGAATTTTGTCGTTTTTTTTTGTAGACTATTTATTTCTGTGAACGTTATTAAGATGCAATGCCTGTTCTTTTTACATAGTCCAAGTATTTGTATTTTCTTTCCCCATTAAAGTCCTTACCAAACCTAAACCAGATTTTGTCCTGTTTCTTGCCTTACCGTCACCCCACCTCGTGCTGCTGACTACATATAATTGGGGAAGATGGTGATGGAGCGTTGCAGACGGTTTGAGGTCAGCTTTCATTTCCCTGCGTCCATTAAAATGAGAAACTCGAGAGTTTTTTTAAAAATGGAATCTCTTGATCTTGTGCATGGCCAGGATGGGAATTATTCCGATGTTGGATGTGGGTTGTGGTTAAATGAGACATTGGGATGACAGGAAACAGAATGGGACAAATACTGGAAATCTGAAAACAAAGTCGCAACATGACTCAACAGACCAAACAGCATCTGTGTGCAAGATGTCAGGCCGGTCGACTGGAGACCCTTTCGATCTCTCCACCTCAGCGTCAGATTTGGGGGGTGCCCCAATGTGCAGGAGCATCCGACTCGGATTTTCAAGGTTAAGGGTTTGCACAGCAGCGAACCCAGAATTGGAAACTTCCTCTGGGCAGCTGTTCCCCGCTGGGAATCATCTGCAAATGTGATTTGATTCGCAAACTTTGGACGGTTCTGGCTTTGTCACACAAATATCCAGAAAAAGTTAGAAGAATTAAAACTCTTCCAACTTCTGGATTACTATAGTAAAGGCACACCAGTTTCTCCCCAAGGGAGTCCCATCCTCTCTCTCTCTTCCCCCCACACATGCACACATACACACCAGACCACCTGGGGATTCTCTATCCTTTATCAGTGGCGCTTGCCAATGTTGTGGACCTAATTGGCTCGCTTCAGGTTGGTATGTGACATTCCAATCAGGCAACCTGTGGTGTAGTCAACTGCATTCACCACCCCTGAAACCCTCCCCGCTCCCACCCCACAACCCCAGTCTCTCCAGACCCTGCATCAAGTAACAGAGCACCGACCAAAGTAGTTAAATTAGACTCTGAATCTTTCACAAAAAAAGCAAACATATTACTGGATTGTTAACAAAGCGGTATGGAAAAGTAAGAAGTACTTCCTGGTAATTGAGGCAAGTTTTTTAAAAGTTTATTAGTGTCACAAATAAGCTTACATTAACACAGCAATGAAGTTACTGTGAAAATCCCCCAGTTGCCGCACTCGGGCGCCTGTTCGGGTACACTGAGGGAGAATTTAGCATAGCCAATGCACCTAACCAGCACGTCTTTCGGCCTGTGGGAGGAAGCTCACGCTGACACAGACAGCCAGTGACCCAAGCTGGGAATCAAACCTGGGTCCCTGGTGCTGTGAGGCAGCAGTGCTAACCACTGTGCCAGTCTGCCCAAGAGCTTGAAGGAATAGGAGATGATCTTTTTTACACGACAATTTGTGCTCTGGGATGCAAAGGCTTAAAGGGTGTTGGAAGCAGATTCAATAATAACCTTCAAATGTTGGGATAAGTGTGAGGTTATTCACTTTGGAAGGAAAAGTAAGAAAGTTCATTACCTGAATGCTCGTAAATTGGGAGAGGAGTGTGCAGCTGGACCTGGGTGTCCTTGTGCACCAGTCGCTGAAGGAAGCATGCAGGTGCAGCAGGCCATAAGAACATAAGAAATAGGAGCAGGAGTAGGCCATCTAGCCCCTCAAGCCTGCCCCGCCATTCAATAAGATCATGGCTGATCTGATAGTGGGTTCAGTTTCACTTACCCGCCCGCTCCCCATAACCCTTAATTCCCTTAATCGTTAAAAATCTACCTATCTGTGACTTAAACACATTTAACGAGATAGCCTCTACTGCTTCATTGGGCAGAGAATTCCAAAGTTTCACTACCCTCTGGGAGAAGAAGTTCCTCCTCAACTCTGTTCTAAATTGACTCCCCCGTATTTTGAGGCTATGCCCCCTAGTTCTTGTTTCCATTGTAAGTGGAAATAACCTCGCTGCTTCTACCCTGTCTAGCCCCTTCATTATCTTATGTTTCTATAAGATCTCCCCTCAACCTTCTAAACTCCAATGAGTACAGGCCCAGTCTACTCAATCTCTCCTCATAAGCTAACCCCCTCATCTCCGGTATCAACCTGGTGAACCTTCTCTGTACCCCCTCTTAAATAAGGGGACCGAAATTGTACACAGTACTCTAGGTGCGGCCTCACCAGTACCCTGTACAGTTGCAGCAAGACCTCCCTGCTTTTATATTCCATCCCTCTCGCGATAAAGGCCAACATTCCATTTGCCGCCTTGACCACCGAGGTTTTTGTGATTTATGCACAAGGACCCCCAAAAAGGCAAATAGTATGTTGGCCTTCATTGCGAGGGGTTTTGAGTACAGGAGCTGGGATGTGTTGCTACAATTATACAGGCTCTTAGTGAGGCCACACCTAGAGTATTGTGTGCAGTTTTGGTCTCCTTTTCTGAGGGAGGATGTTCTTGCTCTTGAGGGAGTACAGCAAAGGTTGGTGTATGAGGAGAGATTGACTAGGTTAGGATTGTTTCGCTGGAGTTGAGACGAATGAAGGGGGATCTCACTGAGACTTATAAAATTCTAACTGGACTAGACAGGGTCGATGCAGGGAGCACGTTCCCAATGGTAGGGAACCGGGGGTCACAATCTGAGGATTCAGGGTAGACCATTTAGGACGGAGATGAGGAGACATTTCTTCACCCAAAGAGTGGTGGGCCTGTGGAATTAATTACCACAGGAAGTAGTTGACGTCAAACCATTGAATGTATTCAAGAGGCAGCTAGATATAGCATTTAGAGCGAATGGGAGCAAAGGTTATGGGGAGAATGTAAGATGAGGCTATTGAGTTGGATGATCAGCCATGATAGTGATGAATAGTGGAGCAGGCTCGAAGGGCCAAATGGCCTCCTCCTGCCCCTATCTTCTATGATTCTATGTTTGATGGGGAGAGAGTAGCAGAGTGTGACCAATTGGATAGCTCTCTCGAAGAGCCAGAGCAGACATGATGGGCCGAGTGACCATCTCCAGTGCTGCTAATATAAAATAATCAAACATGTCAGTAGGTGGCAGTAACACTACAATAGTGAAATTATTTTCCCGGATCTGACAGGTGGCCTATTTTACCACTGATCCAGAATAATCATGTGAAGAAAAACACAGCAGTGACATATTTGGTGTTGGCGCAGCCTGGGGCACATGTACCTGAAAGAAATATGAGTGAGGTGTGGTCCCAGCGACAGTGGGCGCTGGAGAGACTGCCCTAGATTCATAGCTGCAGTGTTACTGCCACCTAATGGCAAGTTTTATTCCTTCATTTCTTAAAGAATGATGCCAGCCTGGAGGCCGTTCTGTCACTGCCAACTGTTTGAAACATAGGCCATTCGGCCCTTCAAGCCTGCTCTGCCATTCGTTATGATCATGGCTGGTCATCCAACTCAGTAACCGGTTCTCGCCTTCCCCCATATCCTTTGATTCCTTTAGCCCCAAGAGCTATATCTAATTTCTTCTTGAAAACATACAATGTTTTGGCCTTAACTGCTTTCTTTGGTAGAAAATTCCACAGGTTCACCACTCTCTGGGTGAAGAAATTTCTCCACATCTCAGTCCTAAAAGCTTTATCCCATAGTCTTAGAGTGTGAACCCTGCTCCTGGACTCCCCCGCCAATGGGAACATCCTTCCTGCATCCACCCTGTCTAATCCTGTTAGAATTTTATATGTTTCTGAGATCCCACCTCACTCTTCTAATCTCCAGCGAATACAATCCTAACCGACTTGGTCTCTCCTCATACCTGATTCCCGCCATTCCAGGAATCAGCCTGGTAAACCTTCTCTCCAAAACAAGAACATCCTTCCTGAGGTAAGGAGACCAAAACTGCACACAATATTCTAGGTGTGGCCTCACCAAGGCTCTGTATAATTGCAGCAAGATATCCCTGCTCCTGTACTCGAAACCTCTCGCAATGAGGGCCAACATTTGCCTTCTTTACCGCCTGCTGCACCTTTGATTTGATTTGATTTATTATTGTCACATGTATTTACAGTGAAAAGTATTGTTTCTTGCGCGCTATACAGACAAAACATACCGTTCATAGAGAAGGAAAGGAGACAGTGCAGAATGTAGTGTTACAGTCATAGCTAGGATGTAGAGAAAGATCAACTTAATGCAGGGTAGGTCCATTCAAAAGTCTGACAGCAGCAGGGAAGAAGCTTCGGTGAGTCGGTTGGTACGTGACCTCAGACTTTTGTATCTTTTTCCCGAAGGACGAAGGTGGAAGAGAGAATGTCTGGGATGTGTGGGGTCCTTAATTATGCTGGCTGATTTGCTGAAGCAGCGGGAAGTGTAGACAGAGTCAATGGATGGGAGGCTGGTTTGCATGATGGATTGTGCTACATTCACCTGCATGCTTACCATCAATGACTGATGCACGAGGACACCCAGGTCTCGTTGCACATCCCACTCTCTCAATCTATAGCCGTTCAGATAATCTGCCTTCCTGTTTTTGCTACCAAAGTGGATAACCTCACATCTATCCACATTATATTGTATCTGCCACGCATTTGCCCACTCACTCAACTTGTCCAAATCACACTGAAACATCTCTGCATCCTCCTCACAGCTCACCCTCCCACCCAGCTTTATGACATCTGAAAAAAACATTCCATTAACTCTATTCTGATCTTTCCCCATGGACCTGCCATCTTCTCCCCCTCAAGTATTTATGGTTACTGTTGAGTCTGCTTCCCACACCCTGTCAAGCAGCGCATTCCAGCTCACAAATAACATGCTGCGTTCAAATAAAATTCTCAGTCTCTCCTCATAGAAACCCTACAGTACAGAAAGAGGCCATTCGGCCTATCGAGTCTGCACCGACCACAAACCCACCCAGGCCTTACCCCTATATCCCTACATATTTACCCACTAATCCCTCTAACCTATGCATCTCAGAACACTAAGGGCAATTTTTTTTTAGCATGGCCAATCAACCTAACCCGCACATCTTTGGACTGTGGGAGGAAACCGGAGCACCCGGAGGAAACCCACGCAGACACGAGGAGAATGTGCAAACTCCACACAGACAGTGACCCAAGCCGGGAATCGAACCCAGGTCCCTGCAGCTGTGAAGCAGCAGTGCTAACCACTGTGCTACCGTGCCGCCCAAGTTCTTGTTAATTGTGCTACTGTCCTCACAAGTTCTTGTTAATTGTCTGAAAGTGCTTTGTTTCGTAACACACAGTAAAGGGTTGTTGAATGAACACTTTTTCCACAGTGCGGGAAGTGGATAAAATACCAGCAGTGTGAGGACATCTAAAAGGAAGTAATGGTCTAGAATATTTCTGATGGGGGGGTAGAGGTTTCCTTCCCACTATCTCAAGAGTCCTTGGAGAACACATCCCTGCTGATTCGCCAGCCCCAGGGCCAATCCACACTCAAGCGTGCCCTGATTGGCTACACGGGGGGGGCTTTGCCCTCTCACCCGAGAGAAAGTCCCACCTTACAGAGCTGCCAGCCAATCGGATTGGTCGGCACTCTCTACTCCCTACAGTGACAAGAGCAACAGTGGACAGAAGAGGAACTGCATCAAGAAATGGAACCTAAATTCCTGGGACTGGCTGGATGGAGAGGGAAGTGTTCAGCATCCCAGGTTGGGAACGGCCTGCGGTGAGGGATGCTGGGATGGGACAAGGAGGGGATATGGTGGGGTGGGGGCGCAGGTGTGTGGGAGCAAGGTAGATGTTTAGGGTGTGGGAGGAAGAGGCCACGGGGTGGGGAGGGAGGTCCCTAAGCCAATGGACCATAAGGGCTTAAGGGGAGTGTGCCCAAAGTTAGAAGGGGGCTTCTGATGGAGGCGCCCCCAACCTCCCCCAACCCCTTGCCTGCCTGCCCAACGCACAATGCCCAAAGTGATCTAAGGGTACAGGTCCATAGCTCCTTGGAAATGGAGTCACAGGTGGACAGAGTGGTGAAGAAATCATTCGGCATGCTTGGTTTCATTGGTCAGAACATTGAATACAGGAGTTGGCTCGTCTTGTTGAAGTTTTACAAGACATTGGTAAGGCCACACTTGGAACACTGTGTACAGTTCTGGTCACCCTATTATAGAAAGGCTATTATTAAACTAGAAAGAGTGCAGAAAAGATTTACTAGGATGCTACCGGGACTTGATGGTTTGAGTCATCAGGAGAGGCTGGATGGACTGGGACTTTTTTCCCTGGAGCGTAGGAGGCTTAGGGGTGATCTTTTGGAGGTCTATAAAATAATGAGGGGCATAGATCAGCTAGATAGTTGATATCTATTCCCAAAGGTAGGGGAGTCTAAAATTAGAGGCATAGGTTTAAGGTGAGAGGGGAGAGATACAAAAGGGTCCAGAGGGACAGTTTTTTCACACAGAGGGTGGTGAGTGGCTGGAACAAGCTGCCAGAAGTAGTAGTAGAGGCGAGTACAATTTTGTCTTTTATAAAGCGTTTAGACAGCTACATGGGTACGATGGGTATAGAGGGATATGGGCCAAACACAGGCAATTGGTTTAGGGGTTTAAAAAAGGGGCAGCATGGACAAGTTGGGCCGAAGGGCCTGTTTCCATGCTGTAAACCTCTATGACTCTGTAACTCTAAATGCTTCAGGGTGCCCTGACGTCATTAAAGGTGCAAAATCTTTTTTTTAACCAACTAATGAGGAACGTTGTTAAGTTTTATGGATTTCCAGTGTTACTGTCAATTTTAGTTGGAGGCTGTGGTGTGAGCAGCATGTGATGGCAGAGCTATTAGGTGACTGGACCAGTAATATAGACTAACGATCTCAAGATGTGAGATCAAAAATCCCACTGAAATATTTTGTTCAAACGAAGCATTCAAGAGGGCATTAGATGATTATTTGAATAGAAAAATATAGAATTCCTACAGAGCAGAAGGAGGCCATTCAGCCCATCGAGCCTGCATTGACAACAATCCCACCCATTCCCGTAACCCTATGCATTTACCCTGCTAATTCCCCTGACACTAAGGGGCAATTTAGCATGGCTGATCTACCTAACCCACACATCTTTGGAGTGTGGGAGGAAACCCACGCAGACATAGAATCATAGAATCTCTACAGTGCAGAAGAAGGCCATTTGGCCCATTGAGTCTGCACGGACAACATTCCCACCCAGGCCCTATCCTTGTAACCCCACATAATCCCCCTGACACGAAGGAGCAATCCCACCCAGACCAGCTCCCCATAACCCCAAGTATTTACCCCACCAATCCTCCTAACCTACACATCTAGGGACACCAAGGGGCAATTTAGCATGGCCAATTCACCTAACCTGCCCATCTTTGGAGTGTGGGAGGAAACCGGAGCACCCAGAGGAAACCCACGCAGACACGAAGAGAACGTGCAAACTCCATACAGACAGTGACCTGAAGGTGGAATTGAACCCGGGTCCCTGGCGCTGTGAGGTAGCAGTGCTAACCACTGTGCCACCGTGCCACCCAATGTGCAGGGGTATGGAAGAAAAGGGCAGGGGAATGGCACTAAGTCGTGACGCTCGTTTGGAGACCCGGTACAGACATGATGGAAAATGGCCTCCCTCTGCACCCTAGCAATTCTGTGATTCTCTGTTTTCCTACTCACTTAACGCGATCAATGCTGGAAAGCACAGAAACCTGGAGTGCAAGAGAGTGAAGGATTCCTGAAATATATTCAGTGGTTTGAAAACTAATCTCACTCAAATGGCTTTGCTTGGTTAATTACTGACTGTGTTGTGGCAGAAAGCTGACTTGATGTCTGTGCAGTTGAGAATTTTAAATCATTCAACCTTTTATATAGCAAATCTGAGTGACAAAATAATGTAGGGGAATATTAATGAAATTTGAGAATTTCTGTGGGAAAATCTGAATATTATCACTTGGGTTAATTGTATTCTCAAGTATTCTCTTTTTTGAATCTTTTAAATGGCTAATGGAAAATTTGATGTTAGCATTGGAATTAAGTACATTTCTCCTCCCCTTAGATCATTTCAGCGCCATTATATCATTTCCCGGCTTGGGTCACTCTTGTCTGTGCGGAGTCTGCACGTTCTCCCCATGTCTGCGTGGGTTTCCTCCGGGTGCTCCAGTTTCCTCCCAGCGTCTGAAAGACGTGCTGGTTAGGTGCATTGGCCATGCTAAATTCTCCCTCAGTGTACCCGAACAGGCGCCGGAGTGTGGCGACTAGGGGATTTTCACAGTAACTTCACTGCAGTGTTAATGTAAGCCTACTTGTGACACTAATAAATAAACTAATTTGCAAGTTGTTTACCCTGTAACTAACTGCTTCACTGTCCAATGATGCTGCTGTGCATCTTATCACAGGATGGTGGATCTTCGGAATTCTCTATTCTCTACCCCAGAGGGCTATGAAAGCTCATTCATTGAGCGTCTTCAATATGGGTAGCACGGTGGCACAGTGGTTAGCACTGCTACCTCACAGCGCCAGGGACCTGGGTTCAATTCCAGTCTCAGGTCACTGTCTGTGTGGAGTTTGCACATTCTCCCCATGCCTGCATGGGTTTCCTCCCACAATCCAAAGATGTGTGGGTTAGGTTGATTGGCCATGCTAAATTGACCCTTAGTGTCAGGGGGATTAGCAGGGTAAATATGTGGAGTTACGGAGATGGCGCCTGGATGGAATTGGGGTCGGTGCAGACTCAATGGGCCGAATAGCCTCCTTCTGTACTGCAGAGTTTCTATGATTCATTCTATGAGACAGCTAATCGATAGATTTCTAGATACATCAAGGGATATGGGGATGGTGCAGTGCAGGAAAATGACTAAAATCCCATTGAATGATGGAGCAGACTTGATGGGCTGAATGGCCTACTCCTGCTCCTATGTTCCTTATCATTGAAGTGCTGTTACCTGTTCAATTTGATGATTATGCAATAAGCCACGTGTTGTAAAAGGAAAACTCGGTTACATACCAAAGCACTATAGCTGGATTACTTTCCTTTATACAAGCTTGTACTACCCAGTAACTTAGGGAGCCTATCATTCCCTGTTGCTTTCTGCATGGCAGTGCCACAACCAATTCGGGGCAGCACGGTGGCACAGTGGTTAGCACTGCTGCCTCACTGCACCAGGAACCCGGGTTCAATTCCCAACTTGGATTGGCATGGACAAGTTGGGCCAAAGAGACTGTTTCTGTGCTGTAAACCTCTATGACTCTAATCAGAGTCAACTTACCAACCAATTGGCACCCTTTTCTCCAGTAGTAGAAATTGTTTTGATTGTTTGAAATTTGGCATTCTTGTGTTTGTCCTGATGAGTGCAGGATGAAAAGCTTTGACAGCACCTCTCTCTTTTCCGCAAATTACAAGTTCAGTCTTAGCAAGCAAATATTTCTTTCTATCCAGGTTTGTGTTATAATAAACTTGAGTGTGAAGGAAAGAAATCCTGTGTTAGTGTTTTTCTCTCTCAGATATGAGACAAACACCTTTCCTTGCAGCAATAGACGCAAACATGACCTGGAATATACTTCCTGTGAAAAAGCTGGAACTCAGCCTTGCGCAGCTCTTCAGCTCTCGCGTATCTGCTACCCAAGTAGAATCATAGAATCCCTACAGTGCAGAAGGAGGCCATTCAGCCCATTGAGTCTGCACCGACCACAATCCCACCCAGGCCCTATTCCTGTAACCCCACATATTTACCTTGCTAATCCCCCTGACGCTAGGGTCAATTTAGCGTGGCCAATCCACCTAACCCGCACATCTTTGGACTGTGGGAGGAAACCGGAGCACCGGGAGGAAACCCACGCAGACACGAGGAGAATGCGTAAACTCCACACAGACAGTGACCCAAGCCGGGAATCGAACCCAGGTCCCTGACACTGTGAGGCAGCAGTGCTCATAGAAATCATAGAAACCCTACAGTGCAGAAGGAGGCCATTCGGCCCATCGAGTCTGCACCGACCACAATCCCGCCCAGGCCCTACCCCCACATATTTACCCGCTCATCCCTCTAACCTACGCATCTCAGGACTCTCAGGGGCAATTTTTTTTTTTTAACCTGGCCAATCAACCTAACCCGCACATCTTTGGACTGTGGGAGGAAACCGGAGCACCCGGAGGAAACCCATGCTAACCACTGTGCCGCCGTGCCGCCCCGTCAGTCAGGGGAGCTCGGTGCTGTTGCACTCTCTTTGCTGCCTTGTTGCTGTGTGATATGTCCTCACATGGAAATCCAGGACAAAGCAGCCCCGCATGAGTGGCACCCCTTCCTAAAGTGTTCACTCCCTCCATCATCAAGGTACATTGACAAAGATGCACTGCAGGAACCCGCAAAGATTCCTTAGACAGCAGCTTCCAAACCCACGACCAACACCATCTAGAGTGTGATGGAATATTCTCCAGGATCTGGGTTCTGGAGCTAGCAAGGAATAGATTCAGGTTCGCTGGGTCCATTCTGAGCATTGGCTTCGTCACTTGGAGTAAAAAAATTAACAACAGAAAAATATCCTTCATTCAACCTTTACCATCAAGTCAGGGGACCAGCCAGACTGAAATACTCAGCTCATTTCAAAGGATCAGAACCTGAAGCATTGTAACCGGCGACTGACCAGATACTAGTAAGTGGAATTAAAATGAGCGGCTAGTTTCTTCCCATTGGCTGGCGCAGACACATTGGGCTGAAGGGCCTCTTTGTGTGCTGTAACACCTCTATCGGTGGCACAGTGGTTAGCGCTGCTGCCTCACAGCGCCAGTGACCCGGCTTCGATTCCCAATTTGGGTCATCGTCTGTGCGGAGTTTGCACGTTCTCCCCATGTCTGCGTGGGTTTCCTCCAGGTGCTCCGGTTTGGCAACAAGGGGATATTCACAGTAACTTCATTTCAGTGTTATGTTAGCCTACTTGTGACAATAATAAATAAAATAAAAATAATGGTTCTAACCTTGGTTGTACAAGGAGTGTAGAATTGCAGCAGCACCAGGCATACCAAAAACTGAGGGGCCAAACTGCTGAAGCTGTGACACAGGACTGCATCAAAGCTACACATCGATATCCTACATCATCCAATAAACAAGATAAAATCAGGGTGTCAGACACTTAGACTCAGGAGGGGCTGCACTCTGGCAACCAACTCATGGGTCAATGTCTCTCTCCAGTGTCCATAAGACATAGGAGCAGAATTAGGCCACTCAGCCCATCGAGTCTGCTCCGCCTTTCAATCATGGCTGATATTTTTCTCATCCCCATTCTCCTGCTTTTTCCCCATAACCCCTGATCCCCTTATTAATCAAGAACCTATCTATCTCTGTCTTAAAGACACTCAATGACCTGACCTCCACAGCCTTCTGCAGCAAAGAGTTCCACAGATTCACCACTCTCTAGCTGAAGAAATTCCTCCTCATCTCTGTTTTAAAGGATCGTCCCTTTAGCCTGAGGTTGTGTCCCCTGGTTCTGGTTTTTCCCACTAGCGGAAACATCCTCTCCACGTCCACTCTATCCAGGCCTCGCAGTATCCTGTAAGTTTCAATAAGATCCCCCCTCATCCTTCTGAACTCCAAGGAGTACAGACCCAGAGTCCTCAACCGTTCCTCATACGGCAAGCTCTTAATTCCAGGGATCATTCTTGTGAACTTCCTCTGGACCCTTTCCAAGGCCAGCACATCCTTCCTTGGATACGGGGCCCAAAACTGCTCACAATGCAGGCTGACTCAGTGCAGTACAGAGGGAGTGCTGAGCTGCCTTGGGCGCTGTCTTTCAGATGCAAGGTTAGACCCAAGGCCCCCGTCCGGCCTCTCGGGTGAATGCCAAAGATCCCACGTTGCTAATTTGTCGAAGACTTTTCCCTGTCGTCCTGGCCAACGTTTATCCCGCAAACCATTAAAAAAACGACCAGGGAAATATCAATTTGCTGGAGTTTGCTGTGTGCAAATTGGTTGCCACATTTCCGATATCAACAGTGTTGACACTTCACAAGTAATACACTGGAAGTAAAGGGTGCGATCTGACCGCTACACCCTGTTGGCTGACAGTGCAGGTCGGTAAGATCGCGAGAGAGCCATGAAATCAGTTTGCGCCCGATTTCCCCCCTCTCGCAATCTTACCGGCACCAGATATCCGGTGCAATGGCTGAAAGTATTATTTAAATCTATTTAAATGGTGATTTAAGTAGAATTAGTGAGCCTGGGACGCTATCGTCTGAGCTCACTTGTCTCTGGCCACGATGGGAAAGGTTCTCTCTGGCGAGGATCATATATGGTTCCCTCATCACCGGTGACCAGATGTGATGGCGTCGTCGGTAGAACCGGAGGGCATTAAGGCCCCGTTGGGAGGTCTGGGCCAAGGTTGGCGGGCGGTGGGGGGGGGGGGGGGATCGTGATCGGCTGCGGAGCTCTGCGGTAACAGGAGGGGGTGAGGGTGCTAGGCCATGAAGGCCAGCTGATAGCAGCAGAGGCACTGCCAGATCTCTGTGCTCTCAGAGCACGGAAAACCTGCACATGCACAATGGCGTCCTCTGCTACAATGAGCCGGCTTTTGGGCAATTTAGGCCCCACCCACTTCCCCTGCTGGCGAGAAACAGATTGAGGTTTTTTTTTATTGTACAGATTGTCATAAGATTCAAATGGCGGCCTCACCGTAAAAAACAGATCTGAAACTTCCCGTTTTCATGCTCATTCTGGACTTTTTTTTAGTAAAATCGCCCCCAAAGTGTTTTGTCCTGATTGGATCCAAAGTGTTTTGTCCTGAAGTTGCAAAAAAGCAAAGCAAATTTTTCTTTTTGGAATGGATTTTTGAATTATACAACAGAGTTTGAAAAATATAAAACAAGCCAGCGGGAATGAGCCAAAGCACCTGAAAAGGAGGCACCAAATTCCGAGCTGATTACTGGACTGTTGAGAAAATATCAGTAATCTTCCTCCTCCCTCACCCTCCTTAATAAACCGCATCTTTATTCAGTGCATGGTAATCACATTAACATTACTACAGAGCAACTCGCAGTGGGGTCATCCCTGTAGTTGACTTCATGGCTTAGTGTGTGTTTGATAAACGGTCCAGCAGAAACAGTTTAGTTTTCCTTCAAAGACACCTATTATTTACATGAAGAAATTCCAATACCAGTCCAATTGATTGCTGCTTCTTTCAAGAGTAAAACCCTCAAATTCTGGATTTCCATCCAATGTTCTTGAGGGGAGGGCAGTGGGGGGAGGTGGGGCTTTTCCTTATTTGTCCAGTTAAAACAGAACAACCGCTCCCCAATTTATCTCTGGGCAGCGGCAGAGATGATCTTGTCCGGGTCTAAGTGCCATGTTGGACAGGCCACTCAACCTGGGATTTTCTTGACTGCATTACAATTATACAACCCCATCCCCCCCCCGACCCCACCCCTGCCACGCCTCAATTGTCCTGTCAAAGGAGAATTCTCTCGCACAACTGTCTTCTGAGGCTTGACTCGGACGAGGAAGGTGATGCAAAGGCCTGGACACACCCTCTGTGAGGCCAGGAGAACATCGATCCCCTGGGAATGATGAAGGGGAAATGCAGAGCCTTTCCTAATGGCACCTGCTCTCCCTCTCTCTCTCTCCCTTTCTCGCTCACTCGCTCTGTCTCTTAGACATTTGTTTCCAATCCCAGCAGACGGCCCATACGTTGCATGTTCTTGCTGATTGTAGCTTGACAGGTGATGACCTTGGCACACTCCATCGGAAACCAACCTATCTCAGCGTCTCGCAAACGCTCGCCTTCGTACCAGCCTGTAAAAGGTCAAGAGGTATTTTAGTGCCCAGTTTAACCATTTTCATAGCATCATCGAATCCCTACAGTGCAGAAAGAGCCATTTGGCCCATCGAGTCTGCACCGACCACAATCCCACCAGGCCCTATTCCTATAACCCCACATATTTACCTACTAGTTCCCCTGACACTAAGAGGCAATTTAGCATGGCCAATTAACCTAATCTGCACATCTTTGAATTATGAGAGGAAACCAGAGCACCGGAGGAAACCCACGCAGACACGGGGAGTACGTGTAAATTCCACACAGTCACCCGATACCAGAATTGGCACTGTGAGGATGCAGTGCTAACCACTGTGCCACCGTGCGCCCATGAAAGAATTTTAAAAAGAAAGATTTAACGCTTTTTGAGTAAAGACACCTTTTTCTTCATACTGTTTTTGATTTATTTGGCAATCACCTTAAACCTGTGTCTCCTGGTTCTGGATATTTCTGCCACTCTCCTGCTCTCTCACCACGGCCCTCACTATTTCCCTGTGCACAGTGAAGGCAGCATGGTGACACAGTGGTTAGCACTGCTGCCTCACAGCGCCAGGGACCCAGGTTCAATTTCCAGCTTGGGTTACTGTCTGTGTGGACGTGCTGGTTAGGTCTATTGGCCGTGCTAAAGTCTCCCTCAGTGTACCCGAACAGGCGCTGGAGTGTGGCGACTCGGGGGTTTTCATAGTAACTTCATTGCAATGTGAATGTAAGCCTACTTGTGACACTAATAAATAAACTTAAACTGATATATTTTGTGTTTCGGGGACTTGAAAGATATAGGGATATTCTGGAAGGTGTAGCTAAAATATAATGGTCTTGGTCTTGTTGAATTGCAAGGGCGGCATGGTGGCACAGTGATTAGCACTGCTGCCTCAGAGTGCCAGGGACCTCGGTCCAATTCCCAGCTTGGGTCACTGCCTGTGTGGAATCTGCACGTTCTCCCCGTGTCTGCGTGGGTTTCCTCCGGGTGCTCCGGTTTCCTCCCACAGTCCGAAAGACATGCTGGTTAGATGTGTTGGCCATGCTAAATTTTCCCTCAGTGTACCCAAACAGGCGCCGGAGGGTGGTGACTAGGGGATTTTCACAGTAACTTCTTTGCAGTGTTAATATAAGCCTAATTATGATATTAATAAATAAACTTTAAACATCGGATTTCCCCTGGCACATCCCTGTGGAATCTGATTTCATTCCTCTCTCAGAACATGCAGCCTCTGGGAACAAAACTAAATCTACCAGCATTTAACTTCAATCTGTTCAGCAGACAGGCTATTGAAAGCTCTTTACTTCTCATCAACCACAGGCATCTAACCTAAAACCAGCCTCACAAATTCACATAATTCTCAGACACCATCCCAATAGAAGTTTACAATCAGGAAGTAATTATTGCTGAATTACTGTGGCGTAACGGTGTAGCCTCTGTTCTTTATGTCATCAGCTAACTCCATCTAATAATTATTCTGATAGTCAATGTTTAAATTTCAGAGCAGCTAACCATAATTCGATGGTTAGTAAATAATTGTGAGTTTAGAACTTTGTTGTCTGACTTTGCCCTTTGATAACTGATAAGTAAGAGTTAATATGTATTACTGGGTAATTTGTATATTGGGAGGCAAGGGGAGGGACAGAGACTCTAATCTGAACTAGTTGATGTAATGGTAGATCTCCCAGATTTAAGCATTATTAACACCCTGACACAGACTGGGTGGTACGCTGTAGGAGGTTCCTTGGCATGGAGTTAAGGTTATAGAATCCTGCAGTGCAGAAGGAGGCCATTCGGCCCATCAAGTTTGCACCAACCACAATCCCACCCACGCCCTATCACCATAACCCCATGCACTTACCCTAGCTAGTCCCCCTGACACGAAGGGGCAATTTATCATGGCCAATCCCCTTACCCGCACATCTTTGGATGAAAGATGGAAGTTTATGGTTTTCTCTGGTGCCTTTGGTGAATATTCTTGTCAGCGTATCACCCTCAGATGCATTGGCCATGCTGAATACTCCTTCAGTGTACCCAAGCAGGCGTCGGAGTGTGGCGAGTAGGGGATTTTCACAGCAACTTCATTGCAGTGTTAATGTGAGCCTACTTTTGACGCGACTCTAATTTACTACGTTAATGATGCTATAAGAACATAAGAACTAGGAGCAGGAGTAGACCATCTGGCCCCTCGAGCCTGCTCCGCCATTCAATAAGATCATGGCTAATCTTTTTGTGGACTCAGCTCCACTTACCCGCCCGCTCATCATAATCCTTAATTCTTTTACTGTTCAAAAATGTATCTATCCTTGCCTTAAAAACATTCAATGAGGTAGCCTCAACTGCTTCACTGGGCAGGGAATTCCACAGATTCACAACCCATTGGATGAAGAAGTTCCTCCTCAACTCAGTCCTAAATCTGCTCCCCCTTATTTTGAGGCTATGCCCCCTAGTTCTAGATTCACCCACCAGTGGAAACAACTTCCCTGCTTCTATCTTACCTATTCCTTTCATAATCTTATATGTTTCTATAAGATCTCCCCTCATTCTTCTGAATTCCAATGAGTATCGCCCCAGTCTACTCAGTCTCTCCTCATAAGCCAACCCTCTCAACTCCAGAATCAACCTCGTGAATCTCCCTCTACACCCCCTCCAGTGCCAGTATATCCTTTCTCAAGTAAGGAGGCCAAAACTGTACACAGTACTCCAGGTGTGGCCTCACCAGCACCTTATACAGCTGCAACATAACCTCGCTGTTTTTAAACTCCATCCCTCTGGCAATGAAGGACAAAATTCCATTTGCCTTCTTAATTACCTGCTGCACCTGCAAACCAACTCCTTGTGACTCTTGCACAAGGACACCCAGGTCCCTCTGCACAGCAGCATGCTGCAATTTTTTTACCATTTAAATAATAGCCCATTTTGCTGTTAGTCCGACCAAAATGGATGACCTCACATTTACATATACCACAGCTGCACCATGTACCACCCCCGCCCCCCCCCCCCCAATGGTCCTTGGTCATCAGCTGCATAGTTTAATCACTCTCCTGATCTGTACGCACGGAGTGTAAAATACTCACCATCCTCTATACTCTGGTACAGCAGGACCACATCCGCTACCTGGAGGGACAGCTCATCAGGTTGTTTAGCTGGGTAGGTTCTGATGATTTCCACTTGCGTCAAGGCTGTGATGAAGAGAAAGACCATAGTCAGGTATCGCTTGGCCAGTGAACTGACTTGCGGCTTAACTAAGGTTCTATAAATCCCTCGAATACTCGACAGGCGGTTTGGAGGGAACAGAATCTGGTCAGCCGGGTTAGAATTCAAAAGCAGAGAAGTTGTGTGAAACCTTTTGATTGGATTGTGTTGGCGGGCTGTGCGCAGTTCTGATCTCCTTTAACCAAGCAGGATATAGAAACACTACCACATATTTTACAAGGATATTATGGGGGCGGCATGGTGGCACAGTGGTTAGCACTTGCCTCACAGCGCCAGGGACCCGGGTTCGATTCCCGGCCTTGGGTCACTGTCTGTGCGGAGTTTGCACATTCTCCCCGTGTCTGCGTGGGTTTCCTCCGGGTGCTCCGGTTTCCTCCCACTCTCCGAAAGACGTGCTAGTTAGGTGCATTGACCATGTTAAATTCCCCCTCAGTGTATCCGAACAGTCGCTGAAGTGTGGCGACTAGGGGATTTTTCACAGTAACTTCATTGCAGTGTTAATGTAAGCCTACTTGTGACATTAATAAATAAACTTTAAAACTTTAAACTTATTTAAACTGTGAAGATAGAGTAAGACTGTACAGAGTGGAACTCTTTGTCACAAAGAGAACACTGGGAACAACCTTAAGATTTGGTAGGCTGGATATACGCAGGGGTCAAAAACTATATGCCATAAATATAATAAAATAACCCTAAAGCCTACAAGGCATAAGTCAAGAGTGTGATGGAATATTCTGCACTTGCCTGGGTGGATGCAGCTCCAACAGGACTCAAAATATCCGGCACCATCCAGGACAAAGAACAAAGAAAGTTACACACAGAACAGGCCCTTCGGCCCTCCAAGCCTGCATCAACCGTGCTTCCCGACTGAACTAAAACCCCCTACCATTCCGGGGACCATATCCCTCTATTTCCATCCTATTCATGTATTTGTCCAGATGCCCCTTAAAAGTCACTATCGCACCCGCTTCCACTACCTCCCCTGGCAGCGAGTTCCAGGCACCCACCACCCTCTGTGTAAAAAACTTGCCTCGTACATCTCCTTTAAACCTTGCCCCTCGCACCGTAAACCTATGCCCCCTCGTAATTGACTCTTCCACCCTGGGAAAAAGCTTTTGACTATCCACTCTGTGCATGCCCCTCATAATCTTGAAGACTTCTATCAGGTATCTTAACCTCTGTCGTTCCAGTGAGAACAAACCAAGTTTCTCCAACCTCTCTTCACAGCTAATGCCCTCCATACCAGGCAACATCCTGGTAAATCTTTTCTGTACCCTCTCCAAAGACTCCACATCCTTCCGGTCGTGTGGCGACCAGAATTGGACACTATCTTCCAAGTGCGGCTTAACTAAGGTTCTATAAAGCTGCAACACGACTTGCCAATTTTTAAACTCAGTGCCCCGGCCGAGGAAGAAAATCATGCCGTATGCCTTCTTGACTACCTTCTCCATCTGCATTGCCACTTTCAGTGACCTGTGTACCTGTACACCCAGATCTCTCTGCCTATCAATACTCTTAAGGGTTCTGCCATTTACTGTATATTTCCTCTCTGTATTAGACCTTCCAAAATGCATTACCAAAATGCAGTCCGCTTGATTGGCACCCCATCCACCACCTTCAGCATTTACTCCCTGCACCATTGTGCAAAGCAGCAGCAGAGTGCACCATACGCAGGCTACACTGCAGCAAGATTCCACACGAGCTTTACCGTCTGGAAGGACGAGGGTAACGGATAAATGGGAACACCACCACCTGCACATTCCCTCCGCATCACTCGCCATTCTGACATTGAAATATATCCCTGTTCCTTCCCTGCTGCTGGGTCAAAATCCTGGGACCACCTCCCGAACGATGCTGTGGGTGTCCCTACACCACATGGGATTGCAATGGTTCAAGGAGGTGACGCAATAGCACCTTGTCAAGGGTCATCAGAGATGGCCTAGTGCGTGGTCAGTTCAGATAGAGTTGGTCGCAATCCTGCCTCTGAACCACAAAGTTCTGGGTTCAAGTCTCACTCCAGGGATTGGAATGTTGCATCTTGGCTCACACTCCACTGCTGTCCTGAGGGAGTGCTGCACTGTCAGAAGTTCCATCTTTCAGATGAGATGTTAAACTGAGTGCTTGCTCAGGTGGATTTAAAAAATGCGATATGCCTTGAAGAAATGAATTTTCTTGTGCCGGATCTATTTTAGAAGTCAGTTCTATTAACCGGTGCCGCTTTGTCTATAACCGACAACCCCTGTTAATAGTGTAGAAGAATAATTAATCCTAATTGCTGGAATGTTTGTCTTAATCTGGGTTAATACAGTTCTGTTATTTTAGCATTTTCCCCTGGGGTTTTTCAGTGTGGGGCTTGATCAGGTTAATTGCCAGGAAAAATCATGTGTTTGGGTGGGACTAGGCTTATATAGAGAAATAAAATCAGTTAGTGCTTAGAATTGTTCAAGAAAAGCGTTTCCCTTTCTCCCTCGGGATTTCGAGACTGGGATCTGCCAGGAAATAAGTCTCTTTCTCTGAGGTTCTGCTGTTTGGGGATGGATCTTTCTCTGGAGGCTGCTGTATGGGAGTCAGAGGACAAGTGCCTTTCTGTGTTTGTCCAGAGGGTCAAAAGGCTGAAGAAGGCTGAAGAAGGATGTATGTCAGTGGGGATATTGCTTACATTGGGACGATAGAGATAGTAAGAAGTCTCACAACACCAGGTTAAAGTCCAACAGGTTTATTTGGCAGCACAAGCTGAGTGAGGAGTTGTCTCACTCACTCAACTCCTCACTCACCTGAGGAAGGACCGAGACTCCGAAAGCTTGTGCTGCCAAATAAACCTGTTGGACTTTAACCTGGTGTTGTGAGACTTTCTTACTGTGCTTACCCCAGTCCAACGCCGGCATCTCCACACCACGAAAGAGATAGCCAGCTGTTAAGAATTATACCTTGTCACGTTTAAGTATTTTGAGTTGGTAAAAGTTATGCTAATTCTTTTTGTTATATTTTAACTGTTGTTAAATAAAATTTGTTTTAATAAAAGCTTCCGAGTGGGTCACTTGAATCGTACCTGGAGTGAAACATCTTATGTGCACCCTAATGCCAAAATCAATAAAAGTTGGGTCTAGGCTAACTTCATAATAAACCGTGGAGTTTCTGATCTGGTCCCTAACAAATAGCAATATTTCAAAGGAGAGTAGGGAATTTATCCCCAGTGTCCGGGTCCAAATCCATCCCTCAATCAACATCACAATAAAAGCAGATGATCTCGTCATTGTTGCATTGTTACTGACATTCATTAAAGAAGTTGACTGAATATGGGTTTTAATCTGTGATTCCGTTACAAACAAGCAGAAGCAGCAAGTTACACACCCACCCCCAGAAAGAACTTTTAAAACATTGGCCGTTAATAAATCTAATATGGAATTCAGAGGAAACTTCCCTCCACAGAGCAAGCCTGGAAATCTGAAATAAAAGCAGAAAACTCCTGGAGATACTCAGCATCCATGGAGAAAGAAGCAGAGTTAATGGTTGGAATTTTAGCACGGGTTTCGGGAGCTTATGTTGGATGGGGACGGGAGACCAGTGTCAGAATGGGAATCCGATGTCGGAACGGGAGTCCGATGTCGAAACGGGAGTCCGATGTCGGAACAGGAATCTGATGTCAGAATGGGAGTCAACGGGAGTCCGATGTGGGAACGGGAGTCCGATGTGGGAATGGGAGTCCGATGTGGGAACGGGAGTCCGATGTCGGAACGGGAGTTCGATGTCAGAATGGGAGTCCGATGTCGGAACGGGAGTCTGATGTCAGAACAAGTATCCGATGTCGGAACGCGAGTCCGATGTTGGAACGGGAGTCCGATGTCGGAATGGGAGTCTGATGTCGGAACAGGAATCCAGTGTGGAATGGGAGTCAACAGGAGTCCGATGTGGGAACGGGAGTCCGATGTGGGAATGGGAGACCGATGTGGGAACGGGAGTCCAATGTCGGAACAGGAGTCTGATGTTGGAACGGGAGTCCGATGTCGGAACGAGAGTCCGATGTCGGAACGAGAGTCTGATGTCGGAAAGGGAGTCTGATGTCGGAACGGGAGACCGACGTGGGAACGGGAATCCGATGTGGGAACGGAAGTCTGATGTCGGAATGGGAGTCGGCACTTGCCGGCAGCAGGACCTGCTCAGTGAGTTTCCTGGAGTTGGCCTCCTAATCGGCTGTCCAATGAAGGTTTGGCAGATCTGAAGCCTCAACACTGTCACTGGCCGCCGTGGGAGGTGGGAGACCGAGAGGCCTCAGGGGTGTAAGTTAACTACAAACTAGTGAGGAGCTTGGGCAGGAGGCCCATTGTGACCGGGTAAAGTTAGAGACTTAATGGTTTTTAAAAACTGCATTTTTAAAAACTCATTTGTGGGACATGGGCATCGCTGGCTGGCCAGCATTTATTGCCCATCCCTAGTTGACCAGAAGGCAGTTGAGAATCAACCACACTGCTGTGGCTCTGGAGTCACATGTCGGCCAGACCAGGTAAGGATGACAGATTCCCTTCCCTAAAGGACATTAGTGAATTAGTTGGGTTTTTCCGACAATCGACAACGGTTTCATGGTCATCAGTAGATACTTAATTCCGGATGTTATTTATTGAATTCAAATTCCACCATCTGCCGTGACGGGATTCGAACCCGGGTCCCCAGAACATTAGCTGAGTTCCTGGATTAATAGTCTAGCGATAATACCACTGGGCCATCCCACGGGCTGCGAAAGGAATGGGAAACGACAGACACTGGGCATGATCTCCCTGGCCGTTCACGCCACACTCCCGCTGCAGCGAGCTCGGAGAACTTTGCACCAAACCCAAATGGGAAAATCCTGCAGCCGTGAACGGCCGGAAAATTCCGGCCAGCTCTGTGATAGGGTGGAATGCAGGAGAGATTAACTGACTACTGTCCCACCGTGCCACTGCTGCCAATTGGAACTCCCACTGACATCACCCCATGCTGGTGCAAGGTGAAAGGGAGTGGTGATGAGAACAAGTAACAGAGGCGGGAATGGCAAAATAACAAACACTGCTGCTGCAAATCCCCTAGTCGCCACACTCCGGCGCCTGTTCGGGTACACTGAGGGAGAATTTAGCACGGCCAATGCACCTAACCAGCACCTCTTTCAGACTGTGGGAGGAAATCGGAGCATCCGGAGGAAACCCACACAGACACGGGGAGAACATGCAGACTCCACAGAGACAGTGACCCAAGCCGGGAATCGAACCCGGGTCCCTGGCGTTGTTTTTTGCTAGCCTTTTGGCTTGCCCTCCAGTACGGTGTGGGGTCAGATAGTCCCTTGTGTGCTAATTGATTGCATTCGGTTCCGGTGAAGGAATGTCACCCTTTCTCCGACGGTTTGTGGGGAATGGTAGCAATGCCGATGCTGTTTCCTCGCCAAGTGGCCAGCTGGTGGCAGTACAGCAGCAGCAATCGCTGGCTGCTGGGCTATGATCGTCCTCCCACCCACCTTCCCCCCCCCCCCCCCCCCCCCTCCCCTCACCCTCTCCCCCACCCCACTCTGCTGGCCGCACACTTACTTGTTCTGTCTGGGTGTTGCCTCTCAGCACTCTTCTGTCCCAAGGCCGTGAACCAGCGTGCACAGTCACTCCTGCATAAAAACCGACAGAAACTAATGAGATTCCACTCTTTCCCAAGTGACCTTTCAATAGCTGCATTCTGGGACCTTCTTCTGGGCCTTGAACCAAGCTGTACAATTCTCATGGTTAAATGAAGCTCATTTAACATCCCACAGAATATTTAAACGACAGTTTGACTTCCTCACAGAAAGTTGCTGATCCCCCAGTATTTACACCATGAGCAAGATCTGCCCTTTGCCTCAGTTCCTTTTGAATGGAATTGATGGAATTGATTTATTATTCTCACATATATTGGGACACAGTGAAAAATATCCGGCGAGCTTCTCCGGCCTCCCAGCCGCATGTTTCCCACCAGCGGGAGGTGGTGCGTTGTTTGCCAGCAGCGGGATTCTCTGGTCATAGAATCACTACAGTACAGAGGGAGGCCATTCGGCCCATCGAGCCTGCACTGACAACAATCCCACCCTATCCCCTTAACCCCACATTTTTGGCCTGCTAATCCCCCCAAAACTAGGGTCAATTTAGCATGGCCAATCCACCTAACCCACACATTTTTGGACTGTGGGAAGAAACCAGAGCACCTGGTGGAAACCCACGCAGACATGGGGAGAATGTGTTAACTTCTACGTAGATAGTGCCCCAAGCCGGGAATTGAACCCAGGCCCCTGGCGCTGTGAGGAAGCAGTTCTAACTACTGTCCCACCGTGCCACTGCTGCCAATTGGAATTCCCACTGACATCACCCCATGCTGGTGGGAAACCCTGAGATGGGGGTATGCTGCTGGCGGGACCAGAGAATCCCGCCGGCGTGAACGGCTGGAGAATTCTGGCCATTGCTCCTTGAGCGCTTTAGACAGACAAAGCATACTGTTCATAGAGTATATAGGGGAGAAGGAAAGGAGAGGGTGCGGAATGTAGTGTTGCAGTTACCAATAGGGTGAGGAGAAAGATTGGCTTAATGTGTGATAGGACCATTCAGAAGTCTGATGGCAGCTGGGAGGAAGCTGTTTTTGAGTTGTTTGGTACATGTTTTCAGATTTTTGTATCTTTTTCCAGTGATTCTTTTCCCATTATTCTTCATATTCCTTCTCATAGAGTCATCGAGGTTTACAGCATGGAAACAGGCCCTTTGGCCCAACTTGTCCATGCCGCCCTTTTTTTAAAACCCCAATTGCCCGCATTTGGCCCTGCCCTCTGTTCCCAAATGTATGTTTTCATGGGATGTGAGCATCTTTGGGAAGGTCAGTATTTGTTGCCCACTCCTAATTGCATTTGAACTTGATGTAAATTTCGGTAAGAGTTGAAGGTCAACCATGTTGCTGTGGCTCTGGAGTCACATGTAGGCCAGACCAGGGAAGGACGGCAGACTTCCTTCCCTGAAGGGCATTAGTGAACTGGAAGATTTTGTTTTAAATATGACAATCGATGACCATTGTTATGGTCACCACCCGGGATTCTCCCATCTTGCCGGCAGCTGGGATTCTCCAATCCCGCTACAGTGTATGGAGATCTGACTGAGCGCCGAATTCTCCGTTCTCGCTGGCAGCGGGGTGACCAGAGAATTCGACCACGTTTTCAATTCCCGATTCATTCGCTGAGTTTAAATTCCCTCAGCTGCCGTGGTGGAAATGGAACCCACGTCCCCTGAGAATAAGAACAGCAAATGCAGGAAAAACCCAGCAGGTCTGGCAGTATCTGTGGAGGGAGAAACAGAGTTAATGTTTCAAGTCCATTTGACTCTTCTTTATTTTTATTCCCCAGAGAATGCAGTCTGGCCTCTGGAACACTAGTCCAGTGATACTGTCACCAAAGCACTATCTCCCTATCACTCCTGTAGCCATTGGCTTCAGAATGATGAGGCCACACCTGGAGTACTGTGTGCAGTTTTGGTGTCCTTATCCGAGGAAGGATGTCCTTGATATAGAGGGAATATAGCGAAGGTTTACCATAGGATTCATAGAAACCCTACAGCACAGAAAGAGGCCATTCGGCCCATCAAGTCTGCACCGACCACAATCCCACCCAGGCCCTACCCCCATAACCCTACATATTTACCCACTAATCCCTCTAACCTATGCATCTCAGGACACTAAGGGCAATTTTAGCATGGCCAATCAACCTAACCCGCACATCTTTGGACTGTGGGAGAAAACCGGGGCACCTGGAGGGAACCCACGCAGACACGAGGAGAATGTGCAAACTCCGCACAGACAGGGACACAAGCCGGGAATCGAACCCAGGTCCCTGAAGCTGTGAAGCAGCAGTGCTAACCACTGTGCTACCGTGCCGCCCAGGCTGATTCTTGGGATGGTAGGTCTGCCATATGAGGAGAGACTAAGTCGGTTAGAATTATATTCATTGGGGTTTAGAAGAGTGTGAGGGGATCTCATAGGAACTTAAAAAATCCTAACAGGGTTAAACAGAGTAAGTAGTCTCACAACACCAGGTTAAAGTCCAACAGGTTTATTTGGTAGCACGAACTTTCGGAGCGTTGCCCCTTCATCAGGTGAGTGAAGAGTTCAGTTCACAAACAGGGCATATATAGACACAAACTCAATTACAAGATAATGGTTGGAATGCGAGTCTTAACAGGTAATCAAGTCTTTACAGGTGCAGACAACCCGAGGCATGGTACATTGGCGAGACCATGCAGATGGTATGACAACGAATGAATGGACGCCGCTCGACAATCACCAGGCAGGAGTGTTCCCTTCCTGTCGGGGAACACTTCAGCAGTCAAGGGCATTCAGCCTCTGATCTTCCGGTAAGCGTTCTCCAAGGCGGCCTTCACGACATATGACAACGCAGAATCACCGAGCAGAAACTGACAGCCAAGTTCCGCACATGATGACGGCCTCAACCGGGATCTTGGGTTCGTGTCACACTATCTGTAACCCCCACGACTCGCCTGGACTTGCAAAATCTCACTAACTGTCCTGCCTTGAGACAATACACACCTCTTTAACCTGTGCTTAACCCTCTCTCCACTCACATTGTCTGTACCTGTAAAGACTTAGATTACCTGTTAAGACTCGCATTCCAACTATTATCTTGTAATTGAGTTTGTGTCTATATATGCCCTGTTTGTGAACCGAACTCTTCACTCATCTGATGAAGGGGCAGCGCTCCAAAAGCTCGTGCTACCAAATAAACCTGTTGGACTTTAACCTGGTGTGTTGTGAGACTTCTTACTGTGCCCACCCCAGTCCAACACCGGCATCTCGACATCAGGATTAGACAGGGTAAATTCAGAAAGAATGTTCTCAATGGTGGAAGATTCCAGAGCAAGGGGACATTGAGGATAAGGAGTGAATCTTTTAGGACAGAGGTGAAGAGAAATTTCTTCACCCAGAGGGTGGTGAACGTGTGGAATTCACTACCACAGAAAGTAGTTGAGACCAAAACATTGTGTGATTCCAAGAAGAAATTAGATATAGCTCTTGGGGCTAAAGAGATCAAGGGATATGGGGGGAAGGTGGGATCAGGATATTGAATTTGAT